>NC_060159.1:19250660-19287208 GCF_021292245.1 Micropterus dolomieu
GCTGGACTTTGGGCTTTTTCACTTTGCAAACCTGTTACATGCACAAAAAAGATATATAACTCAATAAAAGGAGAGGGAAAAAGCCAAAAAGCATAATAGCACCACTTTAACATTCATGACACAATGGTGAGGTTAAAATTGAGATTTTCTGGATGTGCCATCCAAGGGCACGAAGAGGGTTCACTCAAGTATGAGTGCAATGTGGGGGCCTAGTGGGTGCTAGCAGCCCATGCTTCTAATCACTGTTAAGACAAGCCCGGCAGGCGAGCCGGCACAAAGGAGCTTGGTCCAGTGTTAGTGGAATTAAAGTAAAGCTTCTCCTCTGTTGTTATGCTAATCCACAAGACAATGATTATCTGAAGAGCAACGTTGCTACGGTGATAAACATGGCTCAAAAGTACGTCAATTAGGGCGCCGATTGCCAGAGGAGAGCAAAGACCGAGTGAGGCCAATGATGCTGCTATGAAAAGAGAAAAAGAGTGCGGAAGACCTTTCGTTTTTTTCATTTCAACTTAGTGATCAGCTTTTACATAGAAGGGTAAACTTACAGATGAAGTTTGACCCTCCCAGCTTGACCTTCGCCAGGCCTGACCTTCTATACAGACTTCACCACTCACTGGGACAAGTACTTCAATGGCGAACATGTAATTAACTCAGGGTATGTTATTCTGCAACAACTACAGGGTACCATTATGACTCTCAAGAACGTGCTCTCTGCTGTGCGTGTGGAATGACTGAGTATATCATACAGGGTTGCGGCTTGCCTCATTCACCCTCTAATGTGACAGCACAGCAGTTCAGGTGGTTGTACTGTTTTAGCTTTTGTTTAAACATCAAGAGTTGGAGGACAACCATAACACTGGATTTCATCTATAATAATCCTTCATTTACTCCACAAATCAAAGTGAGGAGGCAAAGCCCTCGCTGGGTGTTTAAAGCTCCTCACTGAGTTGATGTGCCAACTTCAATTCCTTGCTGTTGTCACAAGATCAAAGAAAAGTAAAAACCAGACTAGGGGAGGATGTTTTCTGTTTCTGGAGCGGCTTGTCACACAGCTATTTTATGGATAGATATTTGAAAACCTGATAGTATGGCTGAGATCACACGAGTGTCTCCTCAATCCTCGTCAAAAAATAGCTCTGGGTTACCAAAAGACAGAGTGTATACATCCCGATGGTTCAGAATACCTCCACCCTGTCCACCTAGTCCTCTTTCCTGCTGTTTCCATGAGGAATGTTTCATAATTTTTTGGTATGTGGTCAGTCACTTGCTCTTGCTCTCCTCCTCCTCTCCCCGTCCGTCCCACATCTACAGCATAATAGGCCTTGGGCTGCTGTGTCATCTCATTGAGTCCTATTAGGGGCTCTTATATGTGACTGGCATGTTGTTATTGCTCTCCCAGACCACAGCTAAAACTGAGGAATGGGTCTGCCAAGCGGGCCCTTTAAAGTCCCCTCCGCATTGATAGCACTGGCAATGTTGCGGTGGGGTTGCGGTGGAGGGTGGTACGATGCCAACATGAAAACAGAAGAGGGGGAGGGTTGACACCATGTGATGCTACACCCCTGGGGCTACATGACAGGCATGTCAGATGCAAATGGTCTCATGCTGGTTTGCTGTGTGCTTTGCCATAGGTGAATGCCAGTGCTGCCATTCTCACAAATGCTGGAGGAGGACTGGAGGTGGCGTCAACAAGCTTGCACTGGCAGAGGGAAGCTTAATAGAAAAGTGCTGATTAGGGTGGGGTGAAGATACAATACTCTTTAATATCACTCTACGACCGCAAGGGAACTTTGTTTTTGCAGTTCAACTGAGTCTCTCTTCTCTAGAGAAATAACCTGTCAGAGCGTGGCATGTTAAACACAGGGTCCCAACTTTTTATGCATATCAAATCAATATTTTGACCTCATTATATATATTCACCTAAAATCAAAATAACGATTAATTGAACATTTCAATTCGATTACGATTATTTTGTTTTTGAATGTTGTTATTTTGCGCTCATATTTCACTGATAAGGTTTGTACTGTAAATATTCTCAACCATTAAAGCTGGGTTTATTTACTCGCAGATTTCACCAATCCTTTAAATGTTAATTAATAAGGTAATGTTGACGCACACATTATAGAGACATGGTTCCTCTATATTCAGCGCATCCCCGCTGCTGAATAATGGCCGCTGCTAATACAATTTCACTCAATTATTAATTTCAGTGACGCTGAAAGCGAGCCAGTAATAAGTTGTCAGTCTGGAAGTAAATGTCCAGTGTGGGTCGCAGTGTGTCCGTTATTAAAATTCTGTCTGTTTCCACAACTGCTGGAAAGTGAAGGCAATTAGAGCTAGTTAACAACTCCCTGTGCTTCAGACTCCGGTCTGAAGGTTGAACAGGATTGGACAGGGCGGAGTCATGTGACTACACACGTGGTAGGATGTTTCAAGGGAAAGTACATAAACACACACAATATTAACAGGATTGAATAACCGGAATAACCGACATGGGGAAATTATGTCAGTTAGAGGTTCTGAATTTTGGTTTCAATTATTTTTCAAATAATTGTCCATCCCTACCTCATTACCTCACAGTTCTGAAATAAATTTCAATCAAGCAGTTTGGGAAAAATCGGACGTAAATGTCATTGTGTTACTAACGTTCAGAACAATCAATATCAATTAAAAGCCAACATTTCAAAACGGTTCAACACCTTTTCAAGGTTGTAGCTACAGGTTGAGAAAATGAATTAGGCTAGCTTAATTAATGTAAATGCTTATAATTAATAATAATTATTAACCACTAAAACAGTATTTCTGGATTCCTGCCCGATAACAGGCAATCACAGATTTAAACTAAGTCTTTCAGTTGTAGTCGGTTAGTTGAAGGATGAAAGCTACACTTAATGAGATAAAGGATATGAAAGGATTCACATATGATAAAATGCTATCGAACCCCAATCCTAGCCTGCCAAAGCAGACCTAGATGTGAAGAGTTGCAATGTTTTTTTGGAAACAAATCAGAAATGAAGAAACAGAAAGGAGGGATCAGAATAGGTACAAAGACAAACAGGAGGGGAGGGGGAAAAGAAACATTAAGTATTACAGGGTGTTTTGATGTGTTCCCCTGTCTGGGATTCATGAAGCCTCAAGAAGCATCAAACAGAAGCAGCAACTGTACTTCCCAAATTCTAAAATGATAAAAGACCACACTATCATCCTGTCCCTCAAACTCACAAATTTTCGAGGCTCAGGCTCACGCTGCTAAAATCTCAGTCCTCCCTACATGCAGCCAGCTAAACTATAGATACACTATGCCTGACTGATCCTTCAGAGAGATCAGAGAACACTTAACCCTCCACTCAGGGCTCCAGACTGTGACTATTTAGTCACATTTTGAGACCACTTTTGTAGACAGCGCTACTAAATTTCCTAAGAGCACCAGTGCGACTTGCTAATATGCCCCCCGTCTTGATTGTGCTATCTGTTGGCCCTTGGGTAACAACAAAACAAACTATTGATTCATTTTTCATAACAAAAGATCATTCAGACCCCCACCCAAAGTCAGACTGGCCATCGGGAGCACCTGAAGAAATCCTGGTGGGCCAGTCGCTTTGTGAGCCCGTTATACAAAAACAAGAGCAAGAGAGATGCATTGTTGGCCCATATTGATTATGCTCCAGCCCACATCCTCCTCCACAAGATCCTCCATACCAGTTCAACTGTTAGTCAAGGTTTTGCACCTGAAGACACAAGACAGAAGACAATAGGGAAAAGACAAGCACGGTCTGGGTTTGGCTTGCTGGCTATTTAACTATCAGGTGCCTTTTGCTGAAACATGTTTAACTTTTCATAAATTCGATGTGCTCTTCAATGTCACCATACTCTGGACACTACACTCTGGTATTGCAGACTTTCACACTGCACTCAAAAGCAAATAACGCAGGAAGAAGTCTGTTTCTTAGACATTATTTGTGAAGCAGCAGGCGTGACAAGGAAGATGGCAGAGGCCAGGAGAGAAATGTAACAAAGATAATGAGTCAAACTTGCACACAGCTTTCTGGCAATTGTACAGCTCAATTTACCCTCAACATTATGGTTACTGTTAAAACAAGAGTGCACAGCCTTTTTTACCTCTGCAATTATTTATTTAAGAAGTGATGTGGAACTGAAAAATCAATTTGCCCCTTTCATATGGAAAACCCCTGGCAGCCAATGAGGTCTGTGCTGTCTTGAGAGTAATGCGTTACTTTTCACAAGACATGCACATTACTTATATGAACTGCCCCTGCAACCTACATACACAGGCATTGTCTGCAGTCGCTGTGTAGTACAGTGCTTCACTATAAATGGGCTGAAAATTCTTATTGATATTGCAGTATAAAAGAATGCAATATCTATAATGCAAAGCCTGCAACATGAGCATTATAAATTTATTTTATAACTCAATCGATAACTGAAACATTGGGAATGAGACTTTTCTGGCACACAGAACTCCTTAATGCCCAGAAATATCATTAAGCAACAACAGATTAGACATCACTGAAAGGTCCGATGGGAGATATTCCCACAATCATCCAATGGGGAAGCTCCTGGAAATGTTTCAAGTCACATTTATTAAGCTAAAATAACCTAACATATTCTTCAAATGCACTGCAACTGAAATTTATGTCAAAATAATGCTGATGTGATGTTTTGTCCAAATTTTGCAGATCCAGCTCTGTGGTACTCTGTTCTGTCTTAGGGTACGCATATTGCATTACAGGTAAGAACTAATGTTATATCACTGCAGTAATCTACTCTTTAGCATTTTTGTCATCCCTTTGTTTATACAATGAATATGCAGATAGGTCTGCCTATTTTCAGGGGCGTGCACTCAGTGAACAAAATGGGTAACACCAGAATCGTCCACATCCGAGTACTGCTGTATAATTTAATGACCAGGCGTAGCCAACACAAAGCCAATGGTAGTATACAAAAACTTATTTACCACATCATGATGAAACTGATTTGAATCATTAGCACAAAGCCTAAAATGTTAGGTTTAGGGATTGAATTCAGTCACATACGATTACAAATAAACATACCATCCACAGTTTTCCTGTCAAAATTCTAGTTCTTTACTAATTCTTTATAAAATACCACCCTGATAATTTGCTGACACCCTCAATAAAATCTGCATCAGTCCTAAAGGAGAGCTGCAAGAAAAGAACTAAAAAGAACAATCGACCCTCAAATACTCTTAGATTGTTGAAAACCATCAATATGTGATGAACAATGCATTCCAGGAGTTATTCTGTGATTCTTATAATTACAATTTTGTTGTACCCACTTTCTTTCAGCCTTCCACTTCTAATGTGACTTCAGTTAGTGATTTCCTATATTTCCCAGAGTGCTTTTCAACAACCCCTAGAGAAAAGGCCTGACAAGCTCGATGGAAGAAGCTGTTTTATTCAGCGTTTATAGACCAATATGTACAGGGTAAAGATAATAAGCATATCAGTACCACTACCATTAATTCCTAATCTAACCATTTTTAACTATTTTAAATTCCCATAAAGGGAATATTATTAACAACTCTTAAAAGAACTGAATCAAAGATTTCGCAAAAGTTGTTTACAACTTGTTGGTACTTCTGAAATCTTAAAATAAAGGTCTAAATGTGCAGGGGCCTCGACACCTGTCTGATCTTCTTAAACCTTATATTCCCTGCTGTGCTCTCCGCTCTCACAATACATGGCTCCTATCTGTTCCCAGAGGGAAAAAGAAGTCAGTAGGCTGCAGGACTTTTCCTATGCATTCCTATTCCTTCTGTTTGTTGTTGTCCCACAAGCAAATGAGCACCCAAGCTTTGTGCCTCTCTCTCTCTACCTAGTCTCTAGTCCTTATCCCATCATTTCACTCAGGCTTCTCTGTGCTGGACCATCCTTGGGCCCCTCTCACTCCGCTGGCTGCCGGTGCCTCATTTCAGATGTTTTGGATCTGGATCTTCATCTTCCAGGAGACGCAGCCTCTCCCCTCCTATCTCTGTCTCTCCCTGTAATATTATCATTTTCTCTCTCCCTTTGTGTGTCTGTTCCTTTCTCCTGTCTGTGTGAATGTGCTTGAGCTTTGTATGATTGTGTAGTCTGTCCTCTTTCCAGGCCTCAGTGGTGGATAGCAGGTAATGTGGCTCGGGTCCTATCTGTATGCAGCACCTGGAAGTTGCATAACGTCCTCCTGGATCCATATTTTTCATACATGTTTTGAAATGTCTTCGTACATATCAAGGGTTTAAGGAAAGACAGTGTCATATGCTGTAAAGCATGTTGTAAGGCACCTTGAGGAAAACTTGCGATTTGTGATATTGGGCTATATAAATATGACTTGACAATCAGGAATCTTTATCTTAATGTTCTGGTGGATGTTTGTGTCTGCAGTGCGTAAGTGCAGATTTTGCAGTATATTCACAGTGCGACTGCAGTCTGATTGCTACCCCTGCTGTCTTCCAGAGCGCCTCTACAATCCTACACAATCCTCTCAGCCACCGCCCTACACTGCCAACCATCTGTAACACACACACCGCACATGCCTCACACACTTACAATGAACCCTTCGACACATATGGAGATGGACACATGTACATTAACTGCAGCACCTCCTGTGAACCCAGCACAGGCATTGGGGGGGGGGCTTAGTGCTAAGCAAAACACTGAATCCCTTCCAGCTGCGAGGACTACACAGTGTAGCTGACCCTACATTCTGACCTCTCAATGGAGGTCACAGAGATGCATTTACCCCTTGAGGATCAATAGTGTAACAGCAAAGATCCACAAACACTCTCCCCACCATTGCAAACAAACCCTCCAGGAAGCAGGACTGGTGACATTAACAGACCTCAACTTGTGAGAAAGATAATGCAGGCCTTTCATCATAGTCCAGGTCCCACTTTGCACGGGCTTAGGGTTGAACCCTTTCTGGACCTGTGTGGAGGTCACACACAGGCCACCCAATACTGTCCAGTACTGGATCAGATACCACTGGCTAAATGGAGCCCATTCAATAGTTCTCGTGTGTGTGGGTAGAGTTGGAGTGGCTGCTGGGAGTTTTAGCTTCCTGTTGAAAAACAGAATAATATCCACAAACCCCCGTGCAGAGGCAGGCCTGTCACACAACCTTTCTACCCAAGTGTGGGAAATGCACCCATTCTGTCAGATGAGCTCATAGTCTTGTTCTTTTCTATTCCTTTGTGGGCTTGTGCATTCTGTGTTCTGGCTGCAGAATGAATTTGGGCCATTGTCACTATGATCCTAATGGCCAGCATCTGGCTCTCTGGCGCTGTCCTTTATATTTTGGGGTGGGGAGAGTGGGGGGTAGAGGGGTGGGAGTGAGGTGGGTGATCTGACTGCCTCAAGCTGCGCAGCTGTCCCACTTACTACCCCTCACTACTCTCCTAAGTCCCCCTCTGTATCCATCTGCCTCTTCTACACTCCAAATCTCTGTCCCATCCATCCATAGATGCCACTAGTGTGGGATTGTGCTTTCAAGAGGCTCCCATGCTAGAAGGAGCCTTTTAAAGACTGAAGCAGGTTTTGACCCTGTTTTTAGACCCTGTTAAGTTCGACGCTGTGGGGTGCATAAGACCCAGACAGTGCAGTATCTTATCAGGCGGCTAGGAATTTTTATGCAGCCTCCCTGAATCCCTCCAGCCCTCCATGCCTGCTGTGATCCTGGCCTGAGCTGTGGACTCAGAGGAGCTGACAAGGCTGTTTGATGGGCCATAGGCACAGAGCA
This sequence comes from Micropterus dolomieu, assembly GCF_021292245.1. Classification (NCBI taxonomy): domain Eukaryota; kingdom Metazoa; phylum Chordata; class Actinopteri; order Centrarchiformes; family Centrarchidae; genus Micropterus; species Micropterus dolomieu. The sequence goes on from NC_060159.1 coordinate 19,258,422, forward strand.
TCAGGGGATTTTGTGGGTAGGTGGGTGCTTGGCAGGGAGAGGGGGGCTGGTTGTGTCTCACAGTGAGTCCCTCAGCAACTTCTGATGAGCTAAAAATTCTCTATGTGTCATACTCATGTGAATTCAGTTCCTCATGCAGAGGAGGCGCCACAAACTTTAATGTATTCCTCTTGTCCTGGTGCTAAGCATTCACCGTATCTTGGTGAAATGCTAAAAAAATAGAATAAATACACAGACTTTTAGATACTGTATATATATATATATACACACACACACACACACACACACACACATACATAGGCACAAATGAATGCAAAGACAAGCCGGAGGCTGTACAACAAGGGGCTGTAAAGAGCTTCCTAATGAAAAGGAGGGGAAAAAAGGGGAAGTAGAGAATTTAAGTAGATGGGTACATGCCCATTTCTGGACGGCTCCAATGAGCTGAGAAGAAATGTCTTAAGACCCACTTCCCAGCTCAGGCTGCAGCAGCAATAACTCCCCGAGATATAGCAAAAGCAAGCACACATAAGTGAATCCGCGCACACACACACACAAATACACATCCTTTCTGATGTGAGTGCACTGCAGGCTGGCAGCCTCCCTGCAGGACCAAACAGAGCTGGGGCAGAACACTCTTTGAGGGAGAGCCCAGGTCAGGATCTCTGACTAGTTTAGCCCTCAAACCAGATCCAACACATATCCACACATCCTCCAAACACACCCAAGACAGTTGTGGCTAAGGCATTATGTGATCTAGATCCAGTCCCTACACAAATCCAATCTGATTGCACATGGCTATCGGGCCAAGCTCCTATTGTGCCTTTCTGACTGAATTCCTATTCAGAACTCCCCTTCTTCCACCCTGTCTTTAGACATTCAGCTGAGTAAGACAGGTAGACAAGCACCGAGACATTTCGACAAGCAGACGGCAGGGCAGGCCTGCTGGGGCCTTTTCTTTTTCTGCTGCCGGAAAATGCTATCAGCTTGGATCAGGCTAGGCTGCTCAACCTGAGCATCAGCAGCCTCACGGTCCAGCCCGCTTTTCTCCATGGAAACCTGCCCCCCACTCGCCCTGTGATTGGCTCATACGATCACTAGACAGACACTCTGTCTTACAATACAGATAATAATGGCCCTCTGGTAGGATGAGAGCAGGAGAAGAGTGATGGCCTAAAGGCTTTTTTCTTACAGATTTTGTCCTTTAGAAAGGCTGCATTCAACAAGCTTACAAGAAACTAGAGACTACAGGTATGTTCCTGTACATGGCATGGTTAGCTCTACAGCTCCACACTCTAATGCACACGACACTAAGATCCTCCAAAAAACCATCATCATCTGTATTTTCTCATGTCTTTACTGGTGACTTCAAAATCCTAGAGGGTAGAGGAGAAAGAAAACAGACATTAAACACCAGTCCCACATGAAAAATGCCAATACTGGACATGCAGTGATTGCTAACTGAACCGGTATGCATGAATGAGCTATTCTTTATCTTTCTTGTCATGACAGACCAAGTCTCTGATAATATAACTTAGAATTGGGTGTGCGTCCATGTATCCATATATAATAATATAAGTCTTTCCCTTCCACAAAGTAGGAACAACAAAGGCAAAAGCTTCTTTTTATTCTCTTGCTCTATTTACAGTACATTGTCAAGAACTGGAGAGCAAAAATACCCTGCACAGAGATTAACAATACCAACAAAACAATGCTTCCAGATGAGCCTTCCACTTTTGGTAGCATTGTTACAGCAGCTCGCTACAAACATTGCCGTGTCTTGCATAGCCTCTTCACTTCAATATTCTTTGTGTTTGTAGCATGAGGCCCCCAAACTGGGAACATGTCTTCAAAATGTGTTGTTTCTTTCCTCCATAGCACTATTCAGGCTTCTCTTCTCATCTATCTGACATTTCCAGGGAAAAAAAGGGATATATCTGGGACAACAGTGTGCAAAGGGGATGTATGAACAACACACTGAAGCCAATATCAAGCATTATACACACACTATACAGTGCGCCAAAAACACTGTGATGCTTGAAATTAGAATGGCTTTTCATGCAAACAGAGGCACTTGCTGTGCAGGTGACTGGCTGGTATTGCAGACAGAATTGCAAGGAAAAACAAATTCAACTGCTGTTTTAAATAAAACTCCACTTGGCAGTGGCTTGCTGCACTAAACCAAACAGAGAAATGGAGCTTGCCACGTGACAAATGTGCAGTGTTAAATACAGATAAAACGATGAAATGAGTCACCACCCATTTTTGCTCACTGCACTGCATCTAACCTCTCTGGCAGAGCAACACTAATATGTTTAATGAACTCATTAGTCAAAAATGAAGACAGACAGTGGCATGAGACATGGAAGGTGGAAGCACAAAGGGCAGAGACAGAGGGAGGGAAAGGAAGGAATGAGAAAGAGATATAATAGACCAGCTGAAGTGAGGAGAGGGATACTACTCTAGAAAGCAAATTCTCCTGTATTATAGATGCAGTATCATGTGTTGTAGCAGCTACATGGTAGCAAATGCAACATCTGTCCAATGCAATCAACTCAACAAGCAGAAAAAACACAATCTGGGAGGCATTCTGCAAAAAAATGTCAAACCTGCCAAGTAAATTTCAAGGGTTAGCTTGAGTGTTATCACTACTATTTCATTTAAGTGCTTCATCAAAAATTACACAGCCTGGAATGAACTATTCTAATGTAATTATTTGCACTTGGCTGATATAAATGGGTCCACCCATGGCTATGCCTATTCATTTAAAAATAAAAAAAATGACAATGCCCAGATCACAGTAATTTGTTGCCAAAGCGTGAGTCACTTTGCTTTATGTAAAATAATTGGCCCCTGACAAACCTGAAGCAGCACATTCCTCGGCACTGGAATCCAAGACAGGGTTCCCCTGCCATGGCATAGACTGCTGTCACTGCAATATATATGGCTGTTTACTTATTCATGGATGGGTTAGGGCTACTAACTCAATCAATCTGCTTCCAGTTCCCAAGGCTGACTTTATTAGATAACATTAATGATGCATTAGTTGTCCATAGGTGTTGAGTTTCTCCCTCGTCAGCAACTACAATTCAAATGAGAACACAAAGGATATTGGCTGCAAATGGATTGAAGTTTGGGGATAATTGTGGCACTATAAAACACTATGAGGTAATAATTTATTGTCAGACAATATGCTGTCAATGGAAGAAAAATCACAGTGTGCTTCCCAGAGTTGAAATATGCCTTGTAATATCCGCTGCAGACATTAAGTAAAATGAAATACTACAGCTAAGGTGAAAAAAAGCCACACATCATACATTTCGTAAATCGATTTAATGCAAAAGCAATAAAATATTAGTTATTTTCCATTTAATCTGTCATTTACAGTACTATTAAAAAGAGCCTTACAGTATACTGTTCCTTGACATGCTTTGACTTCAGCTGCAGTTCTGAGATCATGACAACATTACAAACATTCATATAGCGAGACATTTATCACAAGCCATTTGATGGCACTTTTACTTCACTATGAAAGCATACATCATCCAATGGGTGCCTCTGCTGGGAATTGAACCTCTATCCTCACCAGCACTTAAGCCAGATTCGATCAGTCGAGCTACAGTGAACACAGAACCACAAACAGTGTCTGTGCATGTAGGTGCTGCCAACTATATTATCGTCATCTTTGTAAAGTGTTTGCGTGCGAGGAGGGGACAGAAAGCAGAAATCACCCTGCTGGCTGCCGTTTCTGACTGTCCTGATGGGATGAAGCACGGGCTGAGCTGAGCGTGTTCATTTCATAATCACATATCAGAGAGCCTTATTACACATTAACCACACCTCCAGATACTGAAAACAAACGCACGCCCGGGTGATTTATACAAAGCAATTCCTGAAACTAACAGCAGTGCATTGAGTCTGAAACACAGGCAGCAGCTGCTTTGTCTGCTCGCCACACATAAAACGACAATGACGATATAAAAATACTGAAGGATACACACTTCGAAGTGTCAAACACCCACACCATGTCATGTGTCTGTATTTCCATGATGTGTGCGCGAGGGTGGAGGTCAAATGCATTTCACTCTCATTTAACGGTGGGAACGCGTCTATGCCCCCGACAAACCGTAAACAAATCTTCAAAAACGCACACAGACACACAGCTAGCTTATATAGGCTACATGCTTCTAGCTGTGTTGATGCCTTTAGCCGTTAATAAGGCTGCCAAATTAAACCACGTTAATACCCGTTCATTCACACTGCTCAGCCCAGGTAATGTTGCGGTCTTAAAAGAGGTTTCAGGCTAACTACTGCCAGTCGCTACGCGAATGCCCTGTGAATTGTTTTGAACATAACCCACTTGCTTCTTCTTCCCAGCGCGTATAAGCAACAAAGGGGAACGGCGGTTAAATGTAACGTGTGTAATCATCATGGGGAACATCCCTCTGTGGAGCAGAGCGAAAATATCCGAGTAAAGGCGCTGATATAACGGGACCAGAAATTCCTACTTAGCGTGACCGCTATTTGGTCGCCGTGATCTCAGCAGCGACGAAGTCAACAGGCCGGGATGTAGCGAGGGGAAAGAATCTATGGGCTGCCTCCGTAGCCCCTAACATATCCGCCATGCAGCGGGGTTATCATTCACATACCTTGACATGATACAAGGGCTTCCAGCGGCATCCGACCGGGGCTGCGGAGGCTGGGTCTGACGCTGCGGCAGCCGAGATTTGCTGCTCCAGAAATATATATATATATATTTTTTTTTGTAGAAAAGGCTGCGGCGGAAACAGGAACTAGGAGAGAGCTGGGGATCTCTGAATACAGCAGTCGAGGCTGCTCTGTGTTGGGTGGCCGGTGTCAACTCAGACTAGAGAGGGGGGAAATTTAATATCCGGTCACAACTTTTCAAATTAATAGGCTGTAGGATTCTTTGTTGGGCTTTGTTTAGTTGTGTTTAGGGAGGTATATTTGACTACTTCATCCTAATGGAAAATAACTTGAATTCCCCGTTTTGTGTTTGGTGTCAAGTCAACAAGTTGTTTTCCCTTCAAAATACTCACCTACAGCACACCCTCTCTCTACCTATGCCCAAATAACTATTTTATTCCCTGCGTAAAACTTTGGGCTACTTTTACTGCGCTGAAATTGTATCAGAATTTACTTTTTTTGGTCAATGATTTTTGCCTATTTTCTACTTCAGTTAATTATATATATATTTTTATTTTCCTCTAATGCATGTCTTGTGTACATCCTTACGTATGATTTAGACATTTTAATGGGGGACTCGTTTTAAATAGACACATAATTACCTACTTTCTGTTTAGCGGTTAATCATTTGGTAATTTATTTTGAAGGCAAAGTGTTGTGATTTCCTGTTTGTGTCTGTTTCTCTGGCTGATGCAGACCCTGAGCAGCGTGGAGTGAAAGCTGCAGTCCGCACACCAGCGTCTTGTTGTTGTACTGCAGTCGGGTTCATAGACTGACAGACCTGGTGCCACCGGGTCGATGGAGGGTACGACTCTCCCTGAAGGCTGACACTCTGCTTAACCTTCACACTAGTTGTGAAATGATGATGTAAACATTTTATATTTATCAGTCTGGACATCTAAGTGACAAAAAGAGGTGTCTAAGGTAAAACGGAGAGACTGAAAGAGTGTTTTCATAATGACTATTTCTTGTTCAGAAGAGAGCAGGTTATTTTTAAAATGTCAAATCTCAGAACCACAGTACCTAGGGTAAGTAAAACCAAATATCTTTATTAGATAGTTGCTGTGAGAACAATCACATAATGACAACATACAGATATATATATATATAAAAAAAAAAGATATAGCAGAACAATAATGGATATCAATTAGCATACATTTGGTTTCACTGGCAATTTGTAGGAGTAAATGGAAAGGTGATATAGGCTAAAGTTGACGTTCCCAGCATAAGTAAAGTATAATTTGGGATGAGATGAGAATGAACACCAGTCTTCTTGTCTTTTTACAAAATGCAATTCACAACTCTGCCTATGCAGCTTTTTGAGAAGTTGACTATTTATATACTATAATAAATTACATAATTCGGGTGCAAAGCTCATCCATTTCTGTTTGTAAATAGAATATCTGGGTGAACAGGGCTTCTGAACAAGTCATTAGTTTCTAAGCTATAAACCACTGCTGTAAAGGCCGGACATAATCACACTCAGCAGTCTTCCTGTGGAGACCTGCTTATTCAGTGATTCAGAGTCATGGTTCAGATTGCATGATATCAGCTTGTCAACTTTATAAAGGAGAAACGTTCATTAATTTCAAACTGACTCACCAAAGACATATTTTCAGTCAGTATTCTTTTTCCACAATATGAGAAGAATATTAGTGCAGAAGCTCCCATTTAGTATAGATAACATCCATTTAATCCACATAAATTGGCCACTGTCTGGGTCAATATGTTTCCAGGCAAAAGGAAAGGAAAGATAAGCTGTGTGTCTGTGCGGATGGGTGCTGTAAAACAGTAAACAGGCTTTCAGGTTTCTCAGGAACATGTAATATACTGTACCACTCTCTGTGGACTGCTGTATAGGCTCTGGATGCTTCTATATCCCCCATTTTCAGTCTTACTTAAGCCACTAAATCAAATTCATAATACCCAAAGGATTTTCACTTGTTGTTGCTTCTCCACCCATCTTTGAAACATATCCAGCGTGCCTCTGAGAGGTCTCTCTCCGGTGGTGAGGAGCTGAATCACAACAACAACCCCCACCTACACTTCACACACACACACACACACACACACACACACACACACACACACACACACACACACACACACACACACACACACACACACACACACATTTTCCATCTTATGTAGTGGTCTTGACTCTCATAGCTGATGCACTTGCGCCATCATGTGGCAAAAAGGCCACAGTGCACTGTCTCTGAGAGGGAAGTGGACAAACCCTTGACAGTGTAGATGCTAGCTGAAAGAGGAAATGTGACTCAGAAGACAGGTTTGTGTAATCAACCAGGCTAATCTCATATCCAGGAAAATGAGTCATGTTTCAAAGGGTCCTCTGTAACTGTCACTGGCACACGTGCATGCAAAACACCAGTTGTATATGTGCTGATGCAGAGAAGCACCTGCCCCCACATTCCATCCCCACCCTGCCAGCCACAAAGAAATTTTGTCAGTCAGCTGTGATATCATCATCAGTGTTGTTCTCAGTGGGGTGGAGGCAGGTCCATCTCCCCTGACCTTTTTGTCTTTGCTGACCTTTTCAGATTGAGACACTGAGGAAGAGTTTCCAAAGGGTTAGGAACGTGTGAACTCTATTCACCAGAAACAAAAGTTGTAGTCCAGTGCATATTGCAGCAGGTGTCACTTTACATGCCACAATACACATCTCATGCTATGAACGGAAACAAAATGAAACAGAATAATTAAAATACCATTAGAGTGTCATTAGAATATAATTACCCCCTTAATTTGTAATACTTAGGAAGGAATGCATCATCTTGGCACTTATAAAAATGTATTCTGTGCGACAAGACATTTCATGAAATTTCACTTACTCTAATGAAGAAATATATTAAATGCAGTCTGAGATCTTAGATTCATAACATGCAACTGCTACTACTACTTAAATTCTGTCCCTGGGAGCTTTGTGGTTGAAGAGCAATTTGAGGATAGAAACATCTGCATTCAAGAGACATGGTTAGCAAAGCAAGATCTTATAAGCTCAAACTCTTTACACAAAAACAATTCCTGTAGTTAGGGAATTAGTCCAAGGTTAATACCTGGAAAAGTGAAAATAGACTGGAATTTTGAGTGTTATATTATAAGATTGGTTGTTGAGTGGGGCTACATTAGAAAATGTGGTATTTTTAATATCATCATGGCATTTGTAGTTTATCAAAATGAGGAAGAAATACTGGCTTCAATAAATAAAAATTCATTGAGGACAGGACACAATATATGTTTACGTCACGGGGGACTCATGACAATGATTTGTGGTCAATTTCGTAAACAGTTTTACATATAATACTGAAAAAACAGATTCATGGTTTGAATACTACAGAGATTTACAGTATTACAGAAAGGCTACTACAGACCATATGTGAATTGCTATTAAGGTTTGACTGGTCTGGCCTTAGTAAAAAAAAAGTAAACTAAGTATGCCAGGCATGCTGGTAAGTGAGTTGTGATAAATGCAAAAACTAAACATGTTGTACTGTGTCTGCTGGAGTCAAAATGAAAAGAAATTAGAATACAAAAGGGCATATTGCCAATGTTTGCAAGGCAATTGCCAATTAAAAGTTATAATGAATTTTGGAATGAGGTCAGAACCAATAAAACCCCTTGAACCTCTAATACTGACGGAGTGAGTGGCACAGATAAAATTGTTAATCACGGCAGAAGCATTATTATGACCTGTTTAATTGTGTGCCTGGCGAAAGGTCAAGCATGCTTTTAATAATGGGGACTTCACTCAGGGTATGAGAGTGAGGTATCTGAAGCATGGCCATCAATGGGCTACGTTGCTACCTATCCCCCCTGTCACCTTTTAAAGAGTTAGTATGTATAGGTGTGCAGTACTTAAACAGTGTATATCAAACAAGTCAGATAATCATAATAGACATACATAAGAAGCTGAAGTTGACAAAGCACAGCATACTCAGTTGTGGAAGAAGTATTCCAGTCAGCTACTGTGAAAATACTCCACACCAAGTAAAGGTTCTTCATTCAAAACCTCACTTAATCTCACTGTAAAAGAATGGAAGTATTATCAGCAAATGTCTTGTTCTGGTAATCCAAGAGGGCTTCTTAATAGTTAATTAAAGTAGAAACATGTTATCACCCCCATAAAGAACCAGCTAGTCCTTCAGTTTATCAAGAAATTTTTTTTTTCAAATTCACCCCAGGATGGGTATAAAAAACTGTAATCTGAAAGTAACTAGTAACTGAAGCTCAGACAAATGTAGTGGAGTAGAAAGTACAATATTAAGTATAAAGTTGCACAGAATGAAAATATTCAAGCAAAGTACAAGTACCTAGACTTTGCACTTGGTACAATATTTGGGTAAATGTACTTAGTTACATTCCACCGCTCTATGTCCATCATTATCAACTCCACATTTACTCTTGCCCAGCACAGAGTAATGAGCATAGAGCTTCTTTCATTTGTATGACAAATTTTAGATGGCAGGTTAACCAAGCCACAGAATTACCTAATATGAACCAAACTGAGGTTTGTGGAAACTGAACTGACACATTAATTGAAACAACAGACAATTTCACTTAGGAAGATGGTGAAAATACAGATTTTGAGCACAGTTCAGGAGGTGAAAACCTGGAGTCTTGGGGAGACAGTTATCACCTAACCTTTGCAACCACCTAGCTTAACTAGTGCACACCTGTGAGAGCTTTATGTTTTCAAGTTGGGACATTTGGCTTGAAGAGTAAACAAATACAAAGAAAAATCTGCTCAGTGCCTCATAATGTTATGCCTGCTTCTCTACACAGGAAGGCAGAGAACAAACACCTGCTTCAGGGTGAAAGCTCTCGCTCTGTTATAGCCTCTTTTATGTTTATTGCTGGTTTAATGAGCAGTGCAGCAGTTTGTGATTCTGCATCATCAATGCTTTGCTAATCAGTTAGCAAGTGGGGGTCTCTGTTTAGTTTCAGTGTGTGAATTGCAGCTGCCATGTAGTGTAATTTAGGTTTTATATAGGTGTGAAATTGATGGAAAATAGACCATTTGTTATGATTTATCAGAAACAGATGCATGGTGATTGATTCACTGGTGTGCAATGAGTTAGACTGTCTCTACTTTCCCTGCAGCTGATTGAATCCTGTATTGGCATTCAGGTGCTTATGAGTGAAGCTTTGCCTGCATACAGTCAGCCATCTAGGGCAGAGAAATGACTCAGTGTTATTGTATATTAACTTGTGGTGGAATTATAATAATGCGATTATATTGTGTTGGCTTGCAGTCACGCCACTAGGTTCTGTGTGTGTGGCAAGATTTTATATTGTTTATATTGAGTTATATTTTGGTCAACATGAAGCACCCATATGTCAGGCAATAATAAGAAATTCCATTTCTAGTTCACACATGTGGAGTGGAGATGGAATAAGGGTAGACAATACCATGATACCTTGCTGAGCTGCACTCCATATACCACAGATATGTGGAGTCTATTTGTACTTACTGAAGATTGTGATGTTGATGCTATATATGTCAGAGGTCACATGCCTCTGGAGCAACTAGGGGTTAAGTGTCTTGCTCAGGGACACATTGGGGAATGTGTCACAGTGGGAATCGAAAACAGGTCTTTCACACCAAAGGCATGCGTCTTATCCACTGCCCCATCACCACCTGTGTGTTTGTGTTGAGAATTTAATGTCACTAAACTGCAATTTGCGTGAGACTTGGGTGATATGATGATATATCATGAGAAAATATCCATTTGCCAAACCATGCTGTTTACACTGGGTGTGTTGAGCAATGTATTGTATTCTGTACATGTATTCTGTATTTTGTGTTGTCTTTGTAAAGCTGCAGAACGGACAGAGTCCAAAACAAATTTCCCTTTGGGGACAATAAAGTATTTCTTATCTTAATGATACAAATCAATAAGCAAACGCTTTATGGCAATTTTACATGATTTTATGGATTTTTATATAATTTTAGCATCAATGTGATTATGATGTATTAAATGTGGTGGATAAGACAAGTACATCTGGTTATCTGGTTATTTAATCCATAAAGTTTCAAAATGAATTCATTCCATCCATCCATACATCCATCCATACATCCATCCATCGTCAACTGTGGGGGCGGCTGTGGCTCAGGAGGTAGAGCGGGTTGGCCGTTAATCGGAAGGTAGGCGGTTCGATCCCTGGCTCCCCCTGGTTGCGTGTCGAAGTGTCCTTGGGCAAGATACTGAACCCCAAATTGCCCCTGGCGGCTATTCCGCTAGTGTATGAGTGTATGAATGTTAGTTTCCGTTTGAGCACTTAGGCTCAGTGTATGTGTACTGAATGTGAATGACTGGTGAATGCAGATGTAGTGTAAAAGCGCTTTGAGTGGTCGAAAAGACTAGAAAGGCGCTATACAAGTACGGAGCATTTACATTAACTGCTTGTCCTGCGTACAGGGTCGAGCCAATCCCAGGCAGGGTACACAGGTCACCAGTCCATCACAGGACCACACATAGACAAACAACCACTCACACCTAAGGATAATTTAGGGTCACCAATTAACCTAGTCCACATGTCTTTGGAGAGTGGCAGGAAGCCAGAGCACCCAGAGAGAACCCACACAGACAGAACATGCAAACTCCACACAGAAAGGCCAGGGCAACCAGGGTTTGAACCCACAACCTTCTGGCTGTGAGAGCATTTGCCATCAAATTTTAAACATACTAAACTCTGCAGTGTCTCTGAAACATGCATTTTCCTGCAACTGCAAAATTACTCTGGTGTTGGTATACCAATTATGTTGTATTATTTCCTTACATTTAATTTACTTTGGGCATTCAATTCATTTGGACCCTGAGGTGCAAGTCAAGATTTTCACGGCACATTTCATGGTATAAATTATTTTAAATGCAGCATATGATCTATGGGGGACTGCAGGTCAGTGGGTCAAATTTGCTGAAACATAACACTAGTTTTCAATGAAAAAACAAAGATGATTATTTGTAAACTATTACCATATACTATTACCAGTTTGCTTAAATTATGTCCTGCCAACTGTTTGAAATAAGTTTTGCAGCACCAATACAACCAAATTCTGTGTTTAATTAGAAAAAAAAGAAGAAAGGCCAACTGTAAATGACCCAATGTAACAGTGTGAGTGTTTGTACAGACATAATTGAAAGTAATTCAATTTGACAAAAAACAATTAAAAATAAAAAAACTTTTAATAAAGGGTATTATCCAACAATGTATAGGTAGGTAGGTAGATTTATTTTGTCTCAGTATAACAGGTTATAGAGTCAAAGTAAACAGGGAGAAATACAGGACAAAGCAGAGGTTAAGGATACATTGAAAGATAATGTATATAATGAAAATTTTATTTAAGTGCTAGGTAAAAAGGTAGTTTTTTAGAAGCCTTTTTTGTTCAAACTGGTTGTCCCAGGCACTTTGTAATCCTCGCATGTCACATGAGAGTCATTATGTGGCAGTCACTTGAGATTCATTGGAGTCACTTGATGCATTCCTTGTTACAATGCATGGTGTAACTTTGGAAAAAGGTTTTTAAGATGAAAGAAAACAGATTTTGTTACCGTGTTGTAGAGCTGCAACGATTAATCGAATAATATATTAGTTGTTGACTTTTAAATTAATGCCCAGTTATTTGGATAATCGATTAATTGGTTTGAGTAATTTTTTTTAAAGAAAAATTATTTTATTTCAGCTTCTTAAATGTGAATATGTTCTGGTGTCTTTATTCCTCTGAGACAGTAAACTAGAATATATTTGGGTTGTGGACAAAACAAGACATTTTAGGATGTCATCTGGATGATCTGATGCAATAAAACACGTGAACTTCTGGCATAATAAATATCTGCAGTTCCTGTTATACTGTCCAGTCCTGGGACCAGTTAATCATTTAGGATGTAATGTAGCCATGAAATGGTGCCACAGATACCTTGCATACCCAAGTAAATTACATTAGGTCACAGTCCCCGTTTATTCTAACATAACATACAATATCATAAAATATCAGGATCTGCACCAAATGCACTTTATGTACAACTAACTGCTTTTGAATGTGGAAGCAGCCTCTAGGAAAGTAAATATTTGGTGACATTTACCTCTGATTTATATATTTTAAACAGTAGATGGCGGTGTTACATCATGTCTGTGCATTGTCAGGCTACTCACAGTCCTGTATGCCACTGTATATCCAGTAGGCCACAGCAGCATTTATACATGCTGGTCATTATCTTTGTGTGTTGTGCTAGCCTGTGTGCCATGGATTATATCCCTTTGTTTTATTATGTGCACTCAGTAATCCCTGTTTACCTTGCTGTTTCACAAGATGTACACTAGTTCATCAAGAGGAAATGTAAATGTCCCTAGTGGTCAAACTGACAGAGGAAAGAAAGTGACACCTTACTACTGGCCAAATTCAGATACACGTTGCAGTTACAGGGGTTACTTGTCACGCTTCCAGCAGGTGTCACTGAAACCTCAACATAGCTCTCACTGCAGTCTCTATTGTACCCCTCTGTGACCATGCCTTTATCCTTGTCCACTCTCACTGCTCCCATCACCACTATTGTCATCATAATCATCAGCATTATCCTTCTTCAAATCATGTGGGAATGTTTCATGATGCCATACTTACACATATATGGTACGAAGATGGTAGGATTACTGAGGTGCAAAGACATGGGTAGAGTGGTAATTAGAGAATGTCACTATAAACATTTACAATGATCACACAGCACCATATACAATGCTGGGGTACTGTTGCTGTCTCAAGTTATTTTGTTTTGAACTGCAAATAGCCAGATTATTTCAAAATCAATTTATCTGCAGAATCATGTCACAACATGAAACTGCAGTGGATATAGGGCTGACATGACAAGTCCATTACTTTGTTAGTAGATGGGCATATACAGTAAATAAATGGCAATAATTTTCAGAAATAACTAATCCTTAAAAGTCTAAGACCAGCATTTGCTGGTCCCAGCTTCTCAAACATGAGCATTTGCAGCTATTCTCTATTTTATATAATTGTCTTTTTGTTGGTTTAAGACGCCATGCAATTGCTGTGACCCACCTTTGGCTCAGGGTGACAGTCATGGCCATTTTAACGATTTACTGATTAAACAATAAAAATAATGAATAGAATATATTAATTAATAATGTTAGCTGCAACGAAACCCCTCTGTATTAAGTAAGTGATAAGCTGTAAACATTTGCTGTCAGACATTTCACCACTTAATTATACGGATTCATTAATTCTAATGACTTGTGGCGAGCACCCAGCATTTGTTCATTTTCAATGCACACTTCCCAGCATTTCCATTTTCATCTCTGTTGTGTGATTCACATCTTTTATTTCTCATAAAAGCTGCTGAGTCACATGACACTGAGGTAGTGAATGACTGTGTTGCAAACTGCTCACAATACCTTAAGGTCAATGACTTGCAGTATTTTGAACTAAGCTGAGATTTCAAAGTTTATGACGTGGTTGTAAGAGCTCTCCACTGGCAGTGAAGCTGACATCTGCTCCCAAATTGTTCTACCTGTACCACTTCATGGTTGATGGCAGTACCTGTGTTTACTGTCACAAGCTAGGTTAATGACTCTAGCTCTTCCATCTGTGGCAGTGCCTGACATTTAGACTTAATGAGGAAGTAAAGCTGTGCAACTATGAAACTCATCAGTAGCTACACTCAGTTTGAAAATGCCACCAATATGACTGCATTGTAAAACAAGCATGCAAGGTCAAGCTCTGTACATAAGAGCATTTTCAAATCAGATACTGTACTCAGCACCAAGACTTGCCTTGGTGGAAAATCTTGTCACCTCTGCAAGAAAGATTGTGCTAAAGCACCATCTCATACTCAGCATGTCAAGTGGAGATTTAAATTGAATCCTGGTTGTTGAGACTGTCACAAATCTGCAGCTGTTAAAGAATTTGCTGAAGAGGAGCTGGCTGAGTGACTATTCTAATTTGTGAGATAGTGGGTTATCTGGGAGATCTCTTGCTGTAAATGGGAGGTGCAGCTGCAAGTGAATGGTTAGAGAGATATCGCTTATATTGTGTGCACTGAGTGTGTGGCAGGTATCAGCGTTTACTGCATGCCTGTGCAGGTTGTAGACTGTATGAGCAAGTTCTAAAGCACATGGAAAGTTGCGAGTATGTGTTTATTTTCAAGAACTTCAAAATGTTCTGTATTTGGTAAAGCAGGTGTGGAAGAATTAAGGAGAGTGACTTTAACTTTTAACTTAAGTGTTTACAGTATTTGAAACATTGTGTACTAACACGGACAGGAGCAAACGTCCAAAATGAAGTGAAGAAAATCCTTCTACCCCAAACATGGTGGCAGAGGGAGTTCAACATACTGCAACATACAAAAACGCACGCAAAAAAATAGACAAAACACTTGCTAATGAATGTTGCATTTCAGAAAAATGCTGTAACAAAACACAAGCTAATAGCACTTTTTGACCAAATAGATCCAGGATCTATGGAGCCACAGGAACTAAACTAAGAATCTAAAAAAGGAACAAACCCTGATGCATTTGCCCAGTTAGTACAATTCGTTTGAAAGCTGAATCGAAATTCTAGTGTGGACCAAACAACCTGACCGAGATCAGTTGAAAAGGAAGGTCTCAGTGTGCTTCCAAGAGGACTGTGTTTGTGGTGTTAAAGCAAACAGAACTAACACTTGATGTTTGGATTTTTTAGCATGATTTCAAAAGCTAGACTACTAATCAATTTGTGTGCTGGTCTTGAACTGTAGACAAAGTTATCTTATAATTGATATTTGAAAGTGATGTATACGGTATATTCACGGATATCATCATCTGCACATCAGCACGAATTTTCATTGATAAATCAGACAGTCATAAGTAGTTAAAACTTTGGTCTGTTGTGATTGTGTCATATTTTGTAAATGCCCCCAGAAATATTGCTGTACATTACTTATCTTTTTCATCTTTTATCTAGCTGTTAGTTATTACTCATAATGTGCGGTTGATTTGCAGTCTCATAATTCTTGATACTGATGTTGCAGGATGACATCACCTCCAAGTGTCCAGTGACAGTCTGTATAACTTCATGTTTGTTTGAAAAAAATTCAGTTGTGAAAACATCCTAAAAGTCTGTTTCACACTTGCTTACTGCGTCAGTGAGGCTGTACACCAGGAACTTTGGCAGGCTCCGATTAAAAACACAGGTCAGGCCCCTGGAAGAGTCCCTGTGGTGGAAAGGGGATGTTATACAAAACATTAAAAGCGGATGAACTTGCTAGTAATTAGAAAAAGACTGGTGGTAGGTGTATAGCCAATATCTCTAACTCAATGTCACTATCGTGTCAGAATGTTAACACTAAAATAAACAGATGTTTCATGATTGCCTGCATTGGTTTCACACTATTCCATTGATTGGCAGCTGGTGGCGGTAATGCGCCAAGTAAGGTAGCAATGTATCACCAACATATTGAAACGAATACTTCTGGCCTGATGTAGACATGGATATACACAGTGCAGGTTTCATATTTAAAAAAAAAAAAATCAGCTCTGAAAATGTGTTACGATGAATAAAAAAACACTGCATTCACCACGATCCTTGTTCGGCGACACGCATCCACGCAAATCATTTTGATGACAAACACTGAATGCATGTGTGTTTACAAGAAATTATTACAAAAGACTATGAAGAAGTATTAAAACCCCATGCTTTTACCTACTTACTTTTACATAATGGCCAGCTGAGCCTGGACAAACAGAAAACTAACCAAAACTGCATTTGATTTTCTTCTGGCAGAGTACAAAGACCCAGGGATAAACCCAATCACAAATAAATCCTCCCCCAGCTTATCACACAGACCATTCGGCAACCTTAAAGCACACTGAGCTCTACGACACTGAAGAACAACACACCTAACCGTTTCAGACAGAGAGAGAGGAGGAAAGAGACAGCTGCTAAATCGACGGCGGAGTTGCCTGGTGTTTCAGTTCTCCCTGCTATCTGCCTTCCGTTAATGATAACACACCCAGTGTGACAAGCATGGATGCAACAGTGGCCATGCTGGCTTTAGTCTGCTAACCAGCAGGATTGGAGACAGGGCTCCTTTATCACTGATAGCTATGTTAAAGAGAATGCAAAGCAGAATAATGACAAGCCACCCACAGAAATCCACCAACACAGAGGCAGGTTTGTGCGTCTGGACTTTGATTTTGATGCATTTGCAGGGAAAGCAAACAACAGTCAAAACGATCAAAGTAACTCAGTCGACTGTTATTTTATTGTGATTTCGGTACCAAAAACAAAGGAACCAAAGTATGACTTCACATAGGTGGACATACTTTGAGCAAACACACACATTTACACAAACTTTCTCCCCCATAACAAAACCAATCCTTGGTACCAAATCACCGTTACTCAGCACAATGTGAGAGCGTGTGGCGTAAGCGTATGCAAAGTCAGTGGAGGATGAAGCTGTAAAGATGTCGATGGCGGCCGTCATTGCGCCGGCCTCGTTTGGCAAGGGCGACTCCTCCCTCTGACTGAGGAGAGAGACCACTCAATAAAGCTGGATAGCAATCTGGAGCCTAAATTGAGCCACGTCCTGGCTTCTGACAAGATGAATTCACTTAATAATGAGAGCATTTGGGATTTATGGGTAACAGCGAGGTGAGCCCCATCTCTCAACGGGCACGGGCTCTCAATTCCGGCCAAATCCACTGACTCACAGCCCCTCTCTGTGGATGTCACGCATACAGCGCCTTTTCAATCTGTCTGCACTGCTCAGCACCAGCGATGGCAGTTCCTCAGATGAAACCAGTCCTGCTCTATATTTGCAGATCACAGTGAGGAGGCCTTGTTGCCAAGAAGATGAAGAAGAAATATTGGGACGGCTCTGGCGAAGAAAGAACTCTCTCCTGTTTTCACTTGCGAACTTTTCAACACTTCACAGGTTTTAGAAAAGTGGGAAAGGTAGAATACACATTTGCTAAATATATTCAAACATTGATTATACCCTTAGGACACGCTTTCGGCCTGGATGATGCTGTGCTCATGGCCCAAATATACAGTTTTTCCTCCTGGGAGTGGTTTATTGTCATGGCAAAACAATTTAAGAGCAAACAGCTCACACATTTATGGCATGTTTCCGAATCAGGTGGTTGGAACCCCAACAAAGAATCGCAAGATAAACTTGAGAGGTAGCAAGATGATTAATAGGATAGGATTTATGCTGCACAAAATGTGATTTATTTTTGAGGCATCAATCAAATCTTTGCTTTTTTCTTGTCTAGTTTTAGATAATTTTTAACAAAACTGAAACAAACCCTCTGCTTGACCTGGTTATAACCCATAGACAGTAGACATTACTTTATATTAAAGGAATAGTTCAAGAGTTCAACAATTCTGCTATCTTTGATGTATTCTCTTTAAGTGCATCATAGTCCACCACCACTCTGTATTACAAAGTAAATAAAAGACGTGAACATATTCACAGTGGGAAATATTATTAAAGCTTGGTGATACAGCCTAATCACATACATTATGGTACCTCAGACGCAATGGGTGAGAATAGGTTTTAATCTCAGTTTCTTTACAGGCATGGTGGTACCAAATCATGTCTGTCACTGAATGTCACTGTGATGATAGAGACATTGGCATGCTGAGCACAGTCATTGCGCCAAAAAATTATTTTGCTATTCTGTTTGTGTATAGATTAAACAAACAAGATAGAACATGATAATCAGTGTGCTTTAGAGGTGTTTTTAGGTGGATTTAAACCCCTTAGCAGACCCAAGCTAGCTAGTTTTCCCCCTTATCTACAGTCTTAATGCTAAGCTAAGCTATTTTCACTCTCCCTAAATGCTTATGTTTTGGGATAATGCCAAAAGGGTTTGGAACCACTGGCGTAGAGGAAACATGTTCATCTAGGTTGAACAAAACAAACTCACAGCCAGAAGTAGTTCAAGCTTTTGCCTGACTTTGAAAAAATATGTTAATATTGAAGGTGGAGTGGAGCTGGCAGGGAGGCCACAGCAGGATTCTTCAGTCATTACTGCAACCCAGCCAGGACTGGTGTTGACTGTGAGCAGAGCATCTTCTTAGTCATATCATTGCCCAGCAGGCTCATTTTCTCCACAACTTCACCACATGCTGCTTTAAGGCAAAGCTTTGTGCTGGATATAAGTCATGCACAGAGCTGGTGAAATGGAAAGGCACACCAGAAAGCATGCCTTTATTCACGTTGCAGGTTTATAGTGAATAATTGTGTACAGTGAACACCCAGTGTTTCATTACAAACTCATGATGGATTGGAGTCCTCTTGAAGACTGTATGAAAGCTGCAGTAATGTTTTGGCCCAGCTAAGTGTGGCTCACCCTGCCTTAACCATTGTAAATGAGTTCTCGCTCACAAAGGAAGGCTGCCCTGCTGCTCGGCCTCACTGGGCCCCGCCTCGCTCCACTGGCCCCTGGACTAGCCACTCAAAGCCTCCTTTTTCCATTTTCCAATGCGGCCAGGAGCCAGCTGGCTTTATTGGAGTTTTTAAAAGCAATAGCCTCAAACATTCATCCTCTGTCTCAACACATTCTAGACAGTTTCCCCTTTTCTATCTGCCTCACTTCATCTTCATTTATCGCTTCTCTGTGCACTGTAGACTATCTCTCTCATTCAAAACTTTCCCATTCCCCTGTTCTCCCTTTTCCCCTTAATCCTCCCTTTTATCCCCAGAGCTCACTCCAGTGGTTCAGTTTGGCCTAGCGTCTTCTAAACCATTCTCATACAGACAATCAGCGCAGCCAACACAAACGCTAGTTTCAGCCATATTAAATTCTCCTCCTTCCTTCTTTCCACTGAAACAATGTCCTTGGAGTACCGTGGGGCCTGCTCTCATCTACTTAAATTTAATTTAGGTTTTGCAAAATGATACAAACACAATGTGCTGTTTGACTTGTGTCAAATGAAAGACCTGAGACTGGAGAGACTGGCCTCAATTTTCTTCCTGTGCTTTATTATTATTCTGCTGGCAGCATGTCCCAGGGCAAGGTTGTGGTCAGCGCCTCTCTGCGATGCTCCAACAAAATAATTACAACGGACAATTGGAGAAACCACAATCAGTGGCAGATGAAGTGTATTACGCACAGTTATTCTTCAATTTGATTCAGTTTTATGAGCATGTGTGCTCACATTTTGCACATTCATTAATGCTGTTGAGACTTGATCCTATGGACACATCATGGGGTGTTTTTCCTCTGATTCCAAACTAATTACCACTGGAACTTGAAAGTTACATAAGGACACAGTTTGAGTCACATCATATACATATAAACAAAATCTTTGCCAAATGAGGCAGGATCTGTCCCCAGCAGAAATGCTTAGCAGAGTATTTCTATATCATTAGTGGAGAATATGTCCAAATTCTGCACAGAGGCATGTCATTTCCCCTTGCCTAGGGAAATGAGCACATCTGTGGGGGGTTAGAGGCTCTCGTCGAGGCAAACAACGCAGCATCTGTGTTCTTGTGGATGCATATCCGCAATGAATAGGGCCTGCTTCAAAACCCTGATGAATCCCTAAAAAGAGAGACAAATTGGGATGCCATTTGTAGGATAAATTGGGATGATAATTCTGTGGGAAATTAGTTAAATGCAGTATGAATTAAAGCTTTGTAACTAATGTGGACCCTTACACCAAGAGTGAACTGAGATAAATGGTTGCTATGGTTGCTTTTCAGCTTGTCATACTGTTTGTATCATCATGAGGGAGCAGTCTTCTAGTCTGTTGTCTTGACATGGAAATGCACTACTGCTGACTTGCAAGGATTTTTCAGACACAAAATGGCCTTCATTAGTTTTAGCCTGCCACTCGCTTCTATTCCCACTGATTTAGATGACACTAGTGTTGATTGTTTCACACATCATGTCATTCATCATGTTCCCCTTTCCCAAATTTACATCCACTCACTAACATGTTCCTGTTCTTGAGGAAAAAACAATTTGTGATCATTATCATACAGAAAACGTATGGATGGGTAGTAATGGCACAGGCGAGTGTCACAATATGTAGGTCCAAATACCCCAATGAATTATGTAATGTTGTTTTGGATTCTATTCAGAAGACATTTGTTGAGAGGCAGTAAGTAATTTGGTTTTATAGACTAATCCGGGTTGTAGTCCTAGAAAAACAAGCCACCATTACTGTGGTTGCATCTCACTTGGAAACCTGCACAGTAAAGGATTTCCCTTTTTAAGTGCTTCAGCAATATGGCAAGCCGTTTTACATTTATTCCTTAAAACTTACTAATCACTATTTAAAAGCTACTAGTACTTATTTATGAGTTACTAGTAACTATTCCTGTTTTACTAGTAATGATTGATTAGATACTTGTACTTAGTTTTTAGTTACTAGTAACTATTTCCTTAGTTACTAGTAACTATTGTTATGACTTGGCTCAAAAGACCACAACAAAAGGGAGACACATCATGGTAAAAGTTTAACGAAATATGTTTATTTAAACCACAGTTAACCAAATTTAAGAAGTATTTCAAACTAACATTAAAGTATGAGGTATGTAGTCTGTGGTTTCAGTAGTGTCTGTGCAGGATGATGGTTGCATGAAAGTATGTGTGAAGGTGTTGTAGTATGCAAAACAAGATAAATACCACAACGCAATAGTCCAAAAAAAGAAAACCAAACTAAATGGGAAACCAGGGAGCCGGCCCGCAGGGAGGTCTGACCTGGCCTCCACAGCAGCCTCTTTGCAGAATGAGAAGACAGTCCCAAATACTCAACAGGGCAATTGGCCCAGGTGCCCAGAGTTACTGCAATCAGCTCTTCCTCTATGAGAGAGAGAAAGGGAGAAAGAGAGAGACAGGCCACACCCACTCATGACCCCACAGGGCATCACACTATGACATTAGTTAATAGTAACTATTTTTTTAGTTATTAGTCACTAATTGCACATTTGTGCCATTGAAATCAATGGGGCTTGATTTCAATGGAAAAAATGTGCAATTAGTGTATAATAACTAAAAAAATAGTTACTATTAACTAATGGAATAGTCACTGGTAAGAAAACATCAATTATTAGTATTTAATCAATTATTACTAGTAAAACAAGATTAGTTACTAGTAGCTAATGGAATAGTTACAAGTAAAGGGGTGGTGATGGAGCATAGATAAGATGCTTGCCTTTGGTGTGGGAGACCTGGATTCGATTCCCACTGTGAGACATCCACCATTATGTCCTTGAGCAAGACACTTAACCCCTTGTTTCTCCAGAGGTGTGTGACCTCTGACCTATATAGCAATTGTAAGTTGCTTTGGATAAAAGCGTCAGCTAAATGAATAAGTGTAATGTAATAAAGAAGTACTACTAGCTTTTAAATAGCAACTAGTAAGTTTTAAGGAATAAATGTTAAAACGGCAAGAGATCAGTGTTGAGATGTAGTTGCAACAAAGGATATAATAAAGACCTCTAACTTTTAAACAAAAATGTACCCAGTTTAAATACCTAAAAAAACACCTAAAAATCTTTTCACCTACAAGTTACAAAAAACATCTTAGTGGGTCATGCTGGTATCAACTGATGACCAATAAACTGAACTCAACCTCCATTCAGTCATTTTCATTGAAAATTATCTCCATGAAATCCTTTTGCTGCAACTACAGTGTTACCATACACTAAGCAAACATATCATGTTTGCCCTCCTTAGTAAAAAGAATTATACTCCACAATTTCAATTTCATATGTTGTTTTTTATTAAATTACTTTTTATTTTTATTTTATTTAATGTGTTTCGTCTGATTACATTGCATAAAGTCATTGATTGCAGGTTTGTTGATTTGTAAACAGCTAGCAAGTTCTATGTATTGCTGGCTAGGTCTTAATTACTGCACAGCAATTTAACACCCTCCTGTAGCAGACAGACAAAAGTGGTACTTTAAAATTGGTATTTTAATGCTGTGTCACAAAATCCACATTCACACAGGTTACCTTGATCTAGCCAAACAGGCAGCTATAGTTACTGTTTAATTAACTTAGATATAACAGTCTAATAAGGTTTGAAAACTGTGTCATTTGTGTAATGTGTCATGAAGCCAGAAAAACAACAACATTTAAGCTATTCCAGGATATTATAATCGTCCAGGACATTACCTAGTCTCTTTTGGCAATCTGATATTACAGCTCTGACTAAAAGCCTTAAAAATAGCACAGAAGAAAACACACCTTCTCCTCACCCTTCAGTGCAGTCATGCTCTTGTCTAATCCCCAAAACACCAAACCAATACAGGTGAGAAATAAACCAGTATGAGCCAGACAAACATTGGACTTCTCAAAATAACTCCTACATGGGCTCATTATTAAAAACATTATTACCTTCTTCCTCTGCCTTCTTCAACTTATTTGTCATCATTATTACAGACAGCCTATCATCATCTTCATCAACCTCACAATGATCATGGCCATTATCATTATCATCATCATCATAAATGTCATTACTCCAGCTAACATGAGTATTATTAGGTTGTCGTCATCTTCTTGCTCATCTTCAAAATGAGTTCCCAAGGAATCTGAGTACAACAAGGATTTAGTTGAGAGCAAAATCCCCTGTTAGACAGGTAATACACACATACATGAAAAGTAAATCTTCTACAATACCGAAAAACACACACACACACAAGGAGGAAGTTGGGGTGGTAGGGGGACGATAGGGGGACTTGAGGCATGCAAACAACATTGGTATTAGCATGTCTGCAGAATAGTACACTGTGTTTCATTTTGAATATGGTGTGTCAAACACGGCACTAACCAGAAATGACGATTGCAACATTTGAACTCTTCTTCTTCTTCTTCTAGGCTCACTTGACTTCAACTGAATTTTATGGATTATGTACATACTTTTCCTTGCTTGTGTGGGAAACTGCTGCAGCTTCCTTGGACGCCATTGTCACAGGTTTGAAAATAGGTTGGTGATCCCTCCCCTTACACTATGTAGCCAACATGGCGACCATTGAGAAGAAGTGTCCAGAAGCGGTCCATACTCAGCTTTTTGACCGTTATAACTACACTATCCGGGTACTCATAGTGCACTGCATTTTGCCTTTCTTGTCATTGTGAAATGCACTTATGCACTCTATGTAGCAAGTGTATGGATGTATGGAAGGGCGTGAATTGAGACACAGCAACAGAGTCAGGTAAAACATGCACATCTGCATGACTATGATTAGTCATATGCTAACAACACAAGTACAGGAAAAAAAATTCACCCAAATGACAAAACCTTAAAAAAATATTTTCACATCTTGTGGTATCTATGGCAGTGCAGATAGTTTTGGTTTCTTTTGTCCAGGTTTCTTTCTGTTGAATGTTACTGAATTTTATTAAGTCATTTTTCAATGCAGCAAGTACCACAACAAAATTCTATTCACATCCATTTTGGGAGGCAGAAATCTTAGACACAATATGTCAATATCTGGGTAAATTATACCAAAACTATCTACCTGGAAGAGGTAATATGTTAAAATGTTAATTTGGGTGAACTGACCCTTTAGCATTTAAAAGAACAAGGTATTAAATGCCCCTGCATTAACATTGCCAGCGTCCACGTTACTTTTTCTATTAGCTGCATCATGATCATCACTATGTACTTAACAAAAGCTTTTCATCCCTGGTATTTCATTGTCCTCAGGCTCTTCATCATCCTACCTTTTTTTTATTGTTTTATTTCCCTTTAAAGCACTTTGGAGTGCTTTTTGTGTGAGATGATGCTACACAAATAAAAATTTGAATTGAAGTGAACTGAATCTTCATCATCACAGGTATTGCCTCTGATAGTCTGCAGAGGTGCAGAAAAATGAAATGATTTTCCTGCACCATGTAACAAGGATAGTGGTGGAAATGTCAGAGTAAATAGCCGCAGGAGAATGAGAACAAAACAAACAGGGGCGATAGCGAGTTTTATCTGCTATTTATGAGAAAGCGGAAAAACAAAGCAGGACTATGAAATCGATAGCTTCCTAAATCACCTAAGAGAGGGTTAGGAGAGGCTCCTGGGTAGCCCTCCGCTCAAGGAATGGCAGTTTATGGATCCTCTGTCGCATGCATGCACACACACACACACAATTCTGAAAACACACATATCTTCATGTGTCTCTCAAGTAAACACACACCCACTTGAAAAACTAGAGTGCACACCTTTCTTTTTCTATAACAATCTCACGCCAACAGAAATATGTGCATGCACCCACCTACACATGTACAGTAATCCCCTTTCTGTCACTATACACACACTAAGACATCCACAGTGACAATCTCTAAAGAAAGTCTTGAAAGCACATCTCTCGCGCGCACACATACGATTGCAAATATGCACACAGAGTCGCACGTTGACACCCACACAACCTTTCTCTCTTTCGCTTTCCCCTCTGCCACACACCCACAGACACGCACCGCACACGATCACAGGTGCAGTTCTGCTCACTTTTACGCACACACAGGCTCATACTCACCCACACAAAATCATGAATGCACACCATGTCTCCTTTCACACATACACACACACACAATCATAAACACCACACAAACATCTCTCAAAGCACAAAACCTGATTGAGATTGAGTCAATGCAGCAAAAAAAATGGAAACTATATTACGCTCATATTTTTAGGTAACAGCTATGTGTTGAAATATGACACGGGGGAGGGGTTGTAAATACACACAGTAAAATGCAGCATGGAGATATACTGAGCAAATAAAGATGATGTATTCAGGTTTTGATTGTAACTTGCACTTGTGTACTGTTTACTCACATCATGGCTATAAATAGCTAAGCTGCAAATGTTTTCCTCCTAAATTACCTTTACTGCCTTGCTTTGACACTGTTTCAGTGTTTGAGGATGTGAGTTTCAGGGCAGAATGAGCACAAAGTCAATTAGTTGTTTTTCATTAGAGAGAATTGCACTTATGTCGAGATGATCCTTTGTTGTCTGTGTTTGAAGTCTTTGCTATTTTGTGCATTTGTATATGTTAGTACAGCTACTCTCGGACTCCACTGAGGGTTGCCTGTTTGCTTGTTTGTTTACGCCGCCGGGTTCACCGCCTCTGCTCGCTCAGCACTTTGCAACTGGTGTCACGGAGTGGTTACGGTGAAAGCCTGGTCAGCTAAGTTTAAGCCTTCTACCAAGGGGTAACATTTCATTCATATTTGCAGGCTCATCTGCATACATGATCAGGGGTGACCAGGGCATGCTTTCACACACCCTCCGCGGGCGGTAATTATAGCCACACTGCTCGTTACATCCCAGAGAGACCGGACGAGAGTGACAGGTTAGAGAAGGAGAGAGGGATGAAATCAGGCAGAGTGACAGAAAAAATGACAGACGAGAGGAAGTAAAAGGGTCGCAGTGTCGGAGAGAGGAAGAGAGAGAGAAGGGAGGAAAGTCATACTGCCAGATAAACAAAGGCGGAGGCGAGATGTTTGTTGTGCTGAGAGTAAAGCGAGAAGCTGTGTCTGTCCTGCATAATGCACTGTATGCTGTCATATCTGTGTGAGGGCCCGCTGGTAGAAATGCAACTATGAATAAGGAGAGGGGGATGATGAGTGAGAGAGAGACTGGAGGCCAGAGCTGTTTTCTGGTGGGCAGGAGGCAGGATGTGAATATCTAATCAATAGCCATCAGGACTCGGGAGGATTTACTGTCTTGTGCTGCAGGACCCAGACACCCCAAGGCATGCTGAGTGCTCAGACCAGAGCAATGGAGCATGAACGCAACGAGAGCCACTGTGATACAAACAGGGAGGAGCGACTACAGAGGTCGGAAAGGATAATGGACTTTGTTTTTTTTTTTATTCCAATTCTGTCCCCGAACAACATAAGTTGTGTCATGCAGCATACAGCTGACAATATTGGTTTGCACCCACTGTTCTGTTCCTCTTTTCGAATATGAATCCTTCTAAATACAAACCATCTTGTCACCCAGCCAGCCTACTAAAAACCTTACCACTCCACCTCACTGCAAAATAGTACTTTTGAAAGAAAACAAATGCAGGCTAAATGCAAGTTAAATGGTCCCTGTTTTGCTAGTGTCTAATGCTGAATGAAAACAAAACTTTACAAGAAAACACGACAGGACACCTTTAACCCCAAGCTGTTATTGGCTAATTTGAGCTTGTCAAAGATATATCGTATCAGTATATGTTGACTGATAAGTAACAAGAAATAACTGTACAGAAATGCCTACGATATGTTTGAGGTTATTATTTAACCATTAATGTCCCGCTCAGTATTAGTGACATATACCACATATTAGATTTTTTGCAACATAGCTCGCCTATGCAAAGGAGGGATTGGCAGTTCTTTCTTTGCTTGTGGCTGGTACTCAGCCACTGTGTTTACAAAACTTCTGAATTCAACTTAATGGATATGGAGCTTTATTTTTAACGCACAATATTTTTAACCTTTGAACAACCAACTTTACAATCGTTCACCTGTTTTGAGTTGTCCGGTCAAGTGAAGTTGGAGAGTTTAATTTTAAAAATCCATCTGTGTGAAGGAATGTGCTGTTCCCCAATATGTCAAGGCAGGTCCTAAAGTGGACCCAGATGCTGACCAAGAGGCAGAAGTAGATGGGCAAAAATCACAGGGGTTTATTGACAAAAGTTTTCAGAAAGGTGCAAAGGGGAAGCTCAGGGAATAGTCTTCAGTATGGGCAAGCAGGTGTGGTGAGCAGGCAGATGGCTGGGACTGAGTGCCCGTGAGGCTAAACAGGCATACTTGGGTAACTCTTCTCTAAGCTAAAACCTGGGACACAGGCAAAAAAAGACAGGAGTCAGGAACAGGGCAAAACCAATCAAGCAGCAAAAATTAGTACTTTTCAAAAGCCACAGTAGGCCGTGATATATATATATATATATATATATATATATATATATATATATATATATATATATAGTACCGCTGATGCAAACAGACAATCTGGCAAGGGATGGAGAGTTGAACCGATGTTAAATACTGCATGTCTTGATTACTGGATGGCCAACAGGTGCTGACAACCTGAGAATGCCACACCCACAGTTACACACCAACAGAGGGAGAAACAAAAGTTGACAGAAAACAAAACACTAGGAAGGGGAAAACAAAGGAAACACTAGGCTTTAAGGGCAGATTATGACACAAAATCCCATGCTGAGGATGATGTCATTGCCCAGAAAACACAGGTCTGCTTGGAGAAGAGAGTGATTTACAGATTCATAATGTTTAAGACAGAGGGTTTTTCAGTGTGACTCCAGATTTCATCATCAAGCAGGAAAATACTTTTTTCAGTCTTCAAGTCAGTGCTTTGTGTGTTAAGAGAAGCTGCTGTCAGTGATGAACATTGGGGTAGCACAGGAATTGTAATCAATAAGTTGTATTATGAATGCAAATGTTTTTAAACAAAAACAAGAATTACTTTAAATGTTATGCAATAACTGCCTAACTATAGATACAGACAGGTAACTGCAGGTATCATGTTACAAATCCTCCAGTAAATTGTTGATAATGGTAGGCTACTGGTAAAAACTGGCAGTTATTTAATTTTTAAAGCAAAGATAAAAAAATTGGTAACATGTACATTCGTTCAGCAAGAGGCTGATGTTGAAGGTTTCATGTTTAACTAGTAATCTGTTTAAACTAAAATCCACTCACCATTGAGCAATGATGACTCAAGCTCAAGGGAAACACTGGAATGCAGAACATGAAGAATGATATTGACTGTCTGGCACCAGCTCTTGGATGAACTCCATTATGAAAGTGCAAACGTGTTATTGTGGGTGGCACAGCATCGCTACCACATGGGTGATAATTACGAATAATTACAGACGATACTGTTTGTTTTTGGGTTGTTCTGCCTAATGTTGAGAACTGAAACTGCTGCTGTTAATTACTTACTATCTTGAATTTTCAGTTAATCTGAGCCGCTCATGGGGGTGTGTATGTGCAGTATGTGTATTGTGAAAGCAAATCAAACCAGGTAGGTAAATGGATTGAGTTAATTAAGATTTCAAGCTTGCTTTATGTTAAGAGTTTACACTTACAACCACACACTGA
>NC_060159.1:19287308-19310524 GCF_021292245.1 Micropterus dolomieu
CTGCCTAACTATAGATACAGACAGGTAACTGCAGGTATCATGTTACAAATCCTCCAGTAAATTGTTGATAATGGTAGGCTACTGGTAAAAACTGGCAGTTATTTAATTTTTAAAGCAAAGATAAAAAAATTGGTAACATGTACATTCGTTCAGCAAGAGGCTGATGTTGAAGGTTTCATGTTTAACTAGTAATCTGTTTAAACTAAAATCCACTCACCATTGAGCAATGATGACTCAAGCTCAAGGGAAACACTGGAATGCAGAACATGAAGAATGATATTGACTGTCTGGCACCAGCTCTTGGATGAACTCCATTATGAAAGTGCAAACGTGTTATTGTGGGTGGCACAGCATCGCTACCACATGGGTGATAATTACGAATAATTACAGACGATACTGTTTGTTTTTGGGTTGTTCTGCCTAATGTTGAGAACTGAAACTGCTGCTGTTAATTACTTACTATCTTGAATTTTCAGTTAATCTGAGCCGCTCATGGGGGTGTGTATGTGCAGTATGTGTATTGTGAAAGCAAATCAAACCAGGTAGGTAAATGGATTGAGTTAATTAAGATTTCAAGCTTGCTTTATGTTAAGAGTTTACACTTACAACCACACACTGATAGATCTGTATCACGCTGCAAACACACACACACATACTGACACCCTGAGCACACACAGACACCCACCTACAGGCATGCACACACACATATAGCTCTCCCCAGAAGACCCCTCAGGCCACGCCAGAGTGGCCTTGACGTTTATGCTGATCTAGCATGGCAACAGCAGATATTGCTCTGCACTCCCTCTTCATATTGTCTGTGCTCGGCCCGGCACGGTTCACTTACTCACCGCTCCACAGCCTGCCGGCAAATAGACTGTGAATATCCAGACTGTCCATCATAGAGGGGAGTTTGACAGTCCTCTGACAGGCACGCTGAATTGATTCTTCAGACCCGCTGTTTATTTTCACCTGCCTCACCAGCCTGTTTCTCTGGCTGGGTCCAGTCAATTGCTTGCTTGAATTCAAGGTCCAACCACCCACCCGCCTCCTCCTCAACCCACTCAAACTATCCTTGTCACTGCGCTGAAACACTGACACTGACAAAATAACAGGGGCGCGTGTTTCCCTCCTCTGTTTTCTAAAGCTATTTGCAACATGACAAGGAGTTATGAATGGCAGCAGCCGGTTAAAGTGAATGTAGCACAAACTGGGGACCCTCGTTCAAACACACACATATTATCCAATTTGCACATTTCAGCCCAATGCACATACACATGACTACAAGAATGATGCCCCTGGACAAACCTTATAGACCCTTATAGATACCCACAAACCTCCAGAACAACTCTGTCTCCTGAACATTATGTTGATTACAGCTAATTTGCAGTTGCAAATATGTTAAATAGGAATCACAATGACACCTGTGTTATGTTTTTTGACACAGTGTATATATAATGAGGACATGCTTATAGTAAACGCATCTGCAAACCGTTCAAGCACCCATTTGTTCTGCTTTTGTCAACACTCACACTGCTCCTCAATGTTCCAGCTGTACCTGCCGCTTGCAATTGAACTCCTTCCAGCTCCCCACCCTCCTCCCGGTTTCTTTGTGCGTTCATGTTCATCAGTGTTGAGGTTTGTGAGCTCAGGGTCGATGTGTGTCAAGCTCACTTAGATTTGTTCCAGAGCATCACATGAGCAGAGTCACACCGTTTTTTGTCCTGTCTGAACTGCAAAATGTTCAGTGATGGGGTTGCAACTACTGATTACTGTCATTGTCGGTAAATGTATGGATCATGTGTGGATTGTTTGATTGGAAACAAAGCAAGCAAGGAAGCAGGCGCTGTTATCCCGCTGCATCGACACCAGGGGCACACTGGCCTCCAGCAGACACGTGCCAATCTGCCGGCCCTGAGGGGCCGCAGGTGGCAGGAGTTTCCGCTCACATACCGTGGGTTGTCGCCGGAGTTTCCCGGGCAGAGCTCCGCTTCAGGGTGCTGCCGAGGGCTGACGCAGAACACCGGCCACCAGCCCCGAGGTAGATGGCTACAGGCTGCAGTTCCGGGCCCGGCCACCCGTTTTCAGCGGGGTGGTCTGGACTGCAGTGCACTCAAGGCGGAGCCAGGTGTTGGAACAAGAAGTTTTCTCTCTACTAAACAAAGGGGCCATAGAACGCATGCCCCAGCCAGTCAGGGAGTCCGGGTTCTACAGCCGGTACTTCATAGTGCCCAAGAAGGACGGAGGATCACCACGTCCTTGTCAGGACTGACAACACGGCGGTGGTGGCCTATTTGAATCACCAGGGGGGTCTCCGCAATGCCTGGAGTTTGCCCCGGGGAGAGTCAGAGCCATCCTGCACCCCTGTCCGGGCTATGTGCCTAAGGTCCCATCCAGGTTGGCAGGGTCCACGGTGCTGCAGGTGTTTCATCCCCCACCTCATGTGACGGCGGAGGACGGGAGACTTCATCTGCTCTGCCCTGTCAGAGCACTGAGTATTTACACTCTGAGGTCCTCCCGGTGGAGGAAAGCAGACCAGTTTCCAAACACACCATCAGCAACTGGATCGTTCAGACTATTTCCCTGGCCTATCAGGTGCGCGGGTTACCTTCACCTATAGCCGTAAGGGCGCACTCTACTCGAGGCATGGCGGCTTCCAGGGCCCTCCTCGCAGGGGGGTCGCTCCAGGATTTGTGTGATGCGGCTGGCTGGGCCACCCCTCACACTTTCATCCGCTTCTACAGTCTGGACCTTCCTTCTGCACCCGGCACCCGTGCGCTCTCCTCCTAGTCGTGCCGTCAGGTACTGCACGCTGAGGGCCGGCGGGGTTTCGGCGCAGCCTAAGTGGGTATTCTCGTTCCCATAGTGTCGTCACCGACGCAGGTCGAGTTCCCTCGAAGGGGAACGTCTCGGGTTACGTATGTAACCCTTGTTCCCTGAGAAGGGGAACGAGACACTGCGTTGGTCCGCCTCGCCTGGAGTGCCTTGCTTCATAGAAAAGGGCTAATGTGTCCGGTGTGCCGGCGTGCTTATATACGCCTCCAGTTACGCCGTCACACGCTACCGTTCTAGCAATGCCAATAGGATTGGAGTAGTTTCATTCATGTTTCAGCCCTGCCATGCCCAGAGGCATTCCCATAGTGTCATCACCGACGCAGTTCGAGTTCCCCTTCTCGGGGAACAAGGGTTACATACGTAACCCGAGACGTTTTCAATGGTGAACAGAGGAAAGTAAATCCTCTCATTCAAGAAGCTGGAATGTTGACATTTCTCATTAAACATTTCTTTTTTCTTAGTTTTTTATTTGCCTTTCAATCATGTGCAATACGTCCTTGAATAATCTATATGTCTTGTGAATGGCTATTATTATTATTACTATTCGTATTGTTATGTTTTCTCTCCTTCTTCCTCTTCTCTCTTCTTGTTCTTTGTTTCTTTTCTTTTTAATCTTCATGTAAAGCACATTGTGTTTCCCCCGGGTATGAAATGTCCTCTACAAACAAAGCTTTTTCTAATCATTACTAAAATGATTAATAATTCATCAAAATGGTAGCAGATATAATATTCCATTGATTGACTTATCGACTCATTGTTTCAGCTCTTGTTCACTGCTCTTCCTGCTCCAGTAACAAGCATGAGTAATAGTTTTAAGGTAAAGTTTGGGCAACTCAAAGTACTATGTTAAGGCTGAGGAAAGATTATGTTCTTGGGTAAAAAATGAACTCTATGTTGACCTGAAGCATAAGGACGCAGAATGTGAGCCCTTGTTTCTGCTGTCAAAACCTTGTACTTTGTACACCGCAACATCCTCCCTCCCACTTAAAAATATCTCACTTTCTGGGGTGGAAAAAAAGATTACCAGTGAGTTTAGTGTAGAGTATGATTTGCAATGCAGTTGAGTAGCATATAACATATTTGTAGTAGATAGGGTTTCCAAAACTCACATGTACACACAAGCTAACTAAACACAACCCCTGACCCTTCCTTCGCCCATACAG
Source organism: Micropterus dolomieu (assembly GCF_021292245.1). NCBI lineage: Eukaryota > Metazoa > Chordata > Actinopteri > Centrarchiformes > Centrarchidae > Micropterus > Micropterus dolomieu. The sequence goes on from NC_060159.1 coordinate 19,291,304, forward strand.
ATATAAATCGCCCATATATACTGTATCATTCTTGCCTGTACACACAGAAATGTAATTTTCACTGAGCAATCTCAATCTGTCTCTGGCCTTTCCCACAGCATCAGGAATGCATGAGCGAAGGGGTGGTCATAAATATCTAAGAGAGCCCATTCACATTCTCAGTCAATACACTCTCCAGTCAGTCAGGCTGCTGGTATCCAAACTAAGAAGTCAGTGCTATGACAATATCCCGACCTGAGATCTGTCTCGAGGAGCCACTGGCACAAGATCATACTTCTTCGTTCCCCGCACCATTGTGTACAGGCTTGACATCTTGACTATCTCTCCACGAAAAGAAAAAATATATAAATATATATATACCAGACAGGTTCTTTTATGTTTTACATCGCTGACATCAGGTTATAAAAACAAAGAGGAATTTCCAGTGAGTCTTTAATCTTGTTAGTTTTCATTCAACCACTGTAACCTTTATTTATTCAGGTGGGTCCCCTGGAGGTCAAATACTTCCATTACTACTAAGGTCTGGCTTGAGACTTTAGCATTTTTAATTACAGACAGAGAATTCATAAAAAACATTACCTCATTAACAACCTTTGTACAGTCTTTTTTTCTGAACATTTAGGCATGAGGTACTTGGATGATGGTTGTCATTTGTATACAGTTTAGACATTGACATTTTATCATCAAAGTTTATTACTGTTTCCTTCTTGGTGTAGCGTTTTAGCATGATAAGATTTGCAAATTACTGCAAAGCATAATTTAAAAGCATACATTAAAACTGGGATGGGAATGCTATTATTTTTTAAGCTATCTGGTTATAAACCAAAACATTGGACAAAAAAACATTTTGAACAAACATTTAATAAAAGTACTGACTAAACAAATTGAACAACCTTCCCACTTTGATTGTGAGGCGAGTGTGCTGTAGTGTGACTCAGGGGACGTGAGACAGTGTTGGCAGCTATGCCAGTTTGGTTTTCCGTTTCCCTCCGTAGGACTACAAGGTGATATTGGCAGCGTGGATCGGTCTCTGTTTCACTGTCATTACTATTTTTACCATTCATCCGTTAAAGCTTCTTCTCTCTCCGGTGGCTTCTGGGGATATGGGCTTCTATCCCTGTGATGCAGCTGGTAGCATCAGCATGGAAACCGCTGTAGTTACATCCCACCTGTTCCCCTGCCAAAATACGCACACATACACGCTATAACTATTAGCAATAGAGTGTATTTTTACAACCCCCCCCCCCCCACCATGACGTGATTTAATGGTTCTTCTGCCGAATAAGTCATTTAAACTTGTTTCCCCAGTGTTAAGATTCCGAAAATCTTTCTCACTGTCTGTCTTTGTCTCAGTGGTCTGATTCTTTGTGTTGCCTAGAACAATATTCTTTGATCCACCATAATCCTTACTGTCTTTCACTGTTCAAACTCTACCTCCTCCATTGATCTTCCCCAACCCCTCAATTCACCTTCTTTTCTTTCCATCCCAACTGTCTCTATTCATTTTCTGCTTCTGCTCTCTTTCTCTTACTGTTGTAGAAGTAAAAATAAAGTTGGGTTAACACTGAACTAAACTTGGTAAGCATGATATAGAGGAACACTAAAAAAATGACTTCTACAATATATAGCTATAAATCTTTAAATAGCATACATCTTAAATGTTAGCACTCCAACTTTTACACCATGTATCAAGTTTAATCCATACATTTCATCTTAGTAGAGGTGCACTGTAGCGCTCACTTCCTAAGGAAAGTTTGTCCCCTAGAAAAGTGTCTAGAATTTATTTTAGGCCGATGGTGGAGATTTGTCAAGACAATTTGATGTCATCTGATTTGCCCCATGTCCTCCAAGCTCATCTCAGTGTACAGCAAGGTGTCTCCACATCCCATAAGACTCTCATTGACTGTGACGTTCTTCTTGTCAGCACCATGGTGTAGCCTGCAGCCTAGCCTGCTACAGCTTACAGTCTCCATGATCACACCTGCTAAAGAAGGAGCATTCTCACACATTCGCCAGGCTACAGGGCAGCAGAAAGCCACTAATGATGAATAATGTGTTTCCAAAACATGTCAGCACATCAGATTTTACAAGTATAGCCGGGGTCACTTTTTTATAAGCCTAAGGATCTAAGGCTGCAAAATGGCTCATATGGGGCCTGACCAAGACATGCTTTAAAAGTGATCACCAAATAATGGTGTAACAGTCACAGGGGCAATATTCCTGCATTGGGTATATTTTGGCAATTTCAGTACATTATCCTGGTTTTATTTATGTACTTTTATTTAAACCTGCAGCACGGGAACCTTTGTCTCCCCCTTCTGACAGTGAGAGCAATTACACAAACACTGTCGATGCATGCACATGACCTATGCCTCTGCCATACTCTTTACCCAACTCTGTGGCTAGGTTGCTACGACTGCTCCCCACTTCAGCTCAGGAAAATCACCAATCATTGCTGGTTGGCATAAAAAGCATAATTACTGGTGTGCCAGTGCCAAAAACTGAGGAATACTGCGAATACAGAGAGCTGCGGCTTGTGGTGATAGGCTTAATCAGCATCGTGTGAATTGTTTGGCAAGGGCTTGAACGTAACAGATGTTCATGATTCTGAATGCAGGGTATTGACTTATAATGGAGTATTTACAGAGTAGCAAATACTTTATTTTTACTTTTGGAAGTTATGCTGCAACTTCTGATGCTATAATAACTTCCTATTTACATAATATAGTTGAATGATTATTTTATACATTTTTGAAATTGATAGATGAAATGAATAGATTTTCTTTTTGATAAAGAGGTTTCTTCATGTACTATCTTGTCGTTTTACCCTCAAGTATTTATTTTTTTATTTTTTTATCTACCTTGTGTATTTTCTTTCTGTACCTTCTGTATTTTATATTGTAAAGTGTATTGGGACCATGTTCCTAGGGATTTAGCACTTTAAATAAACTTGATCTTAATTGGACAGTGCTACTTTTAACAGTGTAAGCTGATTTAGTAAATCACTAGTTGAAACTAGAAGTTACTAGGAACTTCAAAGAAAGGACTTATTACTATTACTTAACTTTACTTACTGGCTGGTGCAACCAAATCCCAGGTAACAGCCCTGATACAAATTGCAATGGGAATCTTTGGAGGCATCACTTATAATTGAGCTTTTAAAAACAGTATCACAAATGAGAGTGTCCTCCAGCCCACTTGATGTAATACCTACAAAGTTTTTACTGAAAGTAATGGATTCTTTTGGGCCCCATTTGATCTCTGTTTTAAACAGCTCCCTATCTACTGGTTGTGTCCCTGATTATTTTAAAACGGCTTGCGTGAACCCACTTTTAAAGAAACCTGGTTTAGATCCCTCCCTCCCACAAAATTTTAGACCAATTTCAAAACTGCCTTTTATTGCAAAGATTGTGTCCAAACAGCTGCTCACTGTACTGGAAAATAACAAATTATTTGAAAAGTTTCAGTCTGGTTTCAGGAAGTACCACAGCACTGAGACTGCCCTGCTTAAAGTCACCAATGACCTTTTAATGTTTGCTGATGAAGGCATGTGCTCAGTCCTTGTACTCCTGGACCTTAGCGTTGCTTTTGACACCATTGATCACAACATCATGTTAGACAGACTGAGGCACTGGGTGGGGATCTCTGGTACGGCCCTAGAATGGTTTTCATCCTACCTGTCAAATAGGAAGTTTTGCGTGTCTGTAAACAACTATGTCTCTTCGTTCTGTCCAGTTAAATATGGTGTGCCTCAGGGGTTGGTCTTAGGACCCATTCTGTTTTCCCTGTATCTGCTTCCCCTTGGACATATTAAAAAATGGATGTCAAATAATTTCCTCCAGCTGAACTCAGACAAAACAGAAATCCTGGTCATTGGGTCCCAGCAGATGGCAGTATTTGTATAATACTACCTAGTAAATCACATTAAGCCTGTTGCAAAGAACCTTGGTGTCTGGTTTGATAGTAATTTAAATTTCGAGCAGCACACCACAAAGCTTGTTCAATCATGTTTTTATCAACTTAGAAATATAGCAAAAATTCGATCTATGTTAACTTTTAAGGACACCGAGACCATTATACACGCCTTCATCTCATCACGCCTGGATTACTGCAACAGCCTTTTCACTTGTTTAACCCAACAATCTACTGATAAACTCCAGACTGTCTTGACTTTTGGGTATTATTGTCTTTACACTTGTTAAAGCACTTTGTAACTTGTTTTTGAAAAGTGCTCTACAAATAAAGATTATTATTATTATTATTATTATTATTATAATAATTGTGATTGCGAGTTGTTGTCTTTCAGAAGCTTCCTTTCTGTGGGTGTTCTGGTATCCCTGCAGTCACACGCCCTGTGTGCACTGTAGCACACACTGGATATGCCGTATAGACAGAAGATGTATATAAGCCTGTCAGGGCCAAATTGAGGGAGAGAATGCAATAAAATGGCAAATAGGAAAATGGTGTTTCTATATGAGCACCTTGACACTGCTGGTGTGTGGACTAAAAATACACAAAAAGAAAACACACCATAACATTTCCATTATGTTTTGCCTTTAGGATACAAACCATTTAACTTCAAGTACGTCAAAGAACCTTTATTGCATGTCTTTATCCTTTTGCTCCATTCCTTTTCCCTCACTACTGTTAAATGTCAAACAAAGGCAGAACGGCATAAAAATAATGTCGTCTTGTGCTACTTTAAACATCTGGTACTTATATCGTACACCAGCATGATATTGATACCTCTGTCCTTACTTACCGTTTTTTTTCCTGGACAGGAGTTGATGTAAGCCTGGGGAGTATTACAAGCCACAACATCCAACACAGCCGCAAGAACAGACAAACACAATATCACTCACCCACACGTTTACTTCTTACATCTGTGACCTCTAACCTCTGGGCTCTGAATTACTGGCTGATCCATACGTCACCTGTCATCACAGCGACAACCTCTTCATCTATCTTTTGTCTCTCCTGTCACACGCCCTAGGGGAAGAAATACAAACACACACTTTAACAACCTTCCACTTGACCATCTGAAACAGTAGCACCCACCCTCCAGTTTCTTGAATTGTAGTGCTGTACTGAGGATAATGGCCAGACAGAGCTGAATGACAACGAGTGCTGAAGGAACCCTCTGTCAGATCTTCAGTGGTACCGACATACAAAAAATACACTGGAGGGAGCAGAGCATAGGCAATCATTATTTTTGTAATAGTAATAGTAATCCACTTATCCACTATTAATTGACTAGTGGATAAGTGTTAACTTACTGAATGTGTTTTTCCAGTTTCTTTTGGTGGAAAATATGAAACTTGCTGTATATGTGTGGAGGTACATTGTCTAAGTGATGAGGCAAATAAGAATATCTTATAATTATTGACGATTACAAGTTCCTTCACAGATTGAATACTCCCACAGGCACATCTGGATCTGGTTTTTGTTGCTGTTGTTGCAACTGTTGTTGCTAGCAGCCTGTCTCTGTGCTTCTTAGCATTGCAAAGTTATCACTTCTCAAGACTGTTGACATCAAAGGAAGGCAAAATCTGTAAAAGTCAACTGTGCTTTGACAGGCAGAGAATAAAAGGACCAAACAACAAAGGATGCATTTTGATTTGTTTCACCAGTTATCTGGAAATAACGTGGGTTCAGTCAGTGGAAGCCTGCAGTAAAAGCAGGGACTACGCAGCAGCCTTCTTTTTTCCCCTTCTTTTTATAAACTTCTTTCCCCACTTTGCCCAGACTCTACTTGCGTATCTACATCCCCTGGGCGGATTGGTCTATGAGTTCAGCACTGGCTGGTGATGACTGCTGGTGTTTATTTCTCGTCTTTTTCCTTCCTGCAGCACCAGTACAAAGGTCTCTCTCTTTATCCTCTCTGCATCCGTCTCTCTGGCTTGTGGTTTTTTAAGCCTTGTTGTCAAAATTACCTGCAGATATGCTACAAGTCCTGGCAGCCAAATGCTAGTACAGACAACTTGTCTAATTCTTGTACGCAGAATTATCAGTAGGTGTTGCAGCAGCCAAAAAGCGCCCCGAAGACACTTTTGCTTAAAACAACAGCATACAGTATATACCTCAATGGATCCTTAAACGGCAGCACTTATACCAATTACACTGTAGCAGAATGTCAGTGCAAACGATGGCAGTTTCTGTGCAATACTCCCACCTAGAATCATTACCTCATGTCACTAATGGGTCTAATTGCAGGTCCATTCTGAGATTTTCTTTTCTGAGTTTGTGGGAAATCTATAAACTGTGCATCATGCCGTGAAAATCTTCTTTTATGAAATATTATTCACTCTTTCTGTTCATCTGCACCAGAACAAAATGGACCCACAGCTCGTCTTTTCAGTGCTTAGCAACCACATCCTTTTGGGTTTGGTTCTCCACCTCCCCTGCACTCTTTACTCCCTTTGTCATCTCTCTTTGCTTTTTTCCCCTCTTTTGCTCAGACTCCCATCGCCTCCCCAATCTCGCCATAAATTGGATGGCAGGCAATTAAGTGAGTTGTCGGAGGGCTCGCTGACAGCAATTACAAGGTGTGTAGGAATTCATGTGGAGATGCAACGCCCTGCACTTTTGATTTCTCTCTCTCTCGCTCTCAATGGGAGACAAAGAAGGAAGCAAAAAAGTCCAGGAAGGGTGGATGGAGATAAAACAGGGATGCGAGAGAGTGAAAGGAGGCAGGATGTAGATGGAGACAGAGAAAGAAATGTGGGTAAAGGAGAAAGACAGAGGGAAAACAAAAGAACAAGATGATGGCAGAGAGCAGGGTGAGGTTAGGAGAGAGAGAAATGTGATCAAAGCCCAGTCAGGGTTTTGTCTATGAGTGTAGGGCAAACTCAAAAGAAGCTGGGGATAACCTCCAGACACACTCTATACTCACTTGTATAAAAACACAAACCAAGGTTCTTATAGAAAAATGTGGGCATACATTTTTTTCATCACTCTTGTGGGCTCAGGATGTTTGGGAATAGTTACTGTAAGTAACCCAACACATTGCACAGGTATTTTCGAGGCTAATGGGATTTTCTAGGGCCGCCCCCTAATAGTCGACTTAACCGTTAACAGATGATGGAGACTTAACCAAATTTTCATTAGTCAGTTAATCGCGGAAGAAAAACAACCTCAAATCAGAATCATTAGTGTTTTTGTTGATTCTCCCCTCGAGGTTCTATTACTTCATTATCCTGACTCGGACACGCTAACGAGGAGGCTAAAACCCATGGGCACTAGCGCCAGTCACAAGTGCGTCTCTTTAAGCATCGGGGAGTGAGGTACACTGACTGCACAGCCATCTGGCTTCCGTTACACAGGCAACTCGCTTTGTGCGCCGTGTAATTTTTTTAATATAGATATAATCCTAAATATATATATTTTTAAATAATTAAATTACCATCATAAATGTGCGAAGACTTGACTAGTGGCTCGACCTAACAACTACTAGTCAACAAGCAAAATCTTTAGTCGGGGGCAGCCCAAGGATTTTCGGATTCTCTGCTTCTTAAGAGTCTCCTATTCACTGTGAAAACCTCCTCCTTTTACTGTGATGACCTGATTCTGATTCAGCTGCTATCTTGGTAAAAAAACACATCTATCTCAGTCAGTGTATTTACATGCACTCAAGTAACTGGGTTACAGCTTTCTCCAGTAAGCAGATTTCTTAAACATCATGTAAACAAAATCCTGGTTTTTAAACAGTAACTGGGATAGGGGATTAGAGAAATCTGTTTTCCCCTGCTAGTTTTTTACTCTGGAAAACGCTGGTTTCTTGGCTTTGTACGCGGCTAAAGAAGTGATTGAGCAGCAGATTGGGTGGATGAAAGAGGAGATCTTTTGTCCATTGCATGTCACTGACAATATTTAATTGAAGGGTTCCTTTATAAAATGTGTCTGTGAACACCTGCCCCTTTGTTTTTAGTTTTTAATAAACTGGACCCGGTCTGAATCAAGCAACCAATCAAGGTCAGCTAGAACGCAAGTAGTGACTCACAGCAATTCTGGACAAACAAGGGTCATCCGGCTTCTACGTGTCTTGGTTTTTCAGTACCTCCTTTGTCTACAAAGGTGTATGGCACACAAAAAAAGAAAAAAAAAAGAAGGAAGAAAAAACGAGAGAGTGCTAAATAATAGGAATTTTCAACTGATCGGGATTAAAATCATGTAGTGTAAACTACATGTAACAGTAACAGTAGAGCAAGTGTCGACGTTCCGCTTCTAGCCAGGAAAATGCGCGCGCATGTATGGTGCATCATTTGGGTTAGCGGGGTGATGTAAGGCAGCAGAGAGGTGGGAGGTTTTGCATTGTGCAAGCTCAAATTGCCCACTGCAGCTTTAAAGGTGAATTTTACAAATCAAAGCTTGTTTACAGGTCTTGGGGAGTACCACTGCATATGTGAAGAAAGTTGTTTAAAGGCTTTGTGTCTGCAGAGGGAGTCTCATAAAATGACACCACTTGAGTCAACGACTTGAGTCGATGCCTGTTGGGGAAGACTACAAGTTTGAAAATGAAAACAATCTGGGGGTTGGACTTGAAGAAGGAGTAGTTTTGACAAGAAAGAAGAATGCATAGGGGGGGAAATGAAATATATCTGGTTATGCTGCATTGATCTACTCAATGCAGCATTTGCAATTTTATAGGTACTTTTACTTTTAACTACATGTTAACACACAAAACAAAAACTGTCGTCACTAGACAGGAAATGCACTAATTTATCTATTAGTGCTTCATTATTATTGTCAACAAAAGGTTTGTCAGGCTGAAGTGCACAAACCTCCTTCCCCCCATCCCATCTGCTTTGGAATATGAAACACATCAAAGGATTAAAAGAGTTAATTGACATTTGTTTTCTGTCCATTTGGAGCTGTGTCAAAGACCAGCAAACACTTTCATTAGCATGTAAATCATGCTGCGTTTTTAATTTCAGTAATAGCAGCAAAGTTCCTGGTTCATTAACGGTGCCCTTGTGGCCACGGTCCACAATTGATGAACTCAAGGCTGACTTTTGGGTTGTATGTAATAGCAAAACACTCACACACAAATGTTCATGCAGGGAGAGACATGCATGTGTGTGCAGTTTTTGAAATACTTTATTTGAATTCACTGTTGGATTATAGATCCACAAACACACATACATACCTCTTCATACACCCACACTGATTTGAAATGCTTTATTTGGATTCATTGTTGAATAATACATCAAAACCATGGTTTAAGGACATAAAGAGGCACAAAGCAACTTCACAACCTCGATGCCTGAAATAAATTAAGATCTATAAAGCCTTATTGCTCTGTATGTTGGGCCCTATAACAAGGGAAAAAGTAAAGGGAGAAGGATGAAGAAACACGCAGCTCTTGCCTTCACTCGTCTGTATTGAATTACATTTTGAACAATTTATTCAAAAACCATACATCTATTCACATGTCACACAATCAGATTCAGGACCAAAGTCACCACGAGTATGTTTTTAACATGCTCTAAATTATTTAAAAAAAAATTGTTTTTACTAAACTAAAATACCGTAAAACGTGACATGTAGCTTATGTATTTACATTTATGTAAATATAATATAATATAATCTCCCAATTTAAGTGTTTATATTTCTAGAAATCCAGTTAGAGCTTCTTTTACAGCTGTGTCGATCTCATCCCAGCTTCTTGCCATTTTTGGAGCAATGTTTCTGTTGCTTTTGTCATGTACATTGTTTTTCTGGCTGTAACTGCCAGATAATGTCCACATTTTAATCCTGCCTAACCAGCTCTGATTGATCAATTGGTTCTCCAATTGAGCGACTGGCCCGCTGTGGACGGTTAGGTGATAGTTCCCTCTGGCTGGATGAACTCTCATGCTCCGCATGATCCATGATGATAGAGAAATATAGAGATTAATGTCAATAAAGCATGCTGTCAATATTTTAGAGACCCCCCAAAATATCATGCTTTTAGGGGAGCTGATGTCTTATTAAGGGGTGCTAAGCTCCCCCTGGCTCCCCCATAGTTCGCCCCCTGACAGTTTGACAATGAGGGGTTGTTCTAGTTAACGTTAATGCTCTGTTCAGTTTGTCATTACATATTTACCATGCCATATAAATTAATGCTACAGGGACACAGTGCCAATTAGTTGCCAGTGATAAGGTCGAGATTTTGGTGGGGGTCCCGATGCTGATTTTTCCCCTGGGAACGTTTATTTTGTTGCTGTTGGCACAAAAGGTGCAAGAACTGCTAGCTAGCTATTTAACTGGATGTGCTCTTGTTCATGCTGTAAACACTAGCTAGCTATAGCCAAAGCTAAATGATATTACGTTAGTTGGACAAGTATTGGGACTTAGCTAACTAGCTAATGCCAAGCTGTTGGTGAGTCAGTTTCTGCAGAAATTTTAATGGTAGTGCGTAACGTTAACGGTACTGGGCTGCGATATCGATTATTTTTAATTAAATGTCACATAATTAACAAAATAGCTACTTAGTCGAGCGACCGCTTACCTGACAACCCAATTTACGATCGTCGGTCTGTCCATCCCCAGCGCTGCCCAGGCTCTGTCTGCAGAGGGTCTGCCTGCCTGTCAGCGCTCTGACGCCGGCAGAGAACAGAAAACAGGCAGTGAGCCCACCCATCCGAGAGGTGTCAGCTCTTATTTTGAAAAGGGCTTATTGAGGGGACGTGACATCACATTGAAGCAATACCCCCGATTAGCTGACTACATGTGTGGATTGCAGTCACACACTCTGCAGAAAGATAGTGCCAAAACGATCTGTAGACATGTGCAGAGGGATCTGTAAATGCCCTGTGATATGCAAACACAGATTCAACACTTGCATGCTGTGCATTGCACATAATGTGTAAATATGTCCTTTTACAGTGGTTTCAAAATACAAGTTAGACTTTGTTTGTTTGCAAATTGTGAGGAGGGCATTTGTAGAAATTTTAATGGGAAAAACAATGAAACAGTAGTGCCAAAATTCTGAAAACAAATGCAACACAATCTTCAAACATATAATGACCCTCATGCGCAGACAAATCACTTCGCATTCATTCAAATTCTAGTTGTCAAGTACAAGTCACTGATTTCTATTTGTGAATCATAAAGAGTTTGTTTGCAGATTTTTAATCTTTTTGTAGATCGTGTTTTATATTAGTGGATCATGAAGAGTCTGTTTGCAGATTTTTAATCTATTTGTAGATCTTGTTTTACATTTGCAGATCATGAGGACTTTGCTTGTGGATTTTGGATCTATTTGTAGAATATGTTTTGTGTTTACAAGTTGTAATATCTATTTGTGACTTTTAGTCTGTTCATTTTCAATGATTATGGCATCGTTTTACCCCCATAGAACTACTGCATCTGTGAAAAAGTTGTGTAAAGCATTTTGTGGCTCCAGAGGGTGCTGCACAAAGTCTAATGCGGCATTCAGACCAAACGCGAATTTGCTCCTCGCGACGCTTTCCTCGCGTGTGTACATTCGCTGCAAGTGTTCACACACAATGCGAGAAGGCGATTTTAACGCGATAACATGAATAAACACACCTTGCCATTACTACAGCTGTATGAACCCAAAGTAAACATTTTGCTGTGATTAAATAGCAATAAACGGATTAAACTGATGCTGAAATAACTACAACATGATGCAGATTTGTTAAACATATGAATTTGTGCTTTGTCAGGTCTGACAGCAAGACTGCAGGACAACAACTTCAAAAATGTTTGTTTTGTGAATGGAGTTTGGATCGATCAGTGCTATTCTATGCTAACTTGGTCACAGTAAAGTACAATGATAACTGGAATAAAGTTACAGACATGTTTTCTGAACTCACCAGGTAGTTCAACCTTCTCGCTTTCTTTTCTCCAAGTAATATCCAGTTTTGTCCGGTTTTTACATAAATATGAAGTCGTAGTCCGACAGAGCTAACAATGCTAACAACAACACTGGAAACAGATGTGCACGGAAGCTAGCTGCTGAGAAGCGCCAGTGAAGATAAATCAACGTTGTAATCCCAAAAACTATAGTAAAAAGCTAATTTAATAAAAGCAGTTTACTCCGAGCTCCTCCCAGGAGTAAACGGCGTCGTTGACAGAGCATAATCCAGTCCGACTACAGGTATTTATTTGTCCAAAAGTTGCAGCGCTGCTCCCTGCTCCTCTCCCCCAAGTTTAGCAGCTCTCTGCCAGCCAGCAAATTTTCAATCCCCTGCTCTGCCCGGCCCTCTTCACACATCGTTCTGAAGCCATCGGTGACGTACGGACAATCTCAACACTGATAGGCTATCGCAGACCCGGCGCCAGACACAAATTCAAAGACGGGCATTACATTTTTTCGGAGGGGGCATTGAGATCAACCTCATTGCAACCTTAACTATTAATTAAATCTACAAAAAAATGAAGAATAATTAGTATAGGCTACCACTCTATTGACACAATAGAGGAGCAGACAGTTAAAGTATCCGTTCTATTGCCTACTTAAGCAGTCTAAACACACGTTTTATTTATTGTTTGTTATTATGTCCTATAGATTTGGATTTATCTTTTCTTATATTTTGTTTTTTAAATGGCAGGAACTTTAGAATAGTACACAATATAACCAAAAGGTAGTCAAATTCACCTCCAACAACTTTAAACAGAAAAATAAAATAAAACTAGGTTTAATCAAAGTGCTATTTACCGTTGTAGGCCTAGACTAACTATGTTTTCACCATGCTCGGACAAGGACTAAAGCCTGCATAAAATAAAATAGGTTTAGGCCTACTCACCATTAGTAGAGCGGTAGGCGACATTGTGCAACCACTCATCCCTGAACTTTTTGGTTAAGTCCTTTTCAAATGCCAACTTAATTAAATTGGCCTTGCGTCGATGAAGCATGCTAAGGCGATGCTCGGTGAGGATTTTCTTTAATGTGGTGTTCTCACAGAGTGCCGTGCTTGCGCCAAAGGTCAAAGCATGTTTAAGCGCCGTCATCACACTTGGCATTGCTACGAGAGGTTTTTGAAAGTGTTGTAGAAGTTTTTTCATTGTCCATTTACCACCGCTGGCTGGAGATGAGTCCTTCATTTGCATGCTTAGGAACTGGTGAGCCACTGTGTATTCAGACTCTACAATTGGTGTATTAGTAAGGTCCAGCAAAGGTTTCACTTTTGACACATCTAAGAAAGCAGAATCCTCTGGGTCCAGAGACCTGAGCACATCCATCAGCATACAGTTGCGCTCCCCAAAGCGCTCCTTCATTTCCCCGCAAACTGCATCGTTACAACTGAAATACATCCTGCGTAGCTCGGTTTCGTCGCTGGGATCTTCGTGTACATTACACTCCTCGACTACATACATAGTCAAGGATGTGTTTAGTGTGCCTCGTCTCTTATTTGGCACAGGCTCTGCTGTTTCATCCTTGCAGATCCATGTCTTCTCGCTGTTAGGGGGGTTGAGATATGATAAGTGTGCACCACCTCGGCAATGAACCTAAAGCTGGGTTCAGACATGGCCCGTAGTAAACCAGCTGCTTCAACTCGCACATCTGCTCCATAGGCTGTGGTGCTGTTGATTTCTCGAATCATCAAATGATCTCAGAATAACAGAGACCATGCCCAAATGACCAGTCCAACGTTGCTCTAGGAGGCGTTTCAACGTCTCTCCTTTGTAGAGAATGGCAACGGTAGGTTTTCTGCAGAATTTGTAGAGCATGTTGCACATAGTAAAAAAGTCTACCAAAGCTTGCTTTGCTGCCAAAGCATGGGTGACTACCAAATGCAATTGGTGGTTGAAACAATGGACATATGGTATGTCTCGGTGCAGCTTTTGTTGGAGACGTTTTTGCACCCCTCCAAGTTTACCCGACATCAGAGAGGCGCCATCATATACCTGACTGATGATTTTCCCAGAACTCAGTCCTGCTTTTCTTCAATGATCATGTCAGTCAGTGTTTCTCCGTCACCCTGGTCAGCGGTGGCGATTGTCAGAAGACGTTCAGTTGGCTCACACAGTTCATTCACAAAACGCACAACTATTGAAATATTCACTCTTCCTGTCGGGTCACGAGTTCCATCTACTTTTATTGTATAAAACAACTCGCCAACCTCTTTCACAATGTGCTCCATGACCAAAGTACTCATAATGTCTATCAAACAGTTTTGAATGTCATGGCTAGTATACCTAGCATTGTGTGGGATAGTCTGCGCTATCTTAGCCAACACGGCATCTTTCCGCAAAGTATACTCAAATAAGGACAAAAATAATCCGCATCCATCTTCAGTCATACTACCAAAAGCATCATGGTCACCTCTAAAAGGTAGCTTGTTCACTTCAAGGAACTCGACCACATCAATTATTGATGACAAGTAGTATCTATTGCGTTCCAAATGTTCTGCATTGATTAAAGTTGTGATTTCTTTACCGGTCTGAATTCATTTCTCCTTGTCCCGCCACATAGCTTCACAACTCAGGTGTTCTTTTGACGCTGAACGTTTATTAAGTCCTTTCCCAGTTTCCACTGCATGCTTCCAGTCACATAATCCACTAATCGTAAATGTGTTGTCTGTGTGACAGGTGGGAGCTCCAAACATTCTGCAAGGGTAGCAGAATGCAGCATCTGCATGAATAGAATATTCCAGCCAGTCTCTGCTTCCATACCAGGAGCTGCTGAATGATCTTCTCTTGCCTGAGAAAAAACGTGCAGGAAAGTTTTTCAGGATTACTTGGTTGGGTTTCTCAACACCGAGATCCCCTGGTGTTGTCGCCAGCAACGACCCTTGCTTGAAGAGGTTATGGCCTTGGCAAGTAACGTTAGACCTATGAGCATCGCTGTAATGGCGAGCATCGCTGCAATGGCGAGCCTCTGCGCTGTCGGCAGTTGGATCAACCTCTTGCGAACTGCTACATCCTTGGCTGTCGCTTGATGTTACCTCACAGCTCTCTCCTGCCAGCCTTGGTGGTCTTTGATTAAAGAAACGCCCTATATCCATATTCACATCATGGCTCACTCAGCACAGTTGTTTATAAATCACTAAAAGTTAACTCAACTGTAACGTTACTGTAACGTTAACTTAGCGCTACTATGCTTAGCACATAACCCGGAATTGATCGGTGTGTCGCGCTTGCCTTCGACAAACCAATCAAATCTTTATATTATTTTAAAACTCAGACAAAATACTTTTTTTCAACAGTTATGAATATACAAAATGATAACTTTGATAGCAGTAGCCTATTGATTAAAAAAGGTATATATATATATATATCATGCAACCACCTGTGGTCAGGTGGTTGGTGGGATGTGCAGTTGGTGGTGACAGAGACAGGCTCGTCCAGCGCGGTCGGGCACTAGTGACTCCTAGGGTGGGCCAGGCCCTCTATTGCCCGCCCATGGCGCCGGGACTGGGCTATCGCAACTCAGCGTCATGCAACTTTCTTGCTTGAGTTGAAGATATTAAGAGTAAATAATCACTCACGCATTTGAAACATTTTGTTACAGAGAAAGTTTAATTGTCATTATTATTTACTATAAGACAGTTTCGCCACAGTTAAGAAAAAGCATATAAAATCCATACTGACTCTCATCACCCCCCTCCTTCCTCTACATCCGAAAATTACTCTTTCATCATAAGCTGACAGATGACTGCTTTTGACAGGCAGAGGGGGTCACACGCGGATCTTCAACCATAATAACGTGTCAAGCTGACAGATGCCTATTTGATGCCAGGATCACTTCCTATTCTCTCACTCATCAAAAAAGTTCATTGCATCATACAGTTAAAAAACGGATCTACCCCGTAATAACATATTCATATCGAGGATCACCACCTCTCTTTGATCGCCATCTGTTTTGTTTTTCACAAATAGTCCGTCCCGATTCACTAACTCTGGCGTTTGTTCTTAGCAACATCTAAGACCTTCATACCTGATAACATTATTGCATAGTATGGACTAAAGTATAGGAAGGGATAAAACAACACTTTCACATCCAGCGAATAAGAGCAGGCAGCTACTTTTTCTTTGTAAAACACTCTTTACTCCCCTCCAGCTCTCTCAGTAGCTCAGATGATCCCTGCTACCTGCATGTGCTAATCCATTCTTTCACCAAGATTCTCTGTCTTTATAATAACAAACAACAGCTTCATTTGTGTTTTCTTGACAAAACGTGGTTTGGAGACCAGCGTCGGGTGACAGAGTCGTTGTCAGCTCTTGTAGTGTGTGACCCCCTGTCACCAATCAGTCACTTAGTGTGAACGCCACAACGACTTCAAGACTCCCGTCACAAGACGGCAAGTTGTGCAGTGTGAACGGCACGGCCATCGGCCGATGCTGAAAATCGTGTAGTCTGCACGAGCCTTAACTAACGTTGATCCTTCATCACTGAAACTGCCTCATAACACAAAAGACATAGGCCTAGCCTACCGGGTTTTCTCCAAAAATAATCACTCATGCATTTGAAACATTTTGTTACTGAGAAAGTTTAAAACAAGAACGAATAAAATAAATAATCTGTTCATGCATTTGAAACAGCTTTTTACTGAGAAAACTTGACTGTCATTATTATTTACTATAAGACAGTTTAACAGTTAAGAAAAAGCATACATAAAATCCACACTGTATCTCATCACCCCCTCCTTCCTCTATGGGACAGACCACGAACTCCTCATTTCACAACTAGGTGTTACTGCATGTCAGAGTCAGAGACTCACACACTCACATCCCATATTACGCAGTCATGCCAACACAAGAGGTAGCAAGATTCTCTGCATTATATGCTTTAAAATCTGTCTTGATATTTCTCCCAGCATCATGATGATACAGAAGGATTATAGTACACTATATCTAACATAATTTAGCTGCATATAGAGGGATAATAACTGTAGGTAATATCATGAATTTCTTAGGGTACTTAAATGGCTTTATTGCGCAACCGCTCCTACCCCCTGATGTATGCATGTTCACGAGAGCGCTCAAAGCTGCCCTTAATATACTACTAGCCTTTAAAAATTTTAGTGTACAATTTATTTGCACCACCATAAACAAAAAGATATTTTTACAAATGTCCAAATCCATGGTCACACTGGAGGACTCTAACACATACCTTTGGTGTGAGAGACCTAGCTTCAAATCCCCACTGTGACACATCCACCAATGTGTCCCTGAGCAAGACACTTAACCCCTAGTTGTTCCAGAGGTATGCGACAGATAAATGTAATCTATGTAATATCCTTTAAAACCCATTGTATATTTTTGAAATTCATGAGTGCTAGCCTGAAATGTTGACATTTTGGATATAGACTGTTACACAACTCACCTGATGGAGCAACATGGCTGTGTTTGGTTTTGTGCACTGGAATACATAGACACAGCTTGGGTGATGGATTTACTGAGCCACAGTTAATGTAAGCTGACAGTGACCTTAACCAGGAAACAAAGCTCTGGGCTATGAGCTAGAACAGAGAGAGAAATAGACAGAGAGAAAGAGAGAGGGAGAGAGAGAGAGAGACAGCACGTTAAATATAACAAGATGTCAGCCTCAGTCTTGCAATCTATTTTTTTGTGTTTTCTTATTCTGATTCTGAGGCGATAATGGAGAGAAAAAGAGAAGGAGACAGGAAGGGGAACAGATACAGAGAAAGAGCGGGAGGAGAGAGGAAAAGTAAGAGATGGAGTGATGGAGATAATAGAAGCAAGGAACAAGAAATGCAGGGAAGGAAGAGTTGCAAGTGGGGATAGGAAAAAAGACTGATAATAGGAAGGAGAGAGAGAGAGAAGTAGAGACATGGAGAAAGGCAAGAAGGCAATAAATATGGCCATAAGTATATGCACACCTATGTTCACATACTTTATGTTTGGTTTGGGGGCTTTTTTTTCATGGTTTGTGCTCAGCCCCTTAGTTCCCCATGAAGGGAAATCTTAGAGACGCAGAGTCATTTTCCAAGTCCTACGTTTTTGTGTCCTTGTGTTAATTGTTTAGTTGTTTATTGGTATAGGCCAGATTTATCTTTTGTTTGTCTTGCTTTTGTTTAATACAACGTATGTTTTTTTCCCCATATATATTAACTGGGAGCAAGAAGGGATTCTTTGTCTTGCTCAAGGATCAAAGCACCAATCCTTCAATTGATGGCCCAGCTGTTCTACTAACTGAGCTACAGCCTCCCTTTCACTAACCTGCACAGAGCCTGATCTCAACCCAATTTGATGCCTTTGGAATTAATTGGAATGGATTCTGTGAGCCAGGCCTTATCGCCTAATATCAGGGTACAGCCTCACTAATGCTCTTGAGGATGAATGGGAACAAATCTCTGCAGATAGGTGGCAGAATATTGTGGAAAACTTTCACAGAAGGGGGTTAAAACAGAATATTAATGCCCGTTGTTTTTGGATGAGATGTTCAGCAATCACAAATGGCTGTAATGCTATAGTGTGTTTTAAAAAAGTTAATGGGTGGAAGACAGGAAAGCAGGAACTGAGAGATGGCATGATAAAGGAAGGAATGGTTAAAGACAAAGATGGATGGATGAAGAGGAGTGATGTATCATGGGGGGCAGGCATCTAGGATGATTTGTATGGAGGAAAGAAAGAGAAGCTAGGGAGTAAAAAGAGGGAGGCAGAGATAGATGAATGGAAGCAGGAAGGAGCTACAATAGGACAGGTGAGGTGGATGGATACAAGGAGGGGGTAAGTAAAGGGGATTGATGCTGTGTGGGTGTGTGGCCCTGGCTGTGTCACTGCAGGTTGTATTGCTGGGCAGCCGGCCAGCTGCAGGGGGAGAACCAATCTAATCAGCTGTAATGGAGTCAAAGGTCATTGTTCACTCCTGCAAAATTGCTGTGTCCAACTGCCTGAGCAAGAGACATTGAGCTAAAAAGCACACATACACACAAACAAACACAGAGATCAGTCACCCTCCCAGCAACTGTACTATGTGGTGTCAGACAATTCAGCCAACTAACCCACAGTACCTTCATACATAACGCGTGTGGGGTGGTGATAGTTTAGTGGATAAGACACATGCCTTTGGTGTGAGAGACCTCGGTTCAATTCCCCACTATGACACATCCACCAATGTGTCCCTGAGCAAAACACTTTACCTCCTTTGACATATAGCAATTGTAAGTCACTTTGGATAAAAGCGTCAGCTAAATGAATAAATGTTTAATGTAGCGAAATGTAGCTAATGCACTACATACCAGATAAAAAGATATTTAAGCATGCATTCTAAGTGGAGCACATGCTTTGTGTCTTTGTTCCCCCCCC
>NC_060159.1:19310544-19321561 GCF_021292245.1 Micropterus dolomieu
TGTTTTTTTTCCCCCCCCCCCCCCCCCTGTAAGATTATCTGCTCCGTCCTCATATATATATATATATAGACATATATAGACACAGTGCAAATTTTACAGTTGGTCCTGCTCATGGTATTCAGTGACATTCACTGACATATTTAAATTATAAATTTGAAGATCACTTTATTTCTAATGTACTGTACTAATTGAGTTCATGAAATGTTAATTCTTCCCAGTAGCTTGAACCCTCGATAGCCACTTTTCCCTTAGAAACATTATCTTTGAATAGATCTAAAAAAAAATGGGGCTGCTCCTTGGTTAATGGTTAAGTAAAGGCAATTTAAAACTTTTTAGGTGTACATTAAAACATCACATTATATTTCTAGGTAAGGTTTCCTGCCAAAGCACACATATAGCCCCCAATTTGTGCAACCTTGGATTGCAGTGAATTGTGGGATACATTTTATGCTGGAATCAACCATTCATTAACCCCCCCACATCCAGGTTATAGGGATTTCCTCCTTGATTCGAGAGAAAACAACGACCAGAAGCAAACATTTTACATGAAACCAAATGTGTGGGTATTCTCTGCTATAAGAATGCTATGAGAATTTTACTTTAATGTTTTTAACCTTATTAGTTTTACTTATTGACTGTGGATCTAATTATATATTACAGTTACATTACATATTGGGCCCTCTGCTCTCTTACATGTAGTTTGTATAACAACAACAATAACAAAATTCCACTTAGTTTTGTGAAGGAACAATTGTAACAGTAAAGAAGATTGTATTTGATTCAGTTTTGTACGTAAGAAAACTTTAAAATCCAGAATTTAACTTATAGTTATATTTAGGTCTAAAATTGAACTAATTGGATAGTGTAGTGCAAATGTTTTTTGAGTGACTGAGGACATTGGACAGCCCTACAACAATCTCTGATCCGCTGTGCGTGCAGGGCAGGGGGCAACAAGAAAACCCTTTTAGAATAATACATACGTTATAATGATTATCCTTTCCCTCAAGCCAAACTGCACTGTAAAAATAACCCTTGTCAATAGTCCCCGACCAGGCTACAGTATCTGTTCCCATTCTGAGTAATGATTACTGAGCTGTAGTGCACCAGAAAAATCATACTGTTCAAACACAGAGCCTAGAGGCACCATGCAGCGGGGTGACTGCGCTCGTGCTGCTCTTTTCCACTTTGCCTCTCAGGGTCCAAGAGTCAGAGATTGTCAAGTAATTAGATACTACACACTGGGGCGATGTGTGTCATCTCTGATTATTATCTGGACACCCCTCGACAGCCTGATTAATATCTGGGCATACTTCTGTCTTTGTTTTCATGCTTTCTCTGTGACTTTGTTGACTTGCCCACTCTCGATTGCATCTTGGGTTAATGTCACAGTGCATTTCTGGCTTGAAATATGGCTGCGTTATTGTTTTTAATTAAAAACACATTTTGCTCAATTTCCCCTCATTACCACATGCAGTGAGGAAAGGAGGAGAGGCATCGTTTTCTAAAGAGCAACTACGACCTTTCTGCTCAAGGGTGTCAATTTGTGGTGATTTAAAACTACTTTTGGATTAATGGGGAGAAAACAACATTAGAGGCTTTTTATGAGGTGCTTAAGGGACAAATGGTATGTTATTTCCAAACTGTCCCATCATTTATTGGGGAGCTAGTCCTTGAAGTACCTCAGTAGGGGTGCTAATATGAGACCTCGCAACATAACCTTGAAAACCCCCTTGGTTCGATTCTGCTGAAGAGCTTCAATGTCAGCTGCACCTCATGAATTAAAATTTTGGAAATTAAAATCCAATGGGCAGTGTAATTGATTTTCTTTCACTGACCTGAAAAAGCCTTTTGTGCTGCTCACAGTATAAGTGAAAGAGACACCCAGATGCACAGTAAGAAGTAGCCGGGATAAAAATCAATAGGTTTCAGCATCTATTGCCTGCAAAGGAGTGAGGTGAGAGAAAGACAGGCGAGACGGACACAGACAGCTCAACAAGGCAGAGATAGCCGGGGCAGTGAGGCTGACAAGAGCGCAGGAAGAAAGAAGGGAGGTGGGGCACATAATGAACATATGTACTGTGATGTGCAGGGATGTAGTGAAGCCACTACAAAATGGGCTTCCATTTATTCATCTCGCGAGTTTTAGTTGTGAAGCCTTGAGCAGAGGTGAAGCTCATCAGGGGATATTATTGATTTTACAAGCTCTCTTACAGCTTCACAAAATACAGTAGTAACAAATTTGAGCTGAAATCATGATTAGAATCATTTTCACTTACCAAAAGTTGTGAATGTGAGAATTGTTACCCCAGACATTTAGCATTTTGCAATTAACAGATTTGGTTAGTGTGAATTTGTGGACTGACTGTGATTTCCCTGGAGAGGTAGCCAAGCTGAAATTGGGGCTAAAATAAAGAAAAAAGGTGCAAAAAAACACTAAACCATAATTGTTATGGGTTTTTCTACTGGAAAACTGACTCTTGTCTAGCTACCATATGAGTTTATGAGTTGACTAATGAAGGTTGTAAAAGTAGAGATAAAGTGGGTTTAGCCCACAAAAACAATCCTATCTCACTAATTAGAAAATATTAGTGTACTTGACTTATCGACTTTCTTGACTGGCATACAAAATAGCCACTTTTGGGAGATTAAATTATGAGTATCTTTTAACAGCCTGACATTCACTTTTCTATATTTATTTTCGCCATGAGTAAACATTTGAAAAAGCCTATTATTCCAGAGTCGCATTTTATACTTTATTTTACTGAGTGGAGTATCCAAACCCAAGACTTTGAAGAATACAGTATTTATGGCTGTGCCTTCCATCTGTAACTCTTTACTTTAACATCATTTTATTATCAATTCTCTAAAATTCAGTCTGACATATTTATAGCAGGGTGTGTATGTCTTCCTCTCAGATGATTTGCTGCGTCTACTAGATGCACAGTCTGCGATCTGATAAAACAACCCAACATAAATAACTCGTAGTTAACTAGCAATTATACGACGAAAAGTGTGAATACATAATCAAGTTTTATTTTTTATTTCAAATACTGAATCTGTCTGCAAATTTTGTCATCAACAACAGTAAACATGGGCAGCAATTAACTGGTTAACTTTTTAGCCAGTCCCCATGGAGGATGAATCTTTCACTAAAATTCCACTGATTGTGTGATGTTTACCTGAGTTCCTGCGTCAGTGTATGGCAGCATATCCCTGTAAATGAACAAGACTTGGCTTCTATAACTGGGAGGCGTTAGGCCCCGATCAGACAGAAAGTGCTTTACAGGTTTGAAATGCGAGGCGCACTGCAATGCCTTTTTTGGCTGAATTTGGAAAAGAGCAGTGCGCTGCTTTTTTTTTCTGTTGCTAGGCAACCACCAAATCAGCTGTCCTGTCAGTCTAATCAAAGATTATAGCGCCAGCGATCTGTAATCTTTGGTTTGCTGCTAAGTGATAACTGTCATGTTAGAAGAAACTTGATCACAACTCACAGTTCTGTGTCTTTTGTTGTTAAAAACATCTGCTTTAAAAAAAATAGACGGTGGGTGCTTGCTCTGGCATTGTTTGAGGGTGAGAGGTGTAGAAACATGCAGCAGACAGGGAAACCGTGTGGGTACATGAGACCCTCAGAAAGAGGAGACACCGCTGACAGTACCACCAGCTGGTCCAGTAGCTTTGTCTTAAGGATGGTCGGTTCAAGGCTTATTTTAGGATGACTCGGGAACAGTTTGCTGCAGTCTCTGGACAATCCAAACAACTGTAAACTTCCGTCACCACAATGGAGGGCGCCCCTCTTCATTCATTTGATTGGACAAGGAAAAAAACGCTAATGACGTCAGGCGCTTTTCTGCTTAGAGTTGAATTTTCAAAAAATTGTGCTCCTTTGAAATCGCAAAACGCGAGGCGCCCAGGGCACATAAACAGCACGCAGGACGCTTACTGCCAATAGAAAACAATTTTAAAAAGTCGCCTCTCACTGAAAAAACGCATTCTGTCTGATCGGGGCCTTAGTTCTAGCTAACTGCTAGAGGTAGCTGCTAACGCTAGCTTTGCACACCTTATGTTGACTGCTCCCCTCAGTAAGTTTGCTGCCGATTATGTGTCCTTGCTAAATGAGCAGCGACATTTGAAACATTTTTACACTTTGTACACAGTAGTCAGGGCAGGAATGTTGTAGATAGCTTGACACGGCATGTGTTTGTAGCAAGCTAGCAGGAGAGGGGCACATGCTAGAGGCCGAGACAGAGAGTCCCTTGAAAATACTTTTTTCCACAGCTGCGTCAAACATTTTCCTGAACTTCATGCAGAATTTTGGACGGATCTGTGGTTGTGTCTTACTGTAGCTGAATTTTTGACTTGTGTAGGTTATTCATTACATGCCCACACTTTGGAAAATTTATGATCTTGACTTGAATTTTAAAGGAAAAGTTCTGTGAGTTTGAACAATGTTTGGCCCCAGAGCATGACTTTGTAATGACTGACCCACTGGCAGGTCAGTGGGCTTTAACACGTTAAAATATTCAGTCTGACGTATCCCTTGAGGTATAATCCAGTTTGAGTTGGTGCTAGTGTATCTTGGAGCTTCTTTATTGTTATTTATCTATTACTTTTTTCAGATTATTTATCTATTCTTCATAAGCCACACAGCCTATCCACTGCATCAGCAATGCAGTTTGTTCATTGAGTGAGCAAACGGGACTGTGAACAGCTTGAGAGAGCAAACATTCCCTGTGGATGTAGCTGAGCTGAACAGGTTATCCACAAAAGGTCAGAGGTGCAGCAAAAAAGGTCAGCTCCCTCAGAAGGTCTGGCTGCTCCTGCTGCTCTCTACAACAGCTCAGTGACAGCCGGTTCTCAGCTATCAGAGCCGCAGAGGTCAGACTAAGGCTACTGTATGCATTTGTGCATGTATATATGTGAGTCTGTGTATTTTATCTTCTTTGAGTCTGCACTGTGACTACTTATGTCCGAGCATGTCGGTGAATTTCGCCGTCTGTTTACACATATGCCTCTGGGGGCGTGTAGCATGTGATGTGAGCAAAGGCTTTGCTACTTCCAGCTTTCTCATCAGCATTCTGTCCTCCCTCCTGCCACCTCCGCTGGTGACCACCGGTTTGTGTTGCTGACATTTCTGGCAGCCTGAGGACCAAAACCACACATCTCGCTGCTCTGTCACCCCACTGGTAGGGAAAAGGTGAGTAGCTATTGTTATTGTTATTCCCTCCTTTTTTCACTCTTACACAAACACCGTGTACTCCTTCATTTTACCAAAAGCCCTGCTGAGGATACCTATTAGGAGGGGACAAATACAGTAACAGTAACACTCAAATATAGCCTCTGTGACCTATTTCGGTCTGCTCGAGACAATCAACCAGACATCACATCAACAAAGTCTGACTGAAATGTTTCCATGGCAACGAAAACCTGCCTCAATGACATTTAAATCAAGGCCACTCTTTATTAGCCTCCTTTATGTTTTCATTCCAGGAGACAATAGAAAAATTGAAAAGAGCCTATAGGCCTTCAGTCTCCATAGGGTTTCTTACCATTGCAGTCTATCAGAACTCTATATTAAGTCTTCCAGTAATTTGTCAGCAGCATAAAGCTCATCAGAAAAGCGGGATCCACTCATTACTTTCCTCTAGACTATTTCGTTTCCGATTTTAACCTCATTTGTCTCTCAAATTCCGGATGCTCCCTTGGGGTTTGTCTTTTAAAACAGGGAAGCAGACTGATTGCTTTTTAAACAAGATGATATAGAAGGAGTGGAGTATTTAACCAGTCCATTTGTCATGACGCAACATTATGTTCACCTCGTCGCAAATATTGAAAGGCTGCTCCCTCGTATTTTTAACCAAGAGGCGGCAATAAGATTCTGTTCTAATACTCTAACCCAAGAAAGTTAATATGCCACAGAGCCAAACACAGTAGTTATTTTTCTCTCTGCGCGTCTTCTCGTCTTAACTTGCTCCCTTCTCTTTATTCCTCTCTCTACTTGCTCTTTCTTCTTTTCTCAAGTTGTTCCCTCTAAATCTATGATTCAGCAACTGAAATCATCTTCTTTCATTTCTATTTCTGGGTGCTTCCCTCTTTTCACTGAAGGTGTACGTGGGGAGCGATGAATGGGAAGGTTATCGGGAGTGAGCTGAAATGGAACCGTCTCTTCAGATTAAGATACGTGGTACCATGCAACGTGCAGTGAATGAGAAAAATATTGTATGGCTGAGTCTGCAGGGGAGAGAGGGTTGGGGTGTGTGTGTGGGGTGGGAGGTGTCATCTATGTAAGGTGTGGCAGCTGCTGAATCCAGGGCAATGCTGTGAAACATCAACTACATGCTACTTTATCCATTTGAGCCTTAAACCATTTGTTTAGTCTGACTTTCATGGCTCTGTTGAGTTTAGAACTAGATTTGAAAAGCAGCTTTTCACACTCTTCAAAACACATAAAGGTGGCCTATTTGGTGGTGAGTGTAACAATATCAAGATGGGACCATGAGGTGGGATTTTACGAAAGACAAAGCAAACAAACAAAACACTTGAAGATTAAGCCCCAAGGTCAGGCACAGCTGAGGAAGCTAAGAAAGTTTTGCTCATATTAAAATTCATCGGCTTATTCACAGCTTGGATCCAACTTTGTGAACTCCTTTATACTCATGTTGACTTTTTAATGATAGCAGAGGAATTTCATGAACCCTGGGACAAGTACAGCTGTTCTGAGCTCTGAATCCTTGAATTAATCACTCCTTTGACCAATGGCATTTCCCTTCTCATTATAAGGTGCTCCTTACCACTCACAGCCATAAACACTGGCTTTACTCATGGGCACACAAGTTAACAGACTCCAATATGAATGCTCATAGCCCATATGCTCAGGTTGTTTCCCTTCTGCCTCCTCAGGGGAAAACCAGGCGAGTCCTGTGAAAAGACTAATTCAAACCACCACCTGGTTAATGAGCGAATACTAGAGGAATGATTCATGGCAGCTGTATACAGGCTATCACTCCTTGACGTTCTATGCCACTCCAGGGCTCAGGGGCTGACTGACTGATGGATACGGAGGCACCACAGAACAAAAAATAACAACAAAATTCTCACCTCTGCAATAAATTGTTTGTTAATGGATATGGACAACGTGCCACAGGAATTTATGGCATTTGGGACCTCATTTGTTGGAGCTGGGTGATATTGCAGATGACATTAAATGCGTCCAGCTGCAGCTGCAGCTCACATTAATCATACTCTCGGAGTCAGGCCCTGTCAGACCAGATTAGGAAGGGAGCAGAGCTAGCTTCATTATGCCTCGCCCTCACTCCTGGGTCATACAAATTCACTATAAGTGTGGGAGTTTGGTGTTTGTGTGTTTTGGCTCAGACTTCATAAAGTGCTAGGATGCCATCCCATAGCAGCACAGGAACGCCTGCACTTCAACGGATTATTTTGTGCATTTATGTGCTTGTTTCTGTTTGTGTGTCTTTGGTAATAAACCGTGATAGGTGTTGGGTTGTTGTGACATGAGTGGCTGGGCGGGTTAAGGCCTCGATTGGTTGCGCCTGGCGAGACAACGGAGAGGCGATCGACTCCGGCAGCAGTTAGCCACAGCCCATCAGCAGGGTGACCTTCCCGCCGCTCTGTAAATTTCACAGCTGTTTTTCGGGTGTCATAAAGATTATACTTAATCACCAGATAGCAGCTGATAAACAGTGATGCCTCATAAACTTCTGAGCATCTGATAAACCCCTTGCTGCAAGCAGGACATATTTGATACCAAAAAAGAAAAAAATAACTTATCCCTTATCATCAGGCTTTGCTGTTTTTTAATAAATAGAGTTGAACTTCATCGTGATTGACTGCAGGGGAAATAGAGCGTCGGAGCCTGTAGCTG
Source organism: Micropterus dolomieu (assembly GCF_021292245.1). Lineage (NCBI taxonomy): Eukaryota > Metazoa > Chordata > Actinopteri > Centrarchiformes > Centrarchidae > Micropterus > Micropterus dolomieu. Next base: position 19,318,427 of record NC_060159.1, read on the forward strand.
TATTCTACTCTGATACTAGGAGTAGGGCCTCAGCCTCAAAATGATCTTCTGAGATAAGAATTTCTATTGCAGTTATGACAGATGTCGTGCTGTAGACAGTGTTAAACTCAACACGCTGTCCTGAGGCACTGGGACACATATGGATAGGAGAAATTATAGAACAAGCAAGGGACAGAGAGAAAGAGAATTAGGAAACAGAACAAATGTGGGAAAAGACAAAGTGCAACACATAAGAAAAATTCGAATCATATGACTCATGAGTAGACATCCAAGGCATGAAGCTTGAACACACTTCAAATCTTTTCTCATGCATATCAATGTGTATTGTTCACGTTCTCTTGCAATCAATGAACCATTCATATCCTCAAACATCAAAAATAACTGTACGGGACTGGGGGGCTTGGCCGCGCCTCCTTCTGTATCACCACGATGATTCAGGAGTAGGAGCTGACAGATTGGTGGAATAATGAACAGCGGCATGCTGGGTGAATGCCGGTGTAAGCACATGCCTTCTTTTGCTCTTCAAACTTCTGTATGCCAGCTACAGCAGTGGCAGTCCATCTTCCTTCCTCCTCTGCTCCTGCTGTTCCTGGAATGGTAGACACTCATGCACAGAAACTCTTTCGGCAAGTACAGCAAAACAAACACGTCTGAAAACTTCTTCTCCTCTGGAGGCCCCAGGTGACTTTACCACCTTTGTGCGATCTGGGCGCCTTTCTTGTTCTGTTGCACTTTTCTTTACTTATTAATCCATCTCTGTCTTGCTGCGGCTTTGATCCTGCTGATGGTGGAGCTGTCCCGATTCTGTCACCAAAGAAGCTCTAAAGGTGGGGTGTAGTCATTGTGATGGGGACTACAAGGGCTTTGGAGAACCCCAGTGGTGCAATGAGAGGATGCAAAACAGCTGAGAGTCCACACAGACAAATTTTGGAGCATCATCTGACGGCATCCCTGCAACAAAGAAGAGGTACATTAACTGACAAATTGTCAGTTGATGTACAGTACAGCTCTGCTGGGATACAACGAGCAGATTTCAGAGAAGTCACGGAAACACACACAAACTTGCACACACACAGGCTTCAGTCACAATACCAGAGCAAGGTACATTAGTGCATTAGACATTTCTCCTCTGCACGAAACCCTTTGTAATCCTCCCCTGTGGATAGAACAGACACAGTGTTTGTGATTCCTCTGGAAGAAAGCAAGATTGAAGGCTAGCAGGATGAAGAACAAGTAAATGGTTCAGCAGGATTATAGCTAGAGGAAATATGTTTCAGAAAGGGACATAATGCAGCCTCTGGATGGATTAACTAAAACTGATACTCACAGTTACAGGGGTGGCCTGTCAAAGCTCCCAGGAATATTCAACTGGAGTGAGTCCATTGTTGACACAGCACCTTCATGTTCCTGTGTATGTTATTTGACAGAAAATAGAAATAATTGATGAGAATAAGTTGTAAATGATTAATAGAGATTATTTTGCTTACTGTTGACAGACAAGTTGCCTCTGGCTGCAGCTATGTATGTCGTTTCTCTTCCAAATAAACCGAGAGCCCATTTCAGAGATGGCGGCCATCCCAGTTGTAAATTACATTGGAGTGGAACCAAGGGTGAATGTGTATCTGTGTGTGTTTGTACATGTGTGGGAAAGTAGACTAGGGGCAATGTTGATCCATCATTTCAGCATTCAAACGGGGTTAAAATCATTTTAAAGGTGTTGAAATTACAAATGAGGACACTGGAAGACAGAACTTCAAAGAGCGTGGGTGAATTAATCGGCTACATGAACAGCTGTTTGTCTCAATTTACAATGTCACAAACGAGTAATCTGATATGATAAGTGAAACCTGCTGCATTTGATTTCCCTTTCAGTGACTCTGCTGGTCTGTTCTAAACTACTATCATTATAAACCTCATACATCGTAGTGGTATGTATTTGATAGGACTCCTATGGGGACTATCTTTTAGCATCAAATACCGTAAACACAAGCTGTTCAAGTCTGTGAATTGATGACACTTTAAGGCAGGAAATCACTTTTGATGAATAAGCTAAGGGAAATGCCATGAAAGTAGGAACTACATGGATTGTCAAGTGATTTAATAATGATGCAGGGATGTACATGTTATCCAGATATGGAAAGATAACTCAACTAATTACAGATCACACCTACAGTGAGGAAAATAAGTATTTGAACACCCTGCTATTTTGCAAGTTCTCCCACTTAGAAATCATGGAGGGGTCTGAAATTGTCATCGTAGGTGCATGTCCACTGTGAGAGACATAATCTAAAAAAAAACTAATCCAGAAATCACAATGTATGATTTTTTAACTATTTATTTGTATGATACAGCTGCAAATAGGTATTTGAACACCTGTCTATCAGCTAGAATTCTGACTCTCAAAGACCTTATGTCTGCCTTCAAAATGTCCACCTCCACTCCATTTATTATCCTAAATTAGATGCACCTGTTTGAGGTCGTTAGCTGCATAAAGACACCTGTCCACCCCATACAATCAATAAGAATCCAACTACTAACATGGCCAAGACCAAAGAGCTGTCCAAAGACACTAGAGACAAAATTATACACCTCCACAAGGCTGGAAAGGGCTACGGAGAAATTGCCAAGCAGCTTGGTGAAAAAAGGTCCACTGTTGGAGCAATCATTAGAAAATGGAAGAAGCTAAACATGACTGTCAATCTCCCTCGGACTGGGGCTCCATGCAAGATCTCACCTCGTGGGGTCTCAATGATCCTAAGAAAGGTGAGAAATCAGCCCAGAACTACACGGGAGGAGCTGGTCAATGACCTGAAAAGGGCTGGGACCACCGTTTCCAAGGTTACTGTTGGTAATACACTAAGACGTCATGGTTTGAAATCACGCATGGCACGGAAGGTTCCCCTGCTTAAACCAGCACATGTCAAGGCCCGTCTTAAGTTTGCCAATGACCATTTGGATGATCCAGAGGAGTCATGGGAGAAAGTCATGTGGTCAGATGAGACCAAAATAGAACTTTTTGGTCATAATTCCACTAACCGTGTTTGGAGGAAGAAGAATGATGATTACCATCCCAAGAACACCATCCCTACTGTGAAGCATGGGGGTGGTAGCATCATGCTTTGGGGGTGTTTTTCT
>NC_060159.1:19321661-19325920 GCF_021292245.1 Micropterus dolomieu
TGCACTGTATTAAGGAGAGGATGACCATCGGGGCCATGTATTGCGAGATTTTGGGGAACAACCTCCTTCCCTCAGTTAGAGCATTGAAGATGGGTTGAGGCTGGGTCTTCCAACATGACAATGACCCGAAGCACACAGCCAGGATAACCAAGGAGTGGCTCTGTAAGAAGCATATCAAGGTTCTGGCGTGGCCTAGCCAGACTCCAGACCTAAACCCAATAGAGAATCTTTGGAGGGAGCTCAAACTCCGTGTTTCTCAGCGACAGCCCAGAAACCTGATCTAGAGAAGATCTGTGTGGAGGAGTGGGCCAAAATCCCTCCTGCAGTGTGTGCAAACCTGGTGAAAAACTACAGGAAACGTTTGACCTCTGTAATTGCAAACAAAGGCTACTGTACCAAATGTTCAAATACTTATTTGCAGCTGTATCATACATATAAATAGTTAAAAAATCATACATTGTGATTTCTGGATTATGTCTGTCACAGTGGACATGCACCTACGATGACAATTTCAGACCCCTCCATGATTTCTAAGTGGGAGAACTAGCAAAATAGCAGGGTGTTCAAATACTTATTTTCCTCACTGTATACCAAAGGACAGCACATGCAAAGTTGCATTAATTCAGATCAATGGAAGATGCACCTTTGAGGATGTCTGGCGTCAGAGGTGTAATTGTCTTGTACTTACATGACAATGCACATTAAAGGCTCGTGCAGACTACACGACTTTCAGTGTCGGCCAATGGCTGTGCTGTTCACACTACACAACTTGCCATCTTGTGAGGGGAGTCTTGAAGTCGTTCACACTACGTGACTGATCGGTGACAGGGGGTCACACACTACACGAGCTGACAGCGGCTGTGTCACCCGACGCTGGTATCCAAACCATGTTTTGTCAAGGAAACACATGTGAAATATGAAATGGGAAATGACGCGAACATACATGCAAAACTACTGTTGTTTGTTATTCTAAATATAGCAATTATAAGGACAAAGAATATCAGTGAAAGAATGGATTAGCATACGCAGGTAGCAGGGATTGACTGAGCTACAGAGAGAGCTGGAGGTGAGTAAAAAGTGTTTTGCGGTGAAAAGTAGCTGCCTGCTCTCATTGGCTGGATGTGGATGTCGAGTTGGCCAACTCTTCCATATATTTGGCATGCTAGATATCTGGCAGATGTCGGTGATGTGTCAGAAATGTGTCGGGGAGCCATGCTTGAGTAGTTCACACATAACGACTGGCGACCTCCGATCAATCACCGATTTACCTTGATCACAGCCCGACAGTCACCGAGCTCGCCAACCGGCAAATCGGGCTTAAAATCATGTACTGTGAACTAGGCTTAACAAGAGTTTAGTTACTTAACTGCCCTCTCCCTTACTTAACCCAGAGCAGCCAACTCTCACGCATTGAGCGTGAGACTCTCGCTATTGACACTTTTCACACGCCATACATCAATTTTCTCTGAAGGACAGCCTTGCTCTGTTTGGAATGTGAGCTGCACAGAGCTGCTGAAGTTAACATGTTTGGATTTGTGGTGAAATGTTTTCAGTTAGTTTTGTTTTGCATAGGTCTCATCTATACAGTCCCAAACGGGGACTGTCTGGGATTCTACCATATTAGCAGAGCAAGTAATGAACAGCAGATTATAGGGCGGGGAGATTTTGAAAAATATTGTGAATTGTGATTAAATGATGATGTTTTAAGAAATCTTTCTGGACATGTCAGATTACACAGTTCTGTGGGATAGATGCAAAAAGTTTTGAACATTCAGTCCAGGAGTTTCTAACTGAATTAAAATGAATTAATTTATCCAGTCCAGCCTTTTCTTCTGCTTTCTTGTGACGTCACAAGAAAACACACGTCATAATGCTCGCCTAGCGGCTAGTCTGACACACCGGTGGAAAAATTCTGAGCTGCAGCACACACCTCACCTCTCCCTTCCAAACGCTAGCTACCCTCCAGGCATTCAATGGACATAAAGTTGTTAATGTGATGTAGAGACAGAGCTCAGTTAAAACTTTATGGATTTAAGATACTTTTGTTACAGATTAATAACTCACCACTCTGAGACTCTTGCTCCAGTTCATGTTGCTAAGCTGGTAAGTTCCCCTTACCAGTTTAGCAACATATACAGCTGAACCGAAGGCTAGTAGTCCTTAACTAGGAACTGTGCATATGCAACTCCCAGCAAAAGAGGAAAGCTGCAACGATGTGCAGTATGACAAACATATGGTGTTTGAAAATGAAACCATGTGAACCTGTTCTGGTACAACCCCTAAATAGAATGATGAACCTGAAAATGAGCATTACCACCTCTTTAAATGGTGCAATGTATGAAGCCAAAACAATGGTGTTTTAAAACAGTATTTTGGCGTTAAACAAAAGGGCACTGACACTGAAATCATAACTTGAAGAGGAAAAAAGACACTGACTTTAAGAAACTTGTATTGGCAAAACTTGCACAGGCACTGAATAAGGTTAAAATGAAAAAAACAGTGGCATTAAAACATCACAGCCATGGACTAAAAATCCATCCACTGGGGATAAGAAGCAGGGTACTTTCTGGATGGGTCACCATTCTTTGTGTTTCAGCACTGAATATAGTTAGCACTATAGCACCAAACAGAAGCAACAAATATGTAATCAAATCAACATGCAGAGTGTGAATACATTCACATAAGAGTGACAAACAAAACCAATTGCAAATTAGGCAGGTGACAAAAGAAGTGTGGTTTCGTGCAAACAACTACTAACAAAATTAATTAGCAGGGTTTTAACAAAAAACTCCGAATCAAAAACAAAAGGCTAAAATAACAAAGGAAAACCATAAAACCTGCAAAGCTCTCATATCAGAAACATAAAAACATGCAAATAAGAAGAATGTTGAGATTTTCTTCTGTTTATATTCACTAATAAAGAAAAGTCACCATTGTAGATAAAAATATGAGCATTTGTGCTGTGATTGTTTAAAAGAGCAGTGTAGTCATGTTTGATAAACAAGTGTGCAGACGACATTTTAAATGTAAGGATTTTCAGGTCTTTTTGAGGACCTGCAGACATCCTGTTCTCTGTATTAATATTGCAAATTACTGAACAATGTTAACAATCCCATTGGGCTGTGGGACCCACAGTAATGTTGGCCTTGTTAATGGACTCTGTTGGGCATGTTGATGGACACATAACAGTGGGCACCCCCCATTCTAATGTAGTATTTTAATTGTTTTGATTTGCTTTAGTAATCTGATGTACAGTGCCTTGCGAAAGTATTCGGCCCCCTTGAACTTTTCGACCTTTTGCCACATTTCAGGCTTCAAACATAAAGATATAAAACTGAAATTTTTTGTGAAGAATCAACAACAAGTGGGACACAATTATGAAGTGGAACGAAATTTATTGGATATTTCAAACCTTTTTAACAAATAAACTGAAAAATTGGGCGTGCAAAATTATTCAGCCCCTTTACTTTCAGTGCAGCAAACTCTCTCCAGAAGTTCAGTGAGGATCTCTGAATGATCCAATGTTGACCTAAATGACTAATGATGATAAATAGAATCCACCTGTGTGAAATCAAGTCTCCGTATAAATGCACCTGCTCTGTGATAGTCTCAGAGGTCCGTTTAAAGCGCAGAGAGCATCATGAAGAACAAGGAACACACCAGGCAGGTCCGAGATACTGTTGTGGAGAAGTTTAAAGCCGGATTTGGATACAAAAAGATTTCCCAAGCTTTAAACATCCCAAGGAGCACTGTGCAAGCGATAATATTGAAATGGAAGGAGTATCAGACCACTGTAAATCTACGAAGACCCGGCCGTCCCTCTAAACTTTCAGCTCATACAAGGAGAAGACTGATCAGAGATGCAGCCAAGAGGCCCATGATCACTCTGGATGAACTGCAGAGATCTACAGCTGAGGTGGGAGACTCTGTCCATAGGACAACAATCAGTCGTATACTGCACAAATCTGGCCTTTATGGAAGAGTGGCAAGAAGAAAGCCATTTCTTAAAGATATCCATAAAAAGTCTCGTTTAAAGTTTGCCACAAGCCACCTGGGAGACACACCAAACATGTGGAAGAAGGTGCTCTGGTCAGATGAAACCAAAATCGAACTTTTTGGCAACAATGCAAAACGTTATGTTTGGCGTAAAAGCAACACAGCTCATCACCCTGAACACACCATCCCCACTGTCAAACATGGTGGTGGCAGCATCATGGTTTGGGCCTGCTTTTCTTCAGCAGGGACAGGGAAGATGGTTA
>NC_060159.1:19326020-19335074 GCF_021292245.1 Micropterus dolomieu
AAAGTCCAGACCTGAATCCAATTGAGAATCTGTGGAAAGAACTGAAAACTGCTGTTCACAAACGCTCTCCATCCAACCTCACTGAGCTCGAGCTGTTTTGCAAGGAGGAATGGGCAAAAATTTCAGTCTCTCGATGTGCAAAACTGATAGAGACGTACCCCAAGCGACTTACAGCTGTAATCGCAGCAAAAGGTGGCGCTACAAAGTATTAACTTAAGGGGGCTGAATAATTTTGCACGCCCAATTTTTCAGTTTTTTATTTGTTAAAGTTTGAAATATCCAATAAATTTCGTTCCACTTCATGATTGTGTCCCACTTGTTGTTGGTTCTTCACAAAAAATTACAGTTTTATATCTTTATGTTTGAAGCCTGCAATGTGGCAAAAGGTCGAAATGTTCAAGGGGGCCGAATACTTTCGCAAGGCACTGTATGTGCTATTGTACAATAACAACTGTAATATTTTAGTAGGTCAGTTTATGGGTATAATGTGTAAGGCTCACACAGGCACTTTGGGCAGCGTGTGGGGTCCTTCGGGTTAGACAGGAGGGCACACACGTCAGTCAGTAGACATAAACAGCCTGCTGTACGTAGAGACAACGTTCTGCTGATGTGCTTGTGTTTCTGTATTCACAGAATACGAAAGTAAAGGAGTTATTGTAAACTTATGCATGCCTGGAAGTCCCCTTTGTGTCCAAGTGTGCAACAGGGCAACATCTCATAAGATAAAAAGTGGCTTGCAAGAACACTAAAATTGACTGCAGGACATCTATAGTGTACATGCACTGTGGTTCATCTGTAACACAGCTTTATAAATCTCATGGAAAGAATGTGTGTCTGCCTTTGTATGTACACAGAGTTTTAGTTGTGAATCTATACAGAGTTTTATGCATCTGGCCTAAGTTGTATTAAAAGCTCTTCAAAAGCTACATCAGGCAATCTCAATGTGTTCAGGGACACACATTGATGTGAAGCACCCTACAGATGACAATCCCTCCTCATGAGTCACAAACATAAGTTGGAATAATATACTGACTGCTATCAAACCGGTGTGGGCTAAGGGACTGGCCTGGACTGAGGCAGCTGTGACAAGATGACAGCTCTGGAAGTTCCTGCAGATTCTGTCTTTCTTGGACCCTTTTTTTATTTTACAACCTGAGAGACACCAACTGTAATTTACTTTTAGCTGCTGAGGCCTCCCTGCCTGCCAACACCATCATGGCCTTGTCTCCTGCTGCCAACATCAATGAGTTCATGCCTGCTGTGAACATTTTTAGCTCCGTGGTTCTTACTGATCCAGCCCCCATGACTCCAGCGCCATCGACCCTTTGCCTGTCTACACTGCCTGGGGTCCAGTGACTCTGTCTAACATTTCTGCCCATTGCAGTTCTTTTTCCTCTCTCCATCATTAAAGACATGGAGCCCCTCTCTAGCACCATGGCTTCGGTGATACCATCCATACCTCTCTGCACTGCCACAGCCCCCATGCCTTACCCTCCTGTGCCCACTGTTTCTCTTGCTAGTGCCCCAGTCCACTGTTCACCCTCTGTCTCAGCTGTAGCTGAATGTTCTTGGAGCAACCCAGGTATCAGGTGCCATGGATGCAACCAGCCTGCCCCTTTTAATTTCTTGGCTAGTGATGCCAAACAGGCACAAGATGAGCCATATTATGAAGACGCATTGTGTGCCAGAAGCCTTGTGCCAATTCTTAAATGGCTCCCACTACAAAAGAAGGAGACCGTGAAGCTGAAAAGTACCAACTTCTCTATAACACAGATTGTGGCATAGGTGACATAGCCGGTCAACTAGGGCGCAAAATGTCAGGGGGCACCGCAAGAAAAAGTTTTCGACTCCGCGTGAATCAGCTGATGCAAGGGCAATTTTAATCATGTGCACCTTGTGCTGTGAGTCCAGACAGGCGCAGCCTTGCTCTGTTTTGGACTGTGAGCTGCTGAAGTTAATGTGTGTGGATTTCTGGTGAGATTTCTGTTTGATCAGTAGTTTTTATTGGTTGGTTTCGGTTTCACATGCAGCATGGAGTCCTATACTGTTGGTCTAGTGGTCTAAAGGGGATAGGCTGTATACCAGCGGAGGCCAGGTAGATTTAAAAATATTATGAATTCTCATTAAATGATGACGTTAGTCTCGTAATATTGCGATTTTTGTTTTGGACATGTCAGAGAACACTATAGGAGATATTCTGAATGTGCAGAAAGAGGATTTTGAAGATGAACAGAAAACCTGCTGAAACACTGAGTTTATAACATTACATTTTTCATTGAGGTGAAAAGGTCCCATGTAGGCCTATTAAAAAGAGGTTATTTCCCCAAACGGAGACTCAAAAGAGAAAGGAAGGCTAAGCATGTGTACTGACTCAGCAGGGATTTCATTAAATTAGAAAAGTTGATCTACAGGAGAAAACATATTTAAAAGCAATAGCTGCAGAATGCCTGAAAGCCTTACTGCGTTATATTCTATACTCTGGGCCAGCCCTGCTTGTATGTGTAGGTGAAATGGTAAAAATGTAGGAAATATCCAGTGCAGTCAAGTATATGCCATTTTTGCTTAGAGTTGAAGTTGCTCACTGCTACTTACAGTGAAACTAGCTGTCAGTTAACAAGCTCTTTAGCTTAGCTAAGCTCAGATGCTAACGGAACAGTAACACAGATTATATAGTATAAGAGACGTATTAGTCGTGTTATCTTACAACTATCTGCAAACCATTCCTTTTTTGTAAAGCACTAGAGTCAGCTACAATAGTTTCCTCCATTTTGGATTCTTCAGATCTCTGTTCTCACCAAGATAAGCATTAACTGGTCCATGGCACAAATTTTAATGTCAAAGTTCACATTCAAGTTGAACTCAATGCAAAAATTTTTCATGGATTTACTACTGAATAAATTGATTTTGCCACGAAATGTGGTGTGTGTTAAATCAGTTGTTTGTTCATACAAAGAAGCAGTATTTTGGAAGTTTCACGGGCCGCTCATTCAGGACCTCTTTAAAATAAAATTCTAAAATTGACAGTATAAAGTATTTTATTTCTTTTTACTTGTGTTGAAGTTTAGTTAATGAAAAATCCCACAATTATTGGCTGCCAATAGATCTAGTTTGCTTGTTATTGTTGTTGTTATTTTATATAACACTTTTTTTTTGTTCTTGACAAAACTCTCCTGGAATGACAAGAATTGCCAATTCAGTCATTTTATTATCATACTGAGGAATATTAAAGTACTTGAGTCAATGGTGCTCTCAAAATCTGTGTGGCTTTATATTTGAAAGAAATTTATTTATGCAGCTCTTGTTGAAGTACCTTTAACAGAAAATGATTCCTAAATTTTGCAACAAAATTTTAAACTGCTGAAACCATATTCATCCATTATATATGACACCACACTACCATGAGGAATAACAGAGCTTTGACAGTTAACAGGAAAATGTAAATCAGTGGATTGTGCATGAAACACATCATCTTTGGCTGTGCTTCACCTTTTGTTTTTCTCTCTTGATGCAGTATTCATCTGTCAGCAGGCCTGTTCAGTTTGAACAGAACGATTTGTATGAATGTTCCAGCTCAGTACTGAGAAGAGACGGTGGTTTTAGAGTCCACTTATCTTTTTTTTTTTTAACCAGTAAAATTTTTTAGTCGATTTACCATTTCGCATTTCAAAGGCGCATATGACGTTCTGTTATATCAGCGGCAACATTTATATAATTACATTACAAATGAGCCAATACCATAGACAACAATAGTTGTCTGTGGACTACTGACAGTGTGACAGGCCACACCAGTTCAGGATCAGGTTAATCTCTATGTTAGGATATGATAAGGTGTACACATTGTAGATATATAATGGAGAATGATAGGTAAGAATAAGTGTGTGTTACCTTTGAGATATAGTGGGTGAAAAGCAGTTATGGATTGTTATCTAATAACATCTTCATTGGTTCATGGCGTTGTGAGCACTCCTACTTTCGGACCTGGAGAGCACTAAACTCAGAGAAGCAATGTTAGGATTTGGTTTTGTGCTGTTGTTTTTCCTGTGTTTATTTGATATTGTCATGGTTTGGAGTTTTGTAGTCTAGTTTATTATTTAGGCTCATTCGCTTTAAGTTTTCTTTGTAACTGTCTTATCGCTCATCTTAGTTCTTGGTCCTGTGCTTTAGTTCATGTTTAGTGTTTTCCTTATCGGTGTACTTCTGTATTTTCTCATTATGGTCTGTCTTAGTCCTTAGTCTTATCTTCATGTTTTAGGGTAGTCTTGTCTCCTGTTTGGTCCCGTCTCTGTCTGTATCCTGATTCTGCTGTCTTTCCATGTTTTTGCATTTTACTTTGGTACATCTGTCCTTGTGTGTTCCTGTGAACTTTACTTCCTGTTTATTTTGGTAACCTTCTGTACCTGGTGTCCTTGTCTAGCTTTGTCTGATTACCTGATGTATCTCAGCTGTGCTTCCCTCCCTGCTCGTTTACCTGTGTATATATTGTCCTCAGTTTTCTTCAGTCTTGGTCACGTCCTTGTATTGTCCGCATTATCTGTGTTGAGTGTTCTGTGCCTTCCCTGCCCTTTTGGATTACTTCCCTTGAGTGTCTGCTGGTGACAATGGACAGGTTATCACCTGCCATGGCCAACTCATACTTGGTGGCTTCAGGGCAGTCCCCCAGTGCTAGCTGTGGTGGGCACATGTGGCTTTTTCATGTTTGATAAATCCTCCAGTGAAATGCTAAAAGTCAACCACCAGTCATGATCTTTACTGTCTTTAATAATAATAAAAAAATGATTGGGTCTTTGGGTCTCTGGCATTCAGACTGTGCCTCAGCTCCTGAAGGTCTAGGTGTTGGAATTACCAGGGTGCTGTCCTAGTCTCTGTCTAAAGGCTGATTCACAGAGTGAACCAGAATTAGTCTTCTTGCCAGAGGCACCAACATCACTGACTTGGAAGGGGTAGCTTTCAACAACAGCCAAGACCATGATGGAAAGGCTCTCTTTACAGTTATAGTACTGGCTCCTGGAGTCCTGTGCTTACAGTGAATATAGCCAGCCCAATTTGCAATATGTCATCCCTCCAACAACTCAGCAGCATTGGCCCTCTGGTCTTCTACCATGGGATACATTACATTACGAAGCCAGATATGATAAGAGATTTAGATGAAGACAGTGCAGTGGGGTAAAAGACATCTGCTATCACAGAATCAGATAAGTCGGAGGACGTTATATTCCATCACCAAAACTTGGCAAGCCCAAATCCCTAAATATACTATACCAAGGCAGATGATAGCTGTAAGCTATGAGCTTTGATGCTCCTGCTTTAGTTTAGCTTCACGTAGCTGGACATTTAGCCTTAGCTTCTCAAGTTCAAAAGTCTACTCTTCGGCACATTGCTCACGCTCCAATGCCTGCTAATGCTGTAACATTTAAAGTTCTTTCTGCTGCTCAAATGTTAAAGCAGCTCTAAAGCCATGTAAAGGAGGTTAGTTGGTCTCTGCAGTGAGCATTTTCAATTCAGTTCAGCTTTATTGGCATGAATGTAAAACAACAATATTGCCAAAGTTACAAATAAATCACAAAAGAACAATTCATTTCATGCAGTTCATTAAGATTAAGTAAATAAAACAGTAAAAGTGTGTGTTTGTGTGTGTAAAAATAAATAAATAAATCAGTAAGCCTGTGTGTGTGCTGTGAATTCAATTCCAATGGTTCATCAAATAAATAAAATAAATAAAACAGTAAAAATGTGTGTGTTTTAAAAATAAAAATAAAATATTAAAAGTAATAGACAAAAAAACACACACATAAAATGTATTTATCTCCCCACAGAGCAAAGTAACTACTTAACAATGAAGAGAAACATTTAAGGTTTTAGAAGCCAAATTATTATAATATATAATATAATATATAATAATATATATATAACAATAAGAAAATAAGATGGGTTTGGAGATATGGAAGAAGTCTGTGGTGTAAGTAATGTACAGATGAATGTAAGTATGTGTGTTGTAACATAATGTAAAGCTAAATTAAACTACTAATACTTTGAAGCTGCCCAGCAAGAGAGCATTGCCTGGGAGAGCAGCCATTTTGTCACTCCCACCTCTCCGGTACAGCTAGTTGCTCTGATGACCCACCCACACAGATGGAGAGATAATATAATAGAGAGGATATGGCCCCACAGAAATGAAAAATGAAGAAAAAAAACACCTTGAGGCACCAAACTAGAAAAATGATGCCTGGACAAATGAGAAAAACCCAGAGCCCTCGACCAAAACCCCTGGGAAAATGTCCCAAAAATCAAATTACCACCATCAAAGAAATCTCATTAATCAGTAATAGGTCAGCAGGTTTTTTTGGAGGGGAGAAACAACTACAAAAACGTTTTGATTTTTTTTGATGATGTTATCCCTTCCTTTGATTAATTTCCTGTGAGATAATTAATTGCAGAGAGACTGTAGAGACACCTCTACTCAAATATACACCAAATGAAAAATATCTACCACCTTTGATTAGTTCTGATTTAAAAGTTTTATGTTTTTCTTTGCAAGTCTATTTGTTGTAAAATTTTCAAGCATATTTGGCACATTTGTGTATAAACCATATTGGTAATTATCACCCAGCTCTGTGCAGCAGTTGCTACAGTAGTTCACAGTAGGTGTGAGGTAATAAAATTGGCCATGGTCTGTTACATTAAAGCAATAACAAGCACTGAATTCAAAATATTCATAGGTTTATCAATAGTACAAAAAGTCACCCATTTTACTCTACTTTATACCCCAATCAAAGAAGCAACCTTGAGTTTATGGTAACATGGGAAAAAACTGAAAACATGGGTCCGACAGCATGCCATGTAACCGACCTGATTCACCATATATGGGGAGGAAGAGAGGGGCAGCCAGCAGTCCATCTGAAATATATAGACAGGGAAAATGTGGATCTAATCAAAATTGATCTTTCATTTCCCAAAAGAGCAGTTAGGTTTCAGATGATTTGTATCTTTATACATTTATAAGATGGGTCATGACATTATATGCATTCTGGAAAGGCACCAACAACAATAAAGCAGTACCTACTGTCATTGAAGACTTTTGTCAAGTTTCTGGTGCAAGAGCTATCACAGGTTCGATACAGATGGCCATGAATCCTCACAAAAGACAAAACTCATTGACATGAGGTGCAGTCAGAAACATACACAATATGACCTCCGAACTAGGATTCTTCTAATTATGAGCATCACTTTAAAGAACAGCTCTCCGGCAACAACTTCATCTAAATGAACCTGTTGCTCTAGGTATGAAAACACTATCAATTAGAAATTTAATTTAAGCACAAATTTGTTATTTCGACTGTCAAATTCACAGCTTAATTCATTTTAATAGGGACTGTATTTTTATACAAAGCTGATCATTGTCATATCTTTAAATAGTTCATCACTCATCATGATGTAATCTCTTGTAATATCCTAAATAATCAAATATTAATTGACCTGTCATCAGCTGTTCTACAAAATTGTATCAAGTAATTATATCTGTCAATTAGAAATGAAGTAAGTAAAAATTCCCACCAATACAAATCTGTGTAATACCATTTTTTAAATGTATATTTTCAGATTGACATAAAGATTATATATCTAGTATAGTCCAATGTACTGTTTATATGTGTGTGGTAGCATACGGTTGATGGGAGGCATGTAGTCAGGTTATAAATTAATAAAAAGAACAGGGAAATATATTCATCCTACAAATTTGTGTTAAAGCAATAATTAAGTCGGCAAGTATTTGTTCATGTGAAGTTGGAATTTATTTATTTCCGTGTTTTGAACAAAAAGACTTATAAGCTGTTATACTGTGTTGAAATAAAAACAACATGTTCAGTTTCCAACGTCATCAAATCATTATCACTTTTGTCATTACCATTTTACAGTTGGCTCTCTTCATGTGTCTTGTAAGATATATATTTTTAAAGCTTATTATTACGGTTTTGTTTCTCTGCGCAGTGTTACTTATAACATTCTTTCTCAGCTCTGGAACTCAAACCATGTTCTGCTGCCCCCAAAGTCCTGTATAGATTTCAATAATTAAATTACAGTTTTTCTCAAATGCTAAAACACATTTCACAAACGTTTCGTCCATGTTCTCCAATGTCTAAACACAACACCCTTTTCTAAAGCTACATAAACACAACCACACCTTCTCCCTTCAAAACTCAAACTTTCACACCAAAAGAGCAGCTCGAAGCTTTCAAAAATGTAAAACTATACACATCATTACACACTACAGCAAAACAATTGAAAACACAATGCTCAATTTGTGAGAAGGTTCTTTGTTTCATAACTGCCAATGCATATTTTTAGAAACTTTACAATAATGGATCTTCTTAGATCTCTGCAGAGGATTGGGCATTTAGATTTGTGAGTTTCATAAGAGTATAAATCTATAGTAAATTCTGTACACTACTGTAACACAACTCAATGCAAAAACAGAATCTACTGCACACAACAGTACTCTTGAAAACATGATCAGGGTGTGAAGTTTTGTTTATTTATTTTATTTACACCACAATCACTGTGCGGCATCATGTCGCTGAGCTGCATCGGGCCACATCACCTCATCCACATCGCAGGCTATATTGTCTCTTGCCAGGCACCGCGGGAAAAACGCCCTGGAATGGCAGATCCATCCTTGGAAGTTCTCCACTGGGATGTCAACACACGCCAGCTCCATTGCCCTTAGGAGGTTCTCTCTAGTGTATGGTTGTCTGTCATAAACCTTCCATCTCCACGATGAGAAGAACTCCTCTATAGGGTTCAGGAAAGGGGAGTAGGGTGGCAGACAGACGTTTAAAAAGTGGTTACTGTTGGTGGTGAACCACTCTCTGATTTGGTTTGGTTCTGTGGAAGCGTACATTGTCCCAAATGATCACATAAATGGGATGTTCGGGCCCAGGATGGTGTTGTTGGCGGTCCAGGAGGATATCTTTTAGCTCCTCTAGGAAGGTTAGGAGACGTTGGGTGTTGTAAGACCCAAGGACAGCCTGCCGGTGGACAAGCCCCTCCAAACCCATGGCC
>NC_060159.1:19335174-19365901 GCF_021292245.1 Micropterus dolomieu
CTCTTTGCCTTCGTTTCTGCAGGTTGAAGCCAGCCTCATCCAGGAAGAGGTACTCATGAGGTCTGGCCATCGCGTCCAACTGTAATATCCTCTGTGAAAATGTGAAAGTGCACAGGTGTTCAGAACAACAGTCAATCAGGTAGCATAGTATTGTCCAGAAGTAATGTAGGCCACTGAGCAACACAGTATGTTCACTAACTGTACTGTGAACATGGATGTATACTTACTTGCACATACTCGTAACGTAGGTCTTTGTGTCGTGCAGAGTTTCGCTCAAAGGGAACCCTATAGACTTGTTTCATCCGCATCTTTTGGTGCCGGAGAACTCGGTCTATTGTGGCCAAGCTGACATCATCAATGCCCTCAAAGTTCACATTATCGGCAATGACTTTGTCTCTGATCTCCCGGAGTCTGATGAGGTTGTTCTCACGAACCATATCCACAATGAGGGTTTCTTGTGCCGCTGTAAATATGGCAACCCTCCCACCTCTATGTGACATTCTTTCAACTCTAAAGAAAGAAACGTGTTGTCAATTGACATGTTTTACAATACAGTAACAACTGATTTGAAACTAATAGACTACTTTCACAGGCTTGTAAAATTGTATTGTGACAAAGAAAGCAATAGAGTACAATACCTGTTGTGTTGTCTGAATGCCCTGATAATGGTGCCCACGGTGAACCTACTCAGGTTTGGACGGACTCTTAGTCCTGCTTCAGCAATTGTCATGCCATGGACAATGACATGGTCAATGACTGTTGCTCGCATCTCGTCCGTAATGATGGTGAGAGGTTGTCTTGCTCTCCCTCCTGGACCTTCTCCTCTCCCTTGTTGGCCTCCTCCTCTTCCTCCTTGGCCTGCTCCTCTTCCTCCTTGGCCTGCTCCTCTTCCTCCCTGGCCTGCTCCTCTTCCTCCCTGGCCTGCTCCTCTTCCTCCCTGGCCAGCTCTTCTCCCTCCTCTGACTCGATTACCTCTTCCCCTGACTCTGCCTTCATCCATTGTGTTTGTTTGGAATCTTCAGCAAACTGTGCACCCTGAACTTGCTTTTATACATGTGGTCACAGCATTAGCAACAGGTGTTTTCAATTTTGAGTCGTCGTGTGTAATGAATGACGCCAGGTGTGTTCATTTTGTTCAAATATTGCTGACTGTGGCAAGCATTTTGCATCACATGAGCTTTCATTTGAGAATATGAGCAGAGTTCTTTTGCAACTTGTGTTTTAGCAAGGAAAAATGTGTTAAGATTTATGTGAATGGAGGATTGTGTTTTGTGAATTGTGTCTTCACGTGAAATGTGTTTATGATATTGGAAAATGATGGCTAGATTTAGTAAATGTGTTTAGACAACTGGTCATTTGGTTTAGAGGATTGGCTTTTGTGTTTTAGCATTTGAGAAAAACTGTAATATCATAAACATCAATGGCTTGAACCAACAACTACTAGTCAACTAGCAAAATCTTTAGATTGTGCCAAGGGCATCACTTTGTGTTGAAAAAGCGGTGGGGACATAGGGGCTGAGATTAGGGGTGTGAAGAGACACTATGCTCACGAGACATCACGATACACGATATTAGGTTCACGAGTAGGAGATGAAAAGATCCTTAAACAGTGTTTTAAAAATGTCCTCAATGCCAAGCGGGGGGTCTGGGGGGACCTCCCCCAGGGAATTTTGATCTTTAAACATTTCAATTCCTGCATTCTAGTGAAAGTTTCTGCACAAATTTATGGTGGAAATGTTTATATTTATGAAAAAGGAAACACAAAATTATGGTGGCAGGTGAACTTTCAAAATATGTATAATAGAATATAATGCAGTGCAGCTCTCAGGCATTCTGTGTTGCTTTCAGATCTAGTTTTCCTGTAGATCAACTTTTCTCATGTTATATCAACCCTGCTGAGGCAACACATGTGTAGGCATGATTTAGGCTTCCCTCCTCCTTTGTCATGTTCAAAGGGGCAGAACAGAAAACTTGGCCACACAGAAACTCTGTCAAGAAATTGTTTTTGGGTCATTTTATAACAAGGAGCTTATTTTTTTTGGACAATGCACATTTGTTTCTTCTGTATTTTAATTGCATTTCATGTTTTCTTAATGTGCAAATAAACCTTTCTAAAGGCATTTACATTTGTTATTTAACCTCAAGCTATATTTCAGACCATTTAAAATACAATTATGCTTTAAAAAATTTACAAATCAGATATTTCAAAAAGTGGTGAGGACATGTCCCCAGCGTCCCCAGTGTAAATGACACCTATGGATGGTGCAGTACTAACTTAAAATGTACACCGACAGCACATTCTCTGAGCTAGCTCAAGTATACACCCTGAAGAAAAGGACACAGGAAGTCATTCCATCCCTCGCTTCTGCCATACCGAAGATGAGACCAGTCTGCCGGTCACTCCAAGAAGTCTCACTAAAAACCTTCCATAGTGGTCATCTCATAAAACAGATTTATTTTTCAACAGTGATTTGAAGTTTTACTTTTAGATGTTTACTCACATGGGAGCCACAGTTTCTACCAGCTACATACACCTTTCTCCACAAATGTTTTAAGGACAAATGTTTTCCTGTTAGATTGGCTTATATTGTTCTATTATTTCAAATGATTTTTTTAGTGTCAAATAAGTCACTGTAAGTGTTGTGTTAATAGTGATGCTGGTCAAGACCTCATGAGATGGTCTAAGAGACAGGGCAATTGGTACGGTTCAGGTCTTTTACAAGGAGAGGGCAGCCGTAGGCAATGTTGCATTAGAGCCACAATTAACTGTGTTAATATGTACTGGATCCTCCCTGCTTTCAGCTTTCTGACAGCCAGCAGTGACTCTGACCCTCATTAACCCGGCCACTGTACCTGCTCCTCAGCTCATATCAATAACCAGCTGGCCCTCACATTGCACAGTAATAATGTTGGACAAAGTCATATTTGTAGAAAAGTGCGTTATTCAGGAGTGAAGGGGAAAATGTTAATTTCTCATTCATACTCAAATATTTTCAAAATTAGAAAATGGGCCCCTGAAACCCTGCAGGCAATGACACACCAATGACTGCATGAGCTTTTAATTTTGTTAGGGAAAGGCAAAACTCTGAAAATGATCAGTGTTTTACCCATTGGCAGGGACATATGGAAAGTAGCAACAAAGGACTAGGGATTTACTTAAGATAAATAATGGTGGTAAAATGTTTGTAAAGTAATTAAGAACAGTATGTGATGCACTACCTTTCAGAATTAAAAAACAGTTGTTGCTGCTACATTTGTTTGCTTTTGTGACTTGATTTGGATTCTTACCTAAAATCTACACTTAAATACCCTTTACCCAATCCTTGATTACTTAAAAATAAATATTAAAGTAGTGACAATGAAATTATATACATCTTACATGGCTGAAAATCTGTTTGGCTGAAAATGTATTCTATCGCACAGAAAAAGGATTGAAAATGTGAGTTCACACTGACCCATAAATACACACTCGGACTGCTTTTGAAGCTGATTCACACGTTTTACAGAATCCGTAAGCAAACAGCTGAACTCTTACACAGAATAAACCCATTAACTGCAGGCATGACTGAGTGTGAAAGGGGCAGATGCAGAACAAGAAGCAGGTTGGCAGGCTGGACTCATATTCTGGGTATGGTTGCCCGGAATATGAGCCAGTGGATGGCAGATCATAGGAGAAGAGATGCCAGTGAAGTGGGCAGTCACTCTCTTGTAACCACAAAACTCTATTTCCCCTACTGGTGGTGCTTCCTTCTTTCCTCCCCTTTCTCTTTGGGGATTAGATGCAGCTGCCTGTCTGTATACAGCTTGTATCGGCCTATCTGGTACCTTTACATAGTCTCTGTTTCTTTCCTTCCTCATCTCTCTCTCCTCCTCTGCACACCCCTTTCTTTGACCCTCTGGTTACAAAATCGACAGTCAGAAAAGCAACATCTGGCTTTTTAAAAGGATCCACTTATGCATCTAAACACCCTACAGAGTCATCTTGAATAATGACTGAAGCGTTTCCCCTGATAAAGATGGCTGCCACATCATATTTGTCTCCTCATTCACTGCCCCCAGCTGGCCACACAAAATGTCTCAAAATGTAAAAAAACCCCAAAAGGATTTTGTGCCCTTTCTCTGAATCAGGTGACAGTGATCAGATAACACGCAGGACTGGCGGGCAGAACTGATTGTTTATGCATAACAGCCTCTTTCAAACTGGCACAATTGAGTGGAGATGTGGTCCTTGACCCAGTTAATTAAAATACTGGTGGAGATGTAACACAATAATGTCTTTGAAGTTAAACACAACAGTCCTATTCATCTTCCCAGATTAGCATTCCTTTTTTACCAGTTTGATTTAATTGACCAAGGACTATGGAATTACACTGCATCTGGAACCAATTGGCACTACACTGCATTAAACTGACAGAATAGCAGTAATTAAAGAAAAACTTAACTGAAATTACAATAACATTTTGGAGAGAAATCAGTAGGTATATTGTCAGTGTGTCGATGTAACAGGCCTTTTTCCCAGAATCACAGCATGAAAAGCACAGGTGTAAACAATAGGCTACATTTAATGATGGCATGCCGGCTCAGTGTCACAAAACAGAGCCACTGTGAATGTTAATGTTATAAGAAGCTAAATGTCTGCTGTGAAAAAGGCATATTTCCAAGAAAGAAAGAAGTTTTATTAATTTGTTTTTCATTAGTTTTCTCCAGGGGGTGTTTTGGGTTTGATTTACATGGTGGCTTTCAGGGAGACCCTATTTTTCTGGGGTCAGGGTGGGAGAGTACTGTACAAATCAATAACGGAAAAATCTAAAGGCCGTCTGTCATTTTGACAGAGGCTAAAGGCGATCTACCGTTTTGTTAGTTACATGTAACACTGCCAATAACCGCATGTAGAACCCCTGTCCAGTTGGTGCGAGTGTGCATATTGATCAGCTGTTGTCTAGAAGTCTTGTCTTTGACCTGACGTCCATGACCTCATTATCTAGCTGGCTTTAGCCATTGCATTGGTAGGGAATATTGCTACATAGCCTAGCTATCAAAATGTCCCGGAAGCTGAGTGTCAGAAGTTTCTTTAGAAAGACCAGTCATTTTATTGTGGTTGTCAAACAAGGTAAAAAAACAGGCATTGATGCGGTGAAGGAGGGTGAAGGACAAGCAAGTAATACTGGTAACGTGATTTATCAGCCAGAGGCAGCATAGAGTGCAACTCATGCTGTGGCCATCAGTAATAGACAGCATTGTGTTTATTAGACACAACCTATCCTGAAATTGTTATGTGTGACTAAACATGCACGTTGACAAGTGCTACTATTAGCCTATTATTTATTTTAGGAATCTACGGGGATATAAACTATGAAATTGACATTGTTAGCTTAATCCCATCTATCATTTGTGAACTTTATTTGATTATGTTTCTATGTGAGTCATCATGTTACTCTGTGCTATGATTCAAATCACAGAGTAAAACTACCTGTTGTTTTACTGTCTTGTTGCCAATACTACAACTGGACCCATGAAAGAAATGCTAACGCTAGCTGGACATCATTGTATACTGTGGGTCAAACACAGCTCCAGAATACCCATATTATACACACACACACACACACACACACACACACACACACACACGTTTTGATGACGAAGGTGTAGGAAATGTAACATCTAGTGTGAATCAATGCTAATGCGACTTTGCTAGCTTCCACTTCCACACGTGGTATGTAATCTTAACAAAACAACTGGTAATCCCAAATACTGAATGTTGTACAGGGACAGACCACTTGAATCGCAGTTTCAAATAGTACATAAAAAAATGCTATGTCCGCTTGTTGACGTTTGTATGAACGTCCAAAGGATATACAATATGATACAAGTTGACTGTGAGTGTCTACTAGCAATGCCGGACCTCAAATGTCATTCAACTGATACCATGAGAAATGTCCATGCAGAGGCTTTAAGGTTAGACACTGGTTTCCACAAATAGTTTTATACGGTTTTGAAAAATATAATATGCACAACAACTGTAGAAAAATTATAGGTTATGTTTTCCAGAACAAAAAGTGAGGAGAATTCAAATTTAAGGCAGACAGTTCGGCATGATTGAATGTGAAACTTCTGCCGTACTAAAACACCCACATAGTAAAGCAACATCAACTACAAGCTTTTGTATATTAAATTTTTGGGTGTGGAAAAGTTTTGTATGACAGTGGGAATCATAGTGTCCTTAGTGTGGGGAAATGAGAGAGGGAGTGGAAGTTGTAGGTTACAGGACTGGGTTTTCGTGCAGATGGATTGTCTTCTGACAGATAGAGACTGGCCCTCCACCTCTCTTCTTCACAGATAAATTATAGGAGGGAGCAATGAGCAAAGACAGCCAGGAGGGATTGAGTCTCTGAGAGCCGCTACTCAAAGTGCAACACCATTTATCAGTGTCAAAGCAGACAATCCATGTTAACCAAACACACAGCAAACACACCACGTTTACACATACACATAAGGACTGAAGGCAACAGGCAAAACATTCCATGTAAGATTCTTTATATAAGCAATCTTCACCAAGAAATAGACAAGGACCAGAATGGTTTGAACTGATTTTTATGTCCCCATGCAATTCATATTTTTCAAATTTCATGCTACAATAAAAACTTTGACTATCAAAGTTTAAAGAAACTAAACTGTCTTCTTGCAAAAAACTTCTGGTAATAGAAAGTTTCAGTTCAACTACAGAGTGGTATTTTTATTCAGATATTTGAATCATTATTTTCTTGAACCAGATTTTTTCCCCACATATGCATTTCATTCACACAACTACACCTACATATTAAGCAATGACCTCACAATTCTAACAAACAAAAAACCAAATAGCTGGCTTAGCCATATGGGATTGTTTGTATATAGGTCGTTTGGCAAGGCCTCCCAAAACAACATATTTTCCCGTACCAGTCCAGCCACAGGTGTACCGGACCTTAATTACGTTACATAAGTCCGGTGAAATGGTTAACATTGCAAAATGGTTGCAGAATGATTAGGTTTAGGCAACAGAACTACTTGGTTACATTTAGGAAGACATGGGTTAAAGTAAGTAGTTAAGTAAGTCATGTGACGGAAGTCAAACTCTAAACAACTCAACATTTACTTGGTTTCACATAGAACTCAAACGTCGGTCTACTGTGTGAAAGTCCTGGGTTTCACCGATCTAGCCACCTCCACTGACTTTCTAGCTCTTTATCATACATCACCTGACTTCCTCCTTTGCTACCATCATACGGCTCTAGAGGTCGCAGCCACAATAAAGGGAAATGCGGGTCATAATAACCTGCTTGAACAAACAACCTATATGGTCGTTTTTCTGGTGAGGACAGGCTGAATGAAATACTAAGCATTCTGCAGTCCTGCTCTGTGACCTCTTGTATAGCAGACAGAGCTTGATGACGGAAGGCTTTCCTCAAAATGTGTGACAGCTCAATCCTGTGTGACACACTCCTGTCTCGTTGTCTTTGTACGTCTACCTCCCTAGGCGACCGGTTGACAGCTATGCAGCAGCTACAAAAAAGCTCAGCAACCCCCCTCTGTCACACCAGTACAGCAGCCACTCCTTTCTCTTTGCCTGACACCCAAAATAGAGAGGAGGATTAAGAGACAGTGAGTGGAAACGGTAGGGAAGGAATTTCCAGACATATTGTGCAGAAAGAGGGGAAAAAAAGAGATTTTAAAGTACAGTCGCCATTGGTCTTCAGAACAGCTTTTTTTGGATTTCTTTCACATACCTCCTTAGCTGTGTGTAGTGGATGCTGGCTCTCTCGCTCTTACAGGGGTCAAGAATGTAGAAATCTAACTTCAAGTCAAAGGTTTAGTGATAAGATGAGTGTATATATATATATATATATATATGAGTATAGTTCTAGAAAACAGCATCATGGCAATTTGGATGAAATTTGCAATTTGGTTAAAAATCACGAGGCAACAGAGTTTGAACTTTAGGGGTGCATGCATCAATTTCTTGGCCACAAACATCAGACCTGGGGCCAGTATCGCGTAGTGAGATCTGTGGTTAGCTGGCTTCCCTCACAGTATCACAAAGCTGGCTGGTAGATCACAATGGTAACCTGTGCTGCGCAACTAGCCAGTTTTACAAAAGCTCTGCTGCTTACATGCAGATCACACAGACAGCACAGATAGCATTACGTTTTACAAATGAGTGCTGCTCTCTCAAATTGCAGATACATTTGCAGGTCCTACAGGGCTCTTGGTTGCTCATGCAGCGGTTGCAAGTAGGGTGCTTGTCTTGATCATTGAAACATAAAAGATTTTCATTTTGCAAATGTAGTGAAAATGAGTCCCTGCTATGGTGTAAAGTTCAGTGCATCACCATGTCTGCCTGCTGATCAATCCCGTCAAGGAGTGAGCATTCCTGCAAGATCTTAACTTCAAAGTACTGCGTTTTCAAAAAAACAGTGACATATGTAGTATCCAATACTTGCAATAATGCATTTGACTCATAACAGTTCAAAATAGCACTGTAGCAGCAACACAGAGGGTCAGTGACCTTTGGGGAGGTGTTCTACGGGGAGAGCGGTGATTGGTGGTTATGTTGGGACTGAACCCTTCTATAGAATTTGACCTCTAACCCCTTGTTTTGTTACCTCAAGATAGTACTGTACCCTTCTATGGGTTTGACCTTTTACTTTGCACACTCAAACCCTTCTATGGTACCTTACAGATACCTAAACATATCCTTATTTAGTTTAAACTTGTTCCGTTTCAAAATCATTGGATACAAGGTTATGTGACCCGTAAGGTGACGCTTATGATGAAAGATTTAGAGCCTGTTGAAGTGTCAACAGTCACCAAAGGAGTTCGGGAACAATATACTATAGTAGTCACTCCAAGAGTGAATAATACACAGAGGACATTTGTCATTTTGCCCTTGGAAATAACTAAAAGAGTTAATACCTCAACTTATGCAATTATTTTAGCAGTAACCTCGGAAAAAATGAATGTTACAACGGTGAAAACAACCATTGTACATATGACAGACACCGACAACTTTTCTGGAAGTAAAGGGTATGGTAGACGTACCTCAGAAGTCTACGTTACAGATGGAGTTTGGGGAAAAGGGTAGCAAGGTTTTAATTTTCATGTGTTATTTTGCAACAGATACTGGTTGGAGTATATGGGGATGTACAGATGGGGATTCAGATACTCAAACAAGGACAATATGAAAGGACTCTGGACGCTGCAGTGGAATACCTTCCTGTGTCTGCTTTGATATAGATATGAATACATATTTGAATGAATAATACTTACTTAACTATCATATTATTTTTGTGTTGATTGTGTAAAGACTTATACTTTCGGTTATGGGGTTAATATATGGGGACCTCAGGTTTTTTCTTTTTTCTTGATGCTTAGGGATATAGGGTCTAGGCAGGGAAAGGTTCGTTGGATGGTCCGATGGGTTGACTAGCCTGAATTTAGCCATTGTTTTGATTTTATTAAAATGGTACCTATGGTTCTATGGTACCTAACAGATACCTAAACATATCCTATATAAGCTATGTTTGATGTACAGAGAGACAGAGTGGCCATCGGGCTGGGTCACTCTCCAAGCTACTGCACTTTTATGATCAAGAACAGTGTCAAGCGGGGTTTCTTCTCAACATTATAGTTCGGACACCACACATATTTATGAGTCAGTAGAAACACCTTGCTTTCCATGATAATTATACCAGCAATAGAAGAAATGTTTGTAGCACAACCATGTGTCCAATCTATAATTTTATTAAACAGAGAGACTGTAGCTGATTTGTGCTAGTGGCCTTCTGATTTGCCTACAGCTGCAAATTAATTAGGGATTCCCTGACAGTCACTGCTTTAGTGTAGAGATATTTTAGACTCAATGAGATAATGATTCTAAATAAGAAGCATTTCCACTGTAGCCGCATGCTGTTAATTAGCTCTGAGTCAATTACAAATGCAATATTTTGGTCAGATAGATCTAATCAGACCTTATCATTTTGTTCTTTTGTTCAAGGCTTTTTTAGAATATCTATTGTTTTCCTCTCTAGCTTTGACATCAGAAATTATATTATTTTTAAATGTTTTGAAGCATTTTGCTTATTCAGAATAGACTATTCATCATGTTATCAAAGAGCACAAATATCTGTCATCATTTTCTTTTCTAATACTGGGATACAGAAGATGTTGAAATTTTTTTATAGCCACAGCCTTGCTTTTAGTATTTACGTGTTTAGATTCCTTCCATTTTAGTGTAATTAAATAGCATATACTGTATTTCAACCCGTTCTCATTCCAGGGCATCTCATATGGATGCTTTGTCAAGACCCGTAGGCGCTGCTTTTTTAACCCCCTGGGTACACTTTAGCGTCCTTTTGTACGTGTAGTGCTCCGCAATCCAAGAATAGCTATGCAACATCCAGTCAAGTTAACAAGAAAAAATATGCGACGTCCAGTTAGACCATCAAAATAAAACTAGTGGTCAACGGTGTGAAACATCGCAGTTTGGTTAGGTTAAGGCAACAAAACTACTTTGTTAGGTTTAGGAAAAGATCATGGTTTGGGTTAAAATAACTTTGTTACTTACGTGACTTAAATTACATAAGTTCAGTAACTTTCGCAGCATTACTAAAAGGAATCAACATTGATTTTTTGTTTCACATGGGAAACGAACACCGGCCTCCTCGGTGAAAGTTTGGTTTTTGTCCCACCCGTCCAACCGTTCCATCCATCCACCTGTCCACCCCACCCATCTCCTTATCTGGACTTTTCTGGTTATATATAGTAGTACTTTTAGCGTTGAACAATGTGCTGTAGGGCTTCCCTCAGTGTGTTGAATAATGATGCAAAACGGTGCCTCGTTACCACACACGCTCCAGTACCATACACACCCATGATAACGGGCTAGTATTTATGTAATAATGAGTACTCATGACTAGATTATTACATGAATATTACGTAATCATGGGTTGAACCACGTCCATCTTCAAACTCGACCTTTATTTGACTTCAGCTTCAAACATGTAAAGTTTCGTGACTGTCGTGTGTCAACGTGAGGCTATCACGTTGACATAATAAATGAAATAAACGGCTCTTGATGTGATGATGTTGTTGCCAGTGATTGGCTAGTGATTAAGAATTTCACCAGGTAACCCAGGTAAAAGAGCCAGACTAAGTTGAACTTGCTTTGTGATACAGGTTCCAGCCCTGAAGATGTCAATGTTGGAGAACTCCCCGCTAATCAGCACCCAACAATTTGTGTTGCTCACAACAGAATATTGTTTCGTTGTTTAGGCTTTGGATAGAAATAGTTCCTGACTTAGGGATAAACACCAGCAATCTGAAGTGCACAACATGTATTGAGACTGCATTGCTGAGTTGCTGACTCAGTTCCGAGGCAATTACAGTGAGGCATACAGGTTTTAAACTGTTTAGCAGCAGTTGTGTTACGTGTCTATTCATGTTTTTTTGTGAGTTTTACTTTTTAACTTCTATTACTTTTTGCCAATTCAATTTGTCTGTGTTTATCGTCCTGGGTTTTGAGAGTGTTCCACTCACTTCAAAATACATTTTTCAGTAGTTGTCTATCAGACCTTGAAACTGTTTAACTATTTAAACAATCTCCTACTTTAGAACACAATATAACAACTGTTGGATATATTTTAAAGCTGACACACTACCACTGACATCCAGCATAATGACTTGGCTGTGAAGCTGATTTTATCATTTTAATGTTCGTACAAGGAAATAACATTTTACAACACAGGGTGGTATAACGAGATGAAGTTGAAGTTCTGTTTATGCTACTCACAAAAAGCAAACATTACATACAAAATAATACACACTAGGTGGCCACATCACGGAAACAAAACTATTTTACATGGTGCAGTGCTGAGTATGAATTTAGGAGTCTCACACCCTGAGGAACGAAGCTGCTCTGAAGTCCATTTTCACTACAGCAGATACTATCTCTTGCCAGACAGCAGCAGGGTGAACAGGATACTAAAGGACACTAAAAGAAATCACGCACCCCAGCTACAGCTAGCGGGAGTGTGTGCTGTCTTTTAGTATCCTTTGGACTCCGCATAGGCACCTCACCACAGTGATATCACTGGTGCTCGGTAGACAATGATCTTCTGAGTAGTTTTAATCACCTGCTGCAGATGGGCCTGCAGATCTTACGCCAGTTTGTAATGTTTCCAGTCAGAATGCTTTCTATTGCTCTTCTGTTAAAGTTAATAAGATATTGGCACAGTATAGAAGAGAATATAACTTTTTGGTCTAAGCGAAAACACGGATGTATAGGAGGTATTCCACACTGATTGAAGAGGCTGAAAAGGACATCATAAGCACTAAGACACAAAAAGAATGTACTTTTTTAAAGATACTTTTAACATCCACAACAAAATGCTTCAGATGTTTTTCTGTGCTTTTATTGGAAGTGTTTTGGCCTTCTGCAATGCTACTGAAAAAGTCTGTTAGGAAAACAGTAACAACGGCCAGTAAACTATTAGGGATTAAGTTATCAAGTATGGAATGTATCCCCCCCTCCTGCACTATCCTCAACCACAAGATGAAACTAGTAAATATTATAACATTAACAACTTTGCGCATTAACCACTTAATTTCCTGCATTCTGAACATATTTTCTGCACCTATTTATTTATATGAAGGGAAACAAAATTAAGGTGACAGGTAAAAATTCAATATATAATGGAGTAATCAGCTTTTGGACAATGCACATTTGTTTCTTCTATATTTCAGTTGCACTTTTCTTATCGTTTCATTTGTTATTCAACATTTCTTGTTGCAAGCTGTTTTTCAGAACATTTTTAACAAAAGCTTTCAAAATGTGATGGAGAGATTCTGATACTGACTTGTCGCAGCATCAACAGTGTAAATGACACCTATCTTTCAATACTGTCCTGCCCCATCCAGGCTGTGATTGGTCGGTTCACAATAAGTGACACTGACGAGCTATATTCAGCACATGGCTGCTTGAGAGGCACACAAGCTTCAAGTCTCTCTCTGCCGACAGAGTTCAACAGGCAGGCGAGAACGGGAACAGGTGAGCGTCACGTCGCGCCCAGAGAACCTGATATGGAGAGGGCAGAGGAGAGTACCGGCAGCTTGGCGTTGTCCCGGTACACCATAGAGAAAAATGTCGAGGTGCCGGTACTGTGTACCGGTGCGTTCCGGCCCACTTCAAGCACTGTCTGTTGGTTATCTCTGTGCTATATGATGACATGCCGAGGTGGTTGTGGTGCAAACCTTGATTGATTGATTGATGTCAGGTTCTCTGTGACTCAGGAACCTAAAACTGTTCATCTGTTCCACCTCAGTTCCACTGATGTAGACAGGGTGCATGTCTCGGCCTTCTGTTTACCTAAAATCAACAATCAGTTCCTTGCTTTTGCTGATGTCGAGCAGTAGGTTGTTCTCTGTGCAGCGCTCTGCAAGATTGTTGATTTCCTCCCAATATGAAGTCTCATCGTGGTTTGAAATCCAGCCGATGATGGTGATGTCAGCAAACTTCACAGCAGGGGTTGCAGGTATGTGTGTACAGCGTGAACAGGAGGGATGTGAGCACACAACCCTAGGGGGCTCTGGGGCTGAGCACCAGAGTGGAGGAGGTGTGACTGCCAATCTGAACTGTCTGTTTATGAGAGAGTACAATATCCAGTTGCAGTGTGTGGTACTCAATCTGTAGGTTCTGAAAGCAAACTGGTGACGTTCCAGGCTGCCTGGGAAATTGTTCTTTATGCGCAGAACAGGTTTCTCAAAGCACTTGATCAGAATCGGGGTGAGTGCCACACAGTCATTCAGACAAGTCTCAGACTTTTTTGAGACATGGATTAAAACTGGTGGGAACACTCTCCTGTGACAGTGATATATTAAAAATGTCTGTAATAACATCAAGTACACAGCCAGGAATGTTACCAGGCCCAGCTCATTTATTCATGCTCACTCTTAGCAGGATTCTTCTCACATCTGCTGTGAACACTGACAGAAACGGTCCTCATACCATACAGGTGATTTTAATTGTTTTGGTTGATTAGTCCTCTCATCAAGATTGTATGTATTGATTGTGCTTGATTTACCTCTCCTGTTAACTTTGTTGCACATCTTAAGCAAAATACACATCATTTGTACACAGTGTGAGGTGCAGTTCCAATGATGGTCTGCTTTCAACCTGAGTGGGAGTACGTGGCCTTTAAAGGGGAATTAAAATTTCAGTCAGTATCCTCTGTGTCGCCGGTGTTTGTTTTTTATACTTACTTGGACAACATTGTGAAATTACCAAAAAGGAAAAAACTTTTCTAAAAACTGTAATATCACTTCATATCAGCCACACATGGACTTAACCAGCTGGAGGTGGCAACATTGTTAGCTGTTTGCACCATATGTGATTTGAGCACCCTCTGCCTCCCAACCCTCTCCATTTACTCTGTGATTAAAGCCCCTCTCCAGTGCATTTTGACATTTCTATGATATTTCATATTTTTCTGAGTCATTTCCTTACAATGTTGATTACCCCACATAGTTCGCCAAATATTTTTTGACAAATGGCTTCATTTTGTGCTCAAAGTTGAAAAGGTTGCATAGTTGTTAAAACGGGGTTGTGATGTAGGATTATAGTAATTCCATAAGTCATATGTCATTCTCCAAGATTGTGCAGGCGCACAGTCATGCCTCATTAAAAAACTGTCACGCCTCGTTAAGTCAGAGCATCAAACTGAAACATCGTTGTGAGCTAGCTAACCAATTTATCTTGTAATTTACTTAGAACTTACAGTAGGTATGACTGTGTCTGATTGTTGGTTTGTCTTTCTAGTTTAGTTAGCCAGGTGTAGTTATTGCATAAAGTTAGCCAACAGAGGGTCTTCATTTAATTTTTTTAGTTTCGTCCTCTTGGTTCAGTGTGCTGTTCATTTTCATTATGACATTTGTGCGTGCGTTGTTGGAGGACAGAAAACGCATCGCACTTTCACCTGCCACCATCTTACGTTACAGTCTGCAACATGCATTTTACTGACGGTCGTTTTACCAACGCATAAAGTAAAGTAAGCGCACCATAAAACGTAGTGGGACTTTTCGTGTGCAGTGTGTGACAGGACCATCGACTGTATGATTGATAACAGCTGATACGAGCACATTAGTTTCTATCATGGGTAAGTAATAGCTACTGCTGCCAGACAGTAAAGTGTACTAAACTTTACAGTGTAGTGATGTTAACACACCATATCATTAGTGAACACTCTAGCCGGTCAGTTTTTGGTTGTCATGGTAATTACGTCCGACTATTAATCGCACCCCCATTCTCTGTTTGAGAGAAAACGTTAACCAAAAACAGCAGTTTAAACTTGCTGGAGGGGGGCTTTAAGTATTTACCTTGTGTTGTGATTAAAATTGCAGGGTAAGGCACAAAGTGCTGTTTCAGGACTACCCACTGCTGCAAGTTTTAATCATTTGGTGATTTGCCACCACAACTGGTCCCATGAAAGAAATGCTATTGCTGGCTAGACCCCTCTTTTTAGTCAGTCATTGGCAGTTTAGTGGGAATTCGTGCTATTGAAGCATTTTTTGTAGGGGAAGTTAGCCCATTTTGGCTTTCAGTTTGAGAGGAATACAATCTTGAATGAATGTTGTAAGGAGACTGACTTAAATCAAGCTAAATGGTGTATAATCATTGATATGTTGGCTAAATAGGGAGGAAAATCCCTGTAACAGTGGACTAATATACAGGATGAAATGCTGCAGTCAATAACACACCATGTAGGTGTGTTTCCTAGCAACACCAGCCCTCAGATGCCTGTCAATCACAGACATGGTAAATGCCAATTGAGAGGCCTTAACCTCAGCCACTGTTCTCCTTTTTAAAAAAATGAAAAATATGCATAGTAGCATCATTAAAGTATATTTTCTGACAAAGAGTGAGGAGACTTCAAATTTCTGACAAATTCAGAAGACTTTAATGGGTGCACACTGATTTCCTGTTGCAGAACTTGCTGTTGACAAGATGTTAAATGAGACCCATGCTGTGTCTGAGCCACAATTCAAATGTAATTGTCTAAACTTACATTTACAAAACCTACAAAATATTAAGAAGAGATACCATTCTAATTATATATTAAATTTGTTAAGTGTATTCAGTCACTCTAAGATGAACCTTTACTGAAATTTAAAAGTGTGCTGTACTTTATAACTTAATGGACCATCATTTTCACAGAACTCCATCGATGGAAATCCATTTTCTGTGAATCAGAGATTCAGCAGTACCAGCAAGGAGCGGCTTTGATTGACCATCAAGGGATAACAGGGGTCCACTGGCACTTCAGAGAAAGACTAATAAGGACTTGTGGTCCAGGCAGCCATTGTAGACAACATCCCCTCTTCAAACACTAAATGGGTTTTATTGGCAGGTTGCTGTCATTCAGCAGGAAGGAGAGCTGTTTAAGCACACTGCTGGAGGGATACTGCAGTGTCAAAGTCATTCACGATTTGATTTCTGGGTCCCGGTTCAGAAAAGCGTCCAATTGGGAATCACTTATGAAGTGTCTGATGATAACAAGTGAGGCCGAGGCTTCTATCAGGAGCAGACAGATTCGCGCTTGAAGCCTGAGTCCAAATGCAAACCCTTTTCTGCTCAGAGGGAGACTGAATCCAAGCCACTGGCATTATAGACCGTTGGCTTGAGGGTTCATCACTTGTGGATGGCATGAAACAGAAAGGGAAATGCAGAGGTAATTGATCGAGAGGACAGAAGAATGCACGACACTGAAAAAAAGAGACCTGAACAAGGAGAAAATCTGTACGAGCCCATGGCACATTCTGGTACAAACAAAGGATAATTAGGTTATATGAAGAAAAACAAAAAAAACAGTAATGTCTTAGTCCAAGAAAAACTGTTCACTGCAATCATGTATACACTAGTTCCTTGATTTGAAACCACGCTGATTTGTTCCTTCGATCTGCATTAAAATCCCACAGCAAAAAAAATAAGTTGTTGGATTTCTCCTCAAGACAGCAACAGATTCTAACCATGTTTCTTCCTATGATAAACTTTAACATAGGAGGAGTTCACAGAGTTTTATAGTCCTTTATCCAAATGTGATATTGGTGAATTGTCATGGTGATGGATCTAATCGGTCTAACGTGCGAGCTCATTAGTAGTTATTCTAATCATAGCACTTCTAGGACTTCTTGCCCATGCGGTCTTAAAAGTGAAGCATGAAAATGTATTCTTTAACGCTTAAGTGATCAAATCATAACAGCTATTGATCTCACTTTGTACTGGATTAAGTGAATCTTAAGTGACAAGCGGTATTTTTTTCCCTTTCCTGTTCTCGAATCTACAGCATCTGTCGATCTTGGTGTATTTCAAAGTCGATCAAAAAGCATTTCAGGGTCGTTTGTTCATTTTTACCAATCAAATCAGTCTTCCAGAGATGAGTTGCTGTCTTACAGGACTTCTACTTCAAAGTGATCACTTCCTGCTTCTCTAGTTTGACATGTGAAAGTAAAGTGTGTAAGATTTAGTGGCATCTAGTGGTGAGGTTGCGAATTGCAACCAACTGTCTAGTCTACCGCTCAACCAGTATGGCTGACACAGGACAAAACTCAGACAGCAAAGAGTAGCAAGTCAAGAAATTACGTTTCTTTTAGATATATTAAGAAGTTATATTTACTTAATTATTTAGTAAAATCATTTGTTATTGCGACTTGGCCACTGACAGATAACATAGAAAATGAAAGCCAAGAGTGAGTAACATTGTCACCGTTTTTGCAACATAGTCCATTATAAGCCACATAATAGATTGTGGAATGGAAGTTTATAAAAAAGCATTTAGTGGTTTAGTGGTTAGCTCTTTAGTGGTTTTGCCAACAAAATAAAAGTGCAAAACATGTACCCAACGTGGGATCAAACACAACATTCCAGGTGAGTGTATTGCACATTACTGACTGAGCTAACCAATCAAATTATCTGAGGGAGTACATATTATGTCTTATATTCTCACCCACCACCTAATGACTAAAAAGACTGCTGCACTTCAAAACTTATTTGCCTTCTTCGAAACGTATGTATTCAACGTAGTGATGAGCATCTACCAGAGATGCTCACAAGTCTTTGAGCTAGAGTCCAAGTCAAGTCTCAAGTCTCTCGTGGTTATTACGAATGTTGTATCACCTGCTGTGTTCAATCCAGGTTGCTAATAAAACTGCATAGCTATAAGGAATTCTGTAACCTGCTTTTCATTCACAGAGTACAACCATGTAATGTACTATGCAATTATTGGTTTAATACTGCAAGTCAACACTCTGACTCTTAAACCCAGTGTAACGTTAAATAAAACTGATGTTGCATAATCAACAAATCTGTATTTTTAACTTAACAGCACAACAATGCAGCCTAATGTACAATGCATCTACAATTAATGACAACTTATAAACTACTGTAAGTAAACAAACCCTGTTGATTTTCAAACCCAGTCTAAAGTTAACTGAA
The DNA here is from genome assembly GCF_021292245.1 of Micropterus dolomieu. Taxonomy (NCBI): domain Eukaryota; kingdom Metazoa; phylum Chordata; class Actinopteri; order Centrarchiformes; family Centrarchidae; genus Micropterus; species Micropterus dolomieu. Next base: position 19,353,695 of record NC_060159.1, read on the forward strand.
TAAAACCGTAAAGTCAAATGGTCAACAATAAAGCTGTAACCTGTTTTTAACTTACAGAGCACAAGCATGTTATTTGCAATGCAGTTAATGACAGCTTAAACTACTGTAAGTCAGCACACCCTGCAGACTCTCAAACCAGTGTAATGTTATAACTAAATAAAACTGTAAGGCTACATGAACAATAAACCTGTAACCTCTTTCCAGCCAACGGCAATAATTAAGGTGATGGCATAGACTGTATGGGTGATGGCAGCCAGCGGGACGTAAATAATTACGCTAATCGACTACCACAAGTTTGGAAAGTGAACAAAAGCTCGTTCATCTTTTCATAACGAACGACAGTCGGAGTAAACCTCTTGTAGGTCGTAGCTAAAGCAAGAAGCAAGCTAACGTTAGATGGCCAATGCTGAGCTAAACATGTTTACTCACCACAGGTTACTAACCTATTTGCGTTCAGCAATTCTTTGTTTGGGTCTTGTTGTATGAAGTTTTAAAGCCAAAGTTTATAATGAATGGCTCAGCAGCTGCCACTGTTTGTTGTCCTCTCACGTGCGGCCGCACGCAGCAAATGTTACGTAGGCAGGTTATAGGTAACGGAGTGAGGGAATAACAGCAAGCTCATCAGAAGTTTCCTAAGAAATAAACATTGTTCACGAGTCCCACACCTCAAGTCCGAATCAAGTCTGAAGTCACGGGGTGTGCGACTTAAGTCGCACTCGAGTCCGAGTCTCTGACTCGAGTCCCCATCTCTGGCATCTACACTGCCAGAATTCAACAAGAAGAACGTAGTGATGAAATGCAAAACAGCAGCTGACAACCTACAATTAAAAACCACATACATATTAGCAACAGCTTTATAAAAGTAATAGATGTTCAGTTATCATCCCCTACTTGTTGCTCATTAAGCTTCTCATACCTTAACACACAGTGCTCTGTGTAGGACAACACATCACGCCACTCCAGACAGGGAACCTTGGAATCAGCCAAACTACATGAAACACGCGGGCAGCAGACTGCCGCAAAACATACAACCTCAGTCATTGGGAAACCACAATGCAAACATAAGACAGGTTCGTTTTAACTGAATCACCTACCTAAACATCACAGAGGGTTACATGTGGCAACCTACAGGCAGGTAAAAGGCAAAAAGGCAGACATGATAACACAGCTGCCTTAAATAAGCTCTGCTAATGAGGGGGTTTGCTCTGGGTGGAGCTAATTTGATGCTCTAGAGGTGCGTTCAAGAGCAGCTAAACACCTGTGGGTCTGCATAGAAGTACACACCAATATAGCAGCAACAGCTCAGCAACAGACTTGCAGGGGTGCCAAAACTTTTTTTTAAAGACAAAGGTTTCAAAGAGGATTAGGACGGTGTGATGGTTGTAGAGGTAAGCTGGCAGGTTAAGAACAGGTATAGCAATAGTGGTCCTGTTGCCGTGTGGTGTAGCTGAAGGCGTGGGAAACACTGGAATGATGAGGAGATTGTCAGCAGTTGTGTCAGATTGCCAGCTGTCCTAGGAAAGCCACACCCAGTCACACACACACATACACACACTCACACATACTCATTCACAAAAGGCCACAAAGAGAAAGAGACACAAAATACACAAGAAAATCAAAGAAAAACCCTTGGAGTCACGGATGGACCCATCATCCATTGGAGGCCAATCCCCACCTGGAACGAGCCCAACTTACTGCCAAGAGTCCGTGCATAGCTCTCGCTTTGGACGCACAGGGCCTTTAAAACGAATGGACTATGACAGCCATTTCACATACATGGTAAATGAACAGTACTTGTATAGCATTTTTCTTGTCTTCTGACCACTCAAAGTGTTTTTCATCACACTCATACACTGATGGCAGTGGCTCCCATGCGAACTGCTCATCAGATGGATTCAAACACGCATATATCTAGCCCATGGACACTGGCTACGTTCACACTGCAGGCCTTAATACTCAATTCCTGTGTGTGGAGTCAACTGTTCATCAGAGTGATAAAGGAGGTTGCATTTCAAAAAATCTGACCTGTATCTGATTTGGACCACATATGAACAGGAAAAGATCCGATGTGTTCCTTGGGCTGTTCACACTGTAGAAAGTCTGATCTGAGTCACATATGACCAAAAAAAAAAATCAGATTTAGGTCACTGCAGTCTGAACATAGCTTATGAAATGAAGACTGGAGGAGCCAAGGATCGACTCACCAACCATCTGATTAGTGGATAGCCCACTCTACCTCCTGAGCCACAGCTGCCCCAAGCTCCTTTCATTCATTCATGAAAGCTGTATTTGATGGCCGCCTGGCTGTCTGACCTGAATTTGCCATTTGGTGCCTCCGACTGAGAAACAAGACAAAGAATCGTGAATAAACTGATGGACGAGAGACAGATAGCCAGGGATAGATGTGACTGAATTGTTGATTTAAGCACATCACATGGAGGAGTTCGGATAGATAGAGAGATGTAAAGGAGGGAGAGGGGCGATGCAAAGAGACATGCCAGTCTTGGAAATGCTTGCATCACAGCTGGAAGTCCATCAGAGCTAAAGAGATGAGGCACTTTTGAAACGAACCCAAGGGAGACAGGCTGGAGAGAGGGAGTCAAAGAAACAAGATGTGTTGCAAGATGACGCGAGGTCAAACGGATGAGCACGACTGGAATATGTAACTAAGAAAAGTTGTGTTTGGCATCTTCAAAAGTTGTTTAGTCAGCTTTTATATGAACATGTCATTCCAGAGAAGAAGTGTGCTCAGAGAAAACTCTGCAAAGACCAGCAGCACTCCTTTCCAAAGTGAAAATCTAGTGTAAAGCCTTTCAGTTTCTCTTCCTTGCTTGAGGACGTTGCTTAAAATGAGTGTTCAGGCCATACAGAAACAGCACTGACCATTTTTGAAAAAAAAAAAAAACATTCCAAGCAGCACTGCGGCCTTGTCACTACTGAACACCACTTATCCTGACTTAACGCCATGTTGAGCCTTGTCAAGCACCTCTAGTCCTCGTCTGAGTGTCTCTGGGGCTGTGATTGGAGTGTCAGGCCGAAGCACAGCTAAGCACTGCGTAAGTGGCTATCTGGTGCTCCATTTGGGAACACTTAAGACTCTCCCTCCGCTAATTACGTAACACTAATTAGCTTGCGGGTAGAATCCAGTAAATGCCTAATTGTCTATTGACATTATGCAATGAGCTGCAACAAAACCCTCTATCTCAGTTACCGTATCGCCTCAACAGCAAAATATATAGGCTGCTGAAAGTGTCCGTCTTTGGGGTTTGAGCAGTCACAAACACAAGCACACAATGGAAAGAGAATGCGAATATTCATATTAAGTATTCCATTCATGACTTTCAAAGTCAGCGGAGATGTGAAAGACTCTAGTCTGTCAGAGTTAGGCAGAAATATTGTCACTGTCTCTTTTTTTCTGGCTCTCTCTGTCTCTGTTTGTCTTTGTTCCTTTTTCAAATCCAACTTAAATGAGCTTTACTGAAGTGAAATATTCGCTTTTGAGCAACAAAAATAACAATATGAAGTTAATGAACGATACTGAATTGCCACAAGACAAAGGCACAACAAGACATAAAAATGATAAACAATAACAAACACTCACTCCACTATTCTGCAGCAGATCCCATGAGCATTTCCAGGATCCTCAAAAGCTTGCGCTGTCGGGAACAAACGGAACATATATTGTATAGATTGTGCTCTTCTAGCTTTGGTACAAAGCACACATTCAGTACGTCAGTGTGTGTATTGTAGCAACAACTGGCCCTTCTGCAAGGAAACCTCGCTCTCTCGGGTCACCAAACTCCGGCGCCCTTAGTGCAATATGACTTCAGTTACCACTTGGGAAACTAGCTTGTTATCAGGGGTGATAACAAGCTACTTTCAATACTGGCCTGACCCTATTAAATTTCTAACTCCAGGTTGAAAAGTTTCCTAGGCAACCATTTCAATCCTCTCTTACTTTAGATTCCAGAGAGTAGGACACTGGACTCATAATATGGAATGAGTTCCTTAAAAGGCCAGTTCTCTGGGTATCTGTAATGAGGTGTGTAGGTTTAGGCAGTGTGGATGTTAAAGTAAGTAAATACTAACTTACCAGTCCAGAAGAGGGGAAGAAAATGAAGACAAATTGGAAAAGCCTTTTAGTTTCCTTTTGGGGCGTTCACCCAAAGAGAAACGTATTTATTAAAAAAACTAATGCTAAAGTGTTTACAAAGTTCTCACAAAAATTCTCTGTAACATCCTAGGCTCCACCTGGGACCTTCAGGCAGTAGGCTCCTCCCCTTTTAAAAAAGGAGTGCCTCTTCTTCCTCACCAGTGACCTTTTAAACTAAGTGCACAAAAAGAAAAATAATTAACAGCAGAGCAAATCTTCTATATACAACCAAAGTCAAATCATATCAACTACCAGTCAGCTACTTAATTAAAGAAAAACACCTCTTTCTCAAACAATGGCTGTATTTGAAACCGCCTACTATACTAGTAGTATGTACTGTTTTGGCCTAAATGTAGTATGTAGTATGCAGTATGCAAACAAAAGCAAAATCTCCAGTATGCCAAAAATACCCGGATGGCGTACTGATCTGGGAAAAATCTCCAGTATGCATCAGACCAGTCTACCTCACGTACTGTTTCCCATAATGCAACGCGCTACAACTGTAACAACAGCTGGTCTTCTCTTTAGAAGACAACAACAGAACTTGTTTTACAATTTCCACACGCTATTTCATCACTAAATCCACTTCTAAGGTCACTAAAGAGGAGGTCAGGTACAAGAGATGAAGAGATGTAGGGCTTATTGAAGAAATAAAGAGTATCTCAAATTAAACATCTTTCTTACTTAACATTTGAGCTTAAGCAGTTAACGATTATCACTCTTAAAGCAAAGGCAAATCATTTTACTATATGGCTTCTATATGTGTCAGGCAGTCAAACAGTTTCTATGAAGGCCCCCCACGAACCAGAACCAGTTGCTTCCAGCGTCCTTTTCTTCACATTTATCTCATTCTCACAACAGTAATATGTAGGTTACTAATATTCTCAAGGTTTTGGTTATAATAAGAATTAACGCACCAACAGCAGTAATTGATACATGTTATTTATGCTTTTAATCCAGTCCCTCTGCTTTGCAGGTGGAACATTTGAAGGATCAGCAGCAGCTCAGTGAATGGTCAGTTTTTCAAGGTAGAATTCACTAAAAGTAGTCATTTTGGGCCTCTTTTGATGTTGCAAGCAAACTGAGGACATAGCAGATGCATCACGGTGGTTTGATGTGGCACTTGAAGCTTTTAGTGTGCTTATGAAAACAACAAATGCCACCTTTGAGAGCTTTTCCCTGTTTTATTTTGGTACTGTATAGGATGGGAAATTGCTGTTAATTCAAAGTTTAATCAGACTCATTCAGGGAATACATCCTGTTCAGACAGACTCCCTCAATGTTATATTATCAGAGGAATAACCGAGAGCTTCAAGTACTGTGTCTAATCTAATAAATTCTAGTCTGAAATCAAGACATTTGTTTCTGTCTTTATAAAATGACAGACACATGAATATTACAAAGGTTTATATCTGCCTTACAGTGTACAGGTAGAAAAAAACTAAATTCTGTAATGAGAAAACATAAGCCTCCTGTAAGCTAAAAGCCTCTAAGGGTCATGAAATGTTACTGAAATATTTAAACACATCTACCAATGACATGCTAACTAGCTGATGACTATTTCTGATACAGGCCGCTGTGGGAATATATGTTTTATGTTGCTGTTGCGGTCATATCAGTTGTTTTCTAAGAAAATCCTTCCTGCTGTCAAGTTGTTGTTTTTTTCATCACAATAACACAAAGATGCTGTGAATCAAATTCAGCGAGAGCCGCAAAGGAACAGATTCAGGCGATAATGTGCTGAGTCGACTGTTAGCTGACAGGATTTAACGTTATATAAACAGTGCCTTCTGTCAGACAAACTATTTTTTGGCACCAACACTTAACATGTTGACTTTTCTGTTTACACCAACTTCACACAAATAAACTATGCAATACAGCAGCGGACATCTATTAACACGAACATAATGAACGCTGCCATTATAGGTTGCTAAAGACCTTTATTCTGACACCATCCTCTGACCAATTATTACATTAACTTCACCATGACTGCGAAAGATTAAAAAACAACTCAACTTTTATCCAGCTAACAGTTTTTTCTTTACAATGAACATTAAAGCTACAGCCTCACAGAGCAGCTAGGGTGGCCATTATCTAAAATAATGAATTTTAATTGAGTTTGATATTGAAACAATGTAAACACCTAACCAACACTAATTACTTACCGGAAACCAAACCTTTTCAAGTTGTGGTGAAACAGTAAGGCCTGAGATGGATTCTTATGAAAACACATAATTGTAATTATTCAAATTAAAAAGACTTTGCATTGTTGGCAGACAATGACATTTTGCGCAGCTTTGCACAATAATTTGACTTACTTTTATGAATTAAATCAAGTGCAAATTATGTATGACACGCCCACCAGACTCAAAAGGAGGCGTCAGCTCACATTGTAGATACTGTTAAAATGAGTCCCGATTAGGAACCCATAGAAAGGATCCCTTAAAATTTTTGTAAAATTATTTTGAATTTTGTTTCTCTGGACTTGAACTACCCTGATAAATCTGTCATGTTCTTTTGACAGGAAATTATAGGTTAGCATTGAAGTGTAAAAGTATAAACATGGATGTGTAGAATTTTACCAGTTTTGAGCACAACCTACACAGCCAGAAAGTATTTAGTCAGCCACTGATTGTGCAAGTTCTCCTACTTAGAAAGATGAGGTCTGTAATTTTCATCATAGGTACACTTCAACTATGAGAGAAAAAATAAAAATAAAAATCCAGGAAGTCACATTGTAGGATTTTTAAAGAATGTATTTGTAAATTATGGTGGAAAATAAGTATTTGGTCAATAACAAAAGTTCAACTCAATACTTTGTAACATAACCTTTGTTGGCAATGACAGAGGTCAAATGTTTCCTGTAAGTCTTCAGCAGGTTTGCACACACACACTGTAGCTGGCATTTTGGCCCATTCCTCCATGCAGATCTCCTCTAGAGCAGTGATGTTTTGGGGCTGTTGCTGGGCAACATGGACTTTCAACTCCCTCTAAAAATTTTCTATGGGGTTGAGGTCTGGAGACTGGCTAGGCCACTCCAGGACCTTGAAATGCTTTTTAACGGAGCCACTCCTTTGTTGCCCGAGCGGTGTGTTTAGGATTATGGTCATGCTGGAAGACCCAGCCACGTTCAGCCACGATCTTCAAGGCTCTCACTGTTGGGAGGTTTTGGCTTAAAATCTCACGATACATGGCCCTGTTCATTCTTCTATGAACACAGATCAGTTTTTCTGTCCCCTTTGCAGAAAAACAGCCCCAAAGCATGAGGTTTCCTCCCCCATGCTTCACAGTAGGTATGGTGTTCTTGGGATGCAACTCTGCATTCTTCTTCCTCCAAATACGACGAGTTGAGTTTTTACCAAAGAGTTCTATTTTGGTTTCACCTGTCAACATGATATTCTCCCAGTCCTATTCTGGATCATCCATATGCTCTCTGGCAAACTTCAGACGGGCCTGGACATGTACTGGCACTGCAGGATTTGAATCCCTCTCAGCGTAGTGTGTTACTGATGGTAGCCTTTGTTACTTTGGTCCCAGCTCTCTGCAGGTCATTCATCAGGTCCCTCCGTGTAGTTCTGGGATTTTTGCTCACCGTTCTCATGATCATTGACCCCACGGGATGAGATTTGCGTGGAGCCCCAGATAGAGGGAGATTATCAGTGGTCTTGTACGTCTTCCATTTTCTTACAATTGCTCCCACAGTTGATTTATTCACACCAACCTGCTTGCCTATTGTAGATTCACTCTTCCCCACCTGGTGCAGGTCTACAATTTTCTTCCTGGTGTCCTTTGACAGCTCTTTGGTCTTGGCCACAGTTGACTTTGGAGTCTGACTGTGGACAGGTGTCTTTTATACAGATAACGAGTTCAAACAGGTGCCATTAATACAGGTAACGAGTGGAGGACAGAAGAGCTTCTTAAAGAAGAAGTTACAGGTCGGTGAGAGCCAGAAATCTTGCTTGTTTGTGGGTGACCAATTACTTATTTTCCACCATGATTTTACAAATAAATTCTTTAAAAATCCTACAATGTGATTTCCTGGATTATTTTTCTCATTTTGTCATTCATAGTTGAAGTGTACCTATGATGAAAATTACAGACCTCTCTCATCTTTCTAAGTAGGAGAACTTGCATCAGTGGCTGACTAAATAGTTTTTGGCCCCACTGTAACTGCAGTATGTTCAAGTTTTAAAACATGTTTGCTAGAAAAGACATTTTCACCAAATTCCTTAGCATGGGAGGGTCTATTAAATCTTACATTACTTTAATTAATTTAAGTGGAAAACTTTTGGTGCCTTTGAGAGTGAAAATGAAATCTTATTTATTAATAAATGTGTCTCCACACACCCCTAAAATGCTTTCCCCCCATTCCTCATCTAAAATACATCGACAGGAAAGTTGGTTGTAGGCACATTGAGATAATATTGTTTACATGTTGAAAAATGCCATATAATTAACGTTGTATAAGGGTCATGTCCATCTGCAATAATTTTATTATATAATTTCCACCCTTAACCATCAAGCAACCTTTCTGACCACAACTCAACTTTTGTTACCATTAGGTTGTGAAAGCCAGCATTTCAAGATAAAAGCAGTTGTCTGTTACACACTTAGTTTTCACTAAGTAAAACCACTGATGTTGTCTATTTTATCCACCCTTCCATCTGTTTTTTTCTGTGTGCATGTTTCATCAAAGATTATTTAAATGAGAAGATGTCAATCTGGGAGTTCTGAAGCTCTTATGCGGAAGCACTAATTAGAACGTTTGGACTATATAGAAAGAAAAAGGATCATATCGTAGTAAACACATAGCTACTCTCCAGCACTAGATTACATTTTACTCCTTTTCCTGTTACCTTGCCGGCTAGCCTCTAAGGAGAATCAAGCGTTTTCATGCTGTAGACATGCAGAGTACAAAAGAAAATGTGTTTTTCATTTCACCTCAAACCTAATTCTAATTCATTGTGTGCTTTCAGATACTTCCCAGGACTCCTATCATTCACTATGGCACAAACTTATATAACACTGTTGTCTAAGGAATGATATTCTAGGGAATTATTGACATTTCAATTGAAGCCGTCTGGTTTGCCTAAGGGTGTTGAAAGATAAAGGAAAGTGCAACTTTGCTTCTTGCTTTGCATGACCACCTGTGTCCCGATCCCCGTGTGAAGAGTGACAAAGAGGTGACATGTGAGGAGAGTTTTGCCCGGATACAGCAGCATGAGTGGAGAGCTGATTTTGACAGCACCATTATTAATTCATTGGCGTGTTCATGAATCTTATCTATTGCAGTTTTTTTTCAAAGCTCAAAAGCCTCCTTCTTGGTTGGCATGTGTGTGAGCAGGCGCATATGTGTGTGTGTGTGTGTGTGTGTGTGTGTGTGTGTGTGTGTGTGTGTTTATGAATGTCCATGTGTATTTACTTCTAAAATACAAACACAGCAGCTCTGCAGAACCCGCAGGAGATTTACATCTATGCAGGTATTTTCAAGGTGTTGAGGGCCCAGTGAGAGTACTCCTTTGTGCGTTTATGTGTGTGTATGCTCATGCAGATGTGTGTCCAGTGTGTGTATATACTCCATAGACATAATACATCTATATCACAGTAGTCGTAGTAGGGATCTTCTTTTTGTGTGTGTGTGTCTGTGCAGAGGTTGTGAAGCCGCAGGTGTTTTGTCACAGTTTGTCAGGTTTGTCACCCACCCTCAGGCAGTACCTACTGGTCATTCTGCACAACTCAGAACTGACAGTCCTCCTTCCTTTGATATCAAGTACCAACTCCTCAGCACAGAGCACCACCACACAGAGGGGATTTCTGGTAAGATGAGTGGTGTATTAAGTTTAGAAATTTACCCTGAAGCCTTACCATTTCACTGCAGAATGCACACCGCTAAACACTCACATAAACACACATATGCGTACACCGGGGCCCCTCACTTTAAACTATGGTAATAATTCAAAGTAATTACCAGTGAGAGGTGTCTGAAAACTCCCTTTAAAGCAGCTTTTTTCTGCCAAACACCAGCTCACAGACATAATTACTGCAAGCACTCAAGGTACATTAATACTGGAAGGCTGAAAAGATTCACACACACAAGTATGCATACTGTGTATATGCATTCAATTAACATATTTTGTTTTTATATATGATAGTCTGGTGTGTCTTTTATGCAAAGACACAAAGTAAATGGTTGAGTAAAGCTCCGATATTGGCAGCAGGTATGGCAGCTGCATGTCAAAGGGGTTGCCATGGTGACTGGGCACAGTCAGCTCAGCCATCCCCTCCCTCCCTCTCTGTGTCTCTCCCTCACTTCATCTCTTTCGCTCACTTTTTGTGTTCCTGTTTATTTAGTCTTTTAGCAGTGGAAGGCGTTGTTTTACTGTTGTGGCCTTGTGGTCATAGCCAGTGAAAGCTTCAGGGCAGAACATTTGTAGACCTTTAAGGAGCAACATGATACTGATCATTAATGTACAGGAACACGCCATCTCCATCCCATTCCTACTGAGATGACAACTCTGTGGGAAAGTGTCACTGGCTGTGGCATTATGCCTTCATGTCATGATGCCTTTTTCCCTCAGAGCACCATAATTTGGGGAAAAAAGACCAGCGCAAGCTCAGAGCAGATAATCACATCCTGACAAGAGAAATTATCATGTTCAGCAGCAGGGCAGGGCACTTGTTTGTCTGTGACACAAATGTCACTGTGCTTTCTGCTGCCCAGCCAACATGCTGGGGTCATCAGGTGCCTCTGTGTTAATTGCTTTGCCATGGACTTTGCGATTCCCACACGGTGCAGCACTCCTTTAAAACCTCCTGACATCGTGGTCAGCACAGCTCTATATCCTCAGGGAGTTTACAAAGCCCCTGGTTGCCTGGCTAAAACTCACTGCCTGATTCCGAGCTGGCCTTCACCCACATCATGTACGCAAAGGCTTCCTTTCCTCCACTGTATACACTGGCCTGTCATTAATTCTATTCACCATGGTCTTTAACCTGCTCGTTAACACAGTCGATTAGTGCAGAAGAGCTAGGACAAGCTAGGATGTGGCAGAGTATAATGGCTAAATGTCAGCCATATTCTCTCTGCAGTGTGAGCCCGTAATGAGAGCGAGGGAGCTCTGAAAATAGGAGCTATTGCTTGTAATGGGAGTCTCACGCAATGACTCAATGGGTTCTTTGTCTTGCTGAGCTCGCATACAGGAGCACGGTGACACACATGGGCACGCACACTCACACTGACGTTTAGATAGATAGCCCCACACACACATGCACTTGCATAGATTTTCATTTCCACTCTCACAATGAGTGCTGGAGTGCACACACAGTGACTCAGAAAGTCACACACAGAAATGAAACGACACACATTCATTTAGTGAGCACACACACTCAAATATACCACGCAATACACATACTTTGAGTACATGAACCCTATTATGCACAGCTCCCTCACAACATCATATTAACGCAGCTCGCATAATCTCTCCAAATTTTTTCCTCTCGTAAAGAAGGGTGCAGCATGCTAAGAGAGGTCTTTCTTCTTTTACAAATGAGGCTGTGGCTTACAGAGGCCAGTGGGGAAGAACAGAAAGGTACAGAGAACTACCACAGAGAGTCTTCTGGAGCAGAATGCGTGGTACAGCTAGTCAGCCAGCCAGCGCATGCCGTCACTCCAATGTTGCTAGTGTCTACAGACAGCACAGTGTGTACCAAAACAGTCCTCTGTGCCTCTGAGACATAATTTGCACCTTGTGGACCCACTACATAAAAATGTTTGGAAATGTGGTACAATGTTTTAGAGCACCAACAAAATCAGTCCTTTGAAAAGCTGCCCAGAGGATTAACGTCAGATCTACTGTCAGAATATGGCCTTGTATTGGGAGACTTTATGAAAAAACACCCTTATTTTTAGCAATGGTGGCCTCACAGAGAATCAGACGCCCCTATCCCAACTGGATTACTGATATACAGTGAGGAAAATAAGTATTTGAACACCCTGCTATTTTGCAAGTTCTCCCACTTAGAAATCATGGAGGGGTCTGAAATTGTCATCGTAG
>NC_060159.1:19366001-19388164 GCF_021292245.1 Micropterus dolomieu
CAAAGAGCTGTCCAAAGACACTAGAGACAAAATTGTACACCTCCACAAGGCTGGAAAGGGCTACGGGGAAATTGCCAAGCAGCTTGGTGAAAAAAGGTACACTGTTGGAGCAATCATTAGAAAATGGAAGAAGCTAAACATGACTGTCAATCTCCCTCGGACCGGGGCTCCATGCAAGATCTCACCTCGTGGGGTCTCAATGATCCTAAGAAAGGTGAGAAATCAGCCCAGAACTACACGGGAGGAGCTGGTCAATGACCTGAAAAGGGCTGGGACCACCGTTTCCAAGGTTACTGTTGGTAATACACTAAGACGTCATGGTTTGAAATCACGCATGGCACGGAAGGTTCCCCTGCTTAAACCAGCACATGTCAAGGCCCGTCTTAAGTTTGCCAATGACCATTTGGATGATCCAGAGGAGTCATGGGAGAAAGTCATGTGGTCAGATGAGACCAAAATAGAACTTTTTGGTCATAATTCCACTAACCGTGTTTGGAGGAAGAAGAATGATGATTACCATCCCAAGAACACCATCCCTACTGTGAAGCATGGGGGTGGTAGCATCATGCTTTGGGGGTGTTTTTCTGCACATGGGACAGAGCGACTGCATCGGGGCCATGTATTGCGAGATTTTGGGGAACAACCTCCTTCCCTCAGTTAGAGCATTGAAGATGGGTTGAGGCTGGGTCTTCCAACATGACAATGACCCGAAGCACACAGCCAGGATAACCAAGGAGTGGCTCTGTAAGAAGCATATCAAGGTTCTGGCGTGGCCTAGCCAGACTCCAGACCTAAACCCAATAGAGAATCTTTGGAGGGAGCTCAAACTCCGTGTTTCTCAGCGACAGCCCAGAAACCTGATCTAGAGAAGATCTGTGTGGAGGAGTGGGCCAAAATCCCTCCTGCAGTGTGTGCAAACCTGGTGAAAAACTACAGGAAACGTTTGACCTCTGTAATTGCAAACAAAGGCTACTGTACCAAATGTTCAAATACTTATTTGCAGCTGTATCATACATATAAATAGTTAAAAAATCATACATTGTGATATCTGGATTTTTTATTTTTTAGATTATGTCTCTCACAGTGGACATGCAGCTACGATGACAATTTCAGACCCCTCCATGATTTCTAAGTGGGAGAACTTGCAAAATAGCAGGGTGTTCAAATACTTATTTTCCTCACTGTATCATATTTGGCACAAGTTACAGTTTTTTCACACCACCACTTTTAAAGGATTTCTTGGGCTAAGAACATTTTCTCACCTTCAGACTGATTGAGAGAGGTGCTTATGCAAGGATAACGGTATTGAATAATATAGTCAATAGTTCCTCTGGTTGTCTACAAATCAACTTGCATTTGTTAAAAAAATTTTTCCATTAGTAAGTTTGAATATACCTACGGTTGATGTCAAGGTCCAAGGATGACTTCATTATCCTGTTAGAGAACTCAAGTAGAGGAACAGCTCTTGCAATAACATCCACACCTCAGAAACAAAGCTTGGAAAATGTTGCTTCAGTCAACAGTGTCTTGCTAACCACTCTACCAAGTAGATTGATGCTATGGTAAGCTAGATGCTAGGTTGTTATTTTCTGCAATTTTTTTTTTGTGGCTCAGAGGAAGAGGGGGGTTATGGCAAACAAGCACAATCAGGATTTGTTTATTTGTTTTGTTTGTCTCTCAAGAGTATTCATAGATGCCAGTCTGTTTCTGTGTTCAGTGCACCATGTTCAAAATATTGCTCCATTCCTTCCAATGAAAGTTGTTCACTGACTGCATACTGTATGCCAAGAAAGGTTTCAGCCTTCTGTGTTTTGGGGCCCATAGCAAATCCACATGCGTATCCTTCTCTGGCTGAAACTTTCCCACACACAAATCATACAAGAATAATATTCTGACAGGGCTTGTAGTTGTTTCTTGGACCTAATGGCTTAAATCTTGACAACTGTTATTCCTGAGTGTTTGTGATTATACATTTTCTGCATTCTAGAGCTGTTATAGCTGTAATGCTTTTGTATGTGTGTCTTGATGTAACTGAGAGCAGCCGGACACCACAGAAACTGGCTAGTTAAACAACCCCTTGAGTCTACACTGTGTTGTGTTAGGTGGAGGAATGATGGATTGGAGCCCTGCATCTATTTATGTGCTGCCAGTTATTGTCTGGATAGGAAAGGAATATATGTACTGGTCAGTCGGCTCACTACAGTCGCCTCCTAACAAACACATAAAATGTTTTTAGTGCTTGTTAGCTTCTTTTTTATGTTATGCAACCATTTTAGCTCTGTGAAATGCACTACATCCACTTGTTACAGTTAGTATTTCATACGTTCATACAGAGGACATTCATTCTACCATACTGTTAGTGTGCTCGTGATCTAACAAACCTATACCACTGGACACATGGTGGAATCACACACTATACAGACAATGTTAGATATCAGTGCCCAAGCACATCACATGCAATTTTGACTGTGGTCACTTGTGCTGTACCAGGGGGCTTGGCTGAGACTACTAGTTTGTGGTAAAGAAAGGTGCAGTGTGCTAAGAGAGGTCTGTTGTCTTTTGCAAATTAGTTTGTTGCTTACAGAGGACAGTGGGGTAGAACAGGAAGGTACAGAGAACTGCCACAGTCTTTTGGAAAAGAATTTGTGGCACAGCTAGTCAGTATTCGCCCTCACTCCCATGTTGCTAGTGTCTACAGACAGCACAGTGTGTACCAAAACAGTCCTCTGTGCCTCTGAGACATAATTTGCGCCTTGAGGACCCACTACATAAAAATGTTTGGAAATGCAGTACAATGTTTTAGAGCACTAACAAAATCAGTCCATTGAAAAGCTGCCCAGAGGATTAACATCAGATCTACCTTCAGACTATGGCCTCGTGGTAGGAGACTTTATGACCCCAGTGAGAATCAGATCCCCCTATCCCAACTGGATTAATGATATATCATATTTGGCACAAGTTTTAAGTTTCTTCAAATCACTGCTTTTAAAGGATTTTTAGGTTCTTGGGCTAAGAACATTTTATACCCTCAGACTGATTGAGAGAGGTGCTTATGCAAGGATAATGGTACTGAATATAATCGTCAAATATTTCTCTGGTTGGTTGTCTACAAATGAACTCGCTGATGCCAAGGTTTGAGGAGGACTTCATTATCCTGTTAGAGAACTCAGGTAGAGGAAGACCTCCTGCAATAATGTCATCACCTCAGAAACAAAGCTTGGAACATGTTGCTCCAGGCAACAGTGTCACTGTTTTAATGTTGAGATATTTTCTTGATTGATTCATTTTATTTATTTATTTTTCAATCAAACAATAAGTTCACCTTTGCTTAGCTTGCTAACCATTCTACCAATTAGATTGATGTTGGGGTAACCTAGGTGCTAGCTTGTTCTTCCTGCGGCTGTAGTCTGTGGCTGGAGAGGAAAAGGAGGTTACGGTCAACAGGCAAAATCATGATTTGTTTGTTTTGTTGTGGGACAAGAGAATTTGGAGAGGCCAATCTTTTTCTGTCTTCACTGCGCCGTGTTCCAAATAGTCCTTCCAATAAAAGATGTTCACTGACTGCATACTGGACGAAAGGTTTCAACCTTTGGTGCTTGCCTGTTAGGTCACAAGCACATGACATGCAGTTTCAACTGTGGTCACTAGTGCTGTACCTGGGGCCTTGGCTGAGACTGCTTGCCTGTGGAAAGAGAACAACATCCTACTTCCCTTCCACCATCTGGAACATCTCCAGCCCAGCAAGCTTGTCCGAGGGAGGCATCCACACAAATGTGCCAAATTCATTGTTCAGCTGTAGGCAGTGATGACAGGTAAGGAGGACAATGAGGAAGACAAAAAAGAAGGAGTTGCAGCAGGTCCAGTATCAAAGGACCAACCTTGCAAGATATTTATGGAGGTGATTTCCAGAGAGGTAAGCTGATTTCTTGGCCACAATCCCCTGCTCATCCCCCTTTATGCTCAGCAGGACATATTTTCAAGGCCAGCCCACCTACTTGGACGGCTGCCATGCTGGGAGAACATGAGGCAGCAAGTTTGTCTTTCCTGGGGGCCTCCACACCAGTCGAGGTCCCATAATGAGACCTCCATGGGCTGTTTTCCATCATCTCGAGGCTATTTGGCCATGATACACTCAACTCTGGATCTATCAAGTTGCTCATTTTATCCACAGCGTATGAAAGCAGGATGTGTTATTTGTCAGCCTTTTTGGGTAAAAAGGGTTAAAAACCATCTATTGAACTTCAGTACATCTTTCCTCCCGACTTCTGGGCCTATTTCCTGCACGTGGCTGTATGCTGCTACTTTCAGCGGGCTTTGATTGTCAGATGGGCTGATAACCCTTCTGCCTCTGTTCCCAGCATCTGTCAATCACCATGGAGCCTGTGAGCCACAAGAAGCATAAAAAGCTACACAGCCAGAAGGGAAGTGACACACAGAGAAATAATCAGAGACAGAAACACACACATATACAGAAACACAGAAGTAGAAATCAACTTTGGACTCATTAGAGGTCCAGCAGGCAATGCATTGGCTAAACTCAATCGAACCCTGTTTCAGCATTTCTGATCATTAAACTAATGCCCAGAGTTAGGGATGGAACTCAGGCCCCTGTTGTCTCCATTAATCTATTAGTGTTTATTGATTGGTCTAGTTTCTTGCTTGGAGATAATCATGTTTCCCCACCGCACCCTATTTACTCTTCCTTCCTTTGCTGATTTGACAGAGTTGCTCGTTGCTGAGAAAGACTAACATGCACAAACTGTCACATACTGTTGTGTCCATACTCTGCTGGGGCTGGGGCTGCATCCACTACACATCATAGTCCTAATGCTGTTGATGAGAGTACTGAGGCCTGTTTGAGCTACTAAGCAAAATTTATTTAACCAGTACAATGGTTTATAATGGAGAGTGATCAATAGGTTTTCAAGATGAAGTTAAACAAAGCAAAATTGGTTCTTTTGTATTTCTGTTTATGTGACTTACTTTCAAACAAACAGTAGGCCTAATTAATCATGTAGATTTGAATAACAGTAAGGTAAATTGATTCATTTAATTTATAGTACTTATATTTTTGCCTGAAAGTGACTGAATAGTTTTAAAATGTTTACTCTCTAATGGCCCAGTCACAACAGCATTTATAAAATTTCAGACAGAAATCTGTTAAAGCTGCATTAGTCAATATCTATATATAAACAAAGGTTTAAATGGCTATGTCTAGCGTCAAGGGAGTTGCTGATAGTGACAAATCCACAAAATAATATCCTCTGAAGCTGCAGTTCTCCTCAGCTCTACTTGTTTTGGTTTTATGGCCTGCCAATTTACTGTTTTGATTCACTGTCACCACTCTCATGTTTCTGGATTCAGAAGGCAGCTTTTTTCAGCTTTAATTAAATCTAAAAAAACACTGTATGCTACCTATCCAGAGCCAAACAGGCAGATAGACAAAGTTCTCAACTAGCTGGGGAACATAGTTGAACATTTAAAAACTCCTGAGGAATTTGTGGAGAGCAATACAGAGATGAAAGGAGAGATACTGGATTTACATTCTTCAGGCTTAGCTCCGTATTTGCTGGTTGTGTATGTAGGAGAGTTTTGCTTTATTAAAACTTTATAAGGTGATAACACGTTAATGTTGTGTTTACAGTTTGTTCAGATGCCCCCAAGTGACCAAAGAAGTCTAGTAATCCAGTTGCAATTTCAATAGAATAACCACAATCTGTGGATTTGCTTGCAGAGGCCAAGTTTGCAAGGTGCCTTAGCTTGAAATTCAATTTTGGTGAACTTTGACACAGATTTGCACTTTTGACCAAATGGTGTTTTTGTTTTACAGACTGGAGGGAACTGCACAGTCCCAAACCATGGACGATCATATTAACTCCCACCATCCAATTTTTGTATAACCCTCCTCTGCAGAATAAGAAGCAAAGCCAATAGAGCTTTCCTGTGGCTTACACAGTAAATTTGTACCCATTTAAAACCATTGTTTATCTAAGATTCAACAAATGAAGAGAATATTGTCCTTTAAAGATACTATATTAATGTTCATAGAGAGCTGAAATGTTTTTTACAGTATGAATAGATAATGAAAACCTTTTACATGCAACCCTACCTGCCAACACCTACTTCGAACAGGATTTTTTTCCTCCCAGCAGCAGCAGAGGGTGATTTCAGCAAATCAATGGTTGCACGCTGCCTTCATGATGCCTGCCCCCTTCATCAAATTCCAATGACAGGATTGTGAAAAACCCAGACAGGATTATACATACAAAGAGTGGAGGTGTAATGAGGTGTCAGAGGAAAAAGAAATAATTGTCAACATGTGTCAGACGCCCACCAGTAATTACGCAACAATATATGCATGTGTGCGTGTATATAAATGCATGTAAATTAAATTCATCCATATGTCTAATTATGCATGCATTTGTGTTTTATTGATGTGTTTGTCTTTTCTGGAGCATCTGAGGGCATCCGTGCATGTAGGGGAATGTGCACGCCTCTAAGCCTGTGTGTGTGTGTCAGTAATAAATGTGGCAAGAGGGAGGTGGCAGCGGAGAGTGATGGATCGTCTGTGTTCTGCGGGCTGAGTCTCCAGGGAAGGACACTGCTACATCCTACCAGGGAGGGACAACTTAGAGTAATTAGGTCACTGGTACTGGGAGGAGAGATTCCACCCAGCCACACTTTTAAGTGAGAGAGTGGCACAGAAGGTAAGGAGAAAGGAGAAGAGAGCGAATGATAAGCAGCGCGGTACGAAGAGTGATAAATAATGAGAATGTGGTCTATGTGAAAAGAGACACGCAGAGGTAGAGGAAAGCAGAAAAATAGAAGCAGAAAAAAATGGGAACAATAACAAAACAGGGAGCCGAAGCACAGTTGGCAAGAAATAAGCTGCTGTTTGGTTTCTTGATGCCTCCTAGAAAAGTGATTACAGGAAGCCATGGATTCGAGGTTTTTTCGTTTTGTGTGTGGATGGATTTCAGCCTGCATGGCCTCCTATCAGGAAGTATACAATATTCAGAAAAAAACAGCTGAGCTAACTCATGTGCATCCTCTTCTTCTGTTCTTCTTCCAGTGGAGCTCAACGGTTAAATCAGATCAAACTCTCCTTTAATGAACACAAAGAGGTGCAAAAGACCAGTTGGGGAAAACAATGGAGAGTCTTTAGGCAGCTTATGGCTTCTGAAAGGGAGACTCAAGAGGACAAGAAGAGAGAGGTAAAGATAGAGGGAAGAGACAGCAAGAGAAATGTGAGCGTTCTCTGCTGCTTTGGCAAGACTGAAAGGTCAGAGATTGAGTATTGTGTAAATCTATCACTACAACGCCGGAAGGCTAATACACCAGGGCTGGCTGCCACCCTGCTGCTTCTGGCCTTGCCTCCTACTCCAGTCTGTACAGGTCAACTGTCTCTTTTTTATGTTTATGAAGATATGCTGTATACGTAACTCTCTCATTTTGTTGAATTTGCATCTTTTGTCCAGGTATGCATGTTTTATCTACAGCTGCATCAGCCTCTTATCACAGTCTAAAAACAGGTAAATTCTAAATTGCTAATAGCCGGGGAATGTGTTTGCCTGCATCTGAAGCTCATTGCAGGCTGGGACAGGCTGCAGTTCAGTATGTCCCAATATTAGAATTATTAAACTCAATGATTAGATTTGATGTTTGGTGGAATGTGTAGTATGTAAGAAATACAGCCCTTAACAGCTGAAACATAAACTTCTAAAGGCTGTTTCTAAATTATCAAATATATTTTGGCATTTCTGTCATGCAATTTCTTGTTAAATTCAGTAGTGAATCTAAAGTTATTGTCTGGCATTTTTGTTTGAAAAACGACTTTAACAATGAATTGATCATTTAAATAGTTGCTAATTACAAAAGAGTTAAATATTTAGCCTTTTTATGAAAGCAAGTTTGTTTGTTTTTTGCCACACTAAAAATTGCACAAGCTTTTAATGAGTATTTTATCGAGTCAGTAGAGGAGCTTGACAATAACTTTGGACAGCCTTGCTGGCCCATGGATAACACTATAACTGAAGAGAAAGACGGAGTATTTAAACTACAACAAATCACCCAAAATCAAGTTGTTATCAGTAAATTCAAAAAAGATCTTTACAATCTGAATAATTCCTTTTTGAAGAGGCATTGTCATGTATTTTCTGAACCACTAACTCACTTGCTCAACATTTCTTTGTCTAGTGGACAGTTTCCAGAAATGTGGAAAAAAGCATGAGTGCTACCTATTTTTAAATCTGGTGCAGCTGAGCAGGTGGGTAATTACAAGTATCCTACCTGTCTTTTCAAAGGTTTTGGAAAAGATTATGACAATGCAATTAATCAATCATTTAGAAATAAATAATTATCTCCACCCACTGCAATTTGGGTTGATTTTTACTTGTTGGAAAAAATAATATCATACATAGATATAGGAAATTTGGTGGGGGCAGTTTTTCTGGACTTTAAAAAAGCTTTCGATGCAGTTAATCATAATGCTCTCGTTTCCAAATTTTTCTGGAAAAAACTTTGGCTTGGTTTAAATCATATCTTATTATCAATTACAAAACATCATCTTTTTAAATTGTAAAACAGGAATCCCACAGGGGTCAGTGTTAGGACCAATTTTCTTGCATGGCGGCTGGTCTCCAAATGTAGGAGGATGACGCATGTTTAGACGCATATGGTAAATCAGTTAACGCAGTGACAGATCAATTATCACTGCACCTGGAGGCTATAGCCCGATGGCTACAAAATTCATGTCTGACTCTTAATGTAAAAAAAACTGTGTCTATTTGTTTTTCCTCAGGTAGACAGTCAGTTTTGCAAAAGTCAAGATACATAATCAACATATAGAGCAAGTCTCAGAAGTTAAATATCTAAACTTAATGTTGGACCCTCACTTGAAATTTGATAAACATGTTAAAAATAATTGGGAAAACTATAAAAGCCAATTTATATATATTCAAATTAATTAGATATTGCTTAACACTTGATGCAGCTAAAACATTTGTTCATACAATGATTTTTTCAGACATTGGTTACTGTGTTACCTCTTGGTCACAGGCTGGTATAGGTGTGATTACATCGTTGAAAGGTTTATATAATTGTGCCTTAAAAATATTAAAAAAGCCCATTAGATGACATCATTGTCACGTCCTAAGAGACCTGAACATGTTTTTTGATAATTATATCAAACGCAAACCTCATCATGAAGTGTTTGCATGGACAGACCTCTCAGGCCCCCTTTGAGATGGTATAGAAATACAGCTGCAGAGAGTTGCAATATAACTTACAGGAAAACATCCTTTGGTCAGACTTCCTAGGGCAGCTGTGGCTCAGGAGGGAGAGTGGGTTGCCCGTTAATCGGAAGGTCGGTTTGGCTGTTTCACCAGTGTGTGAATGTTAGTTTCTGTTTGAGCATTTAGGCTCAGTGTGTGAATATTGAACGCGATGTAGTGGAAAAAAGCGCTTTGAGTGCTCGAAAAGACTAGAAAGGCGCTATACTAATATTAACTTTTCAGTCAAGGGAGCTAATATCTGGAACGAGCTGCATGGTGAGCTAAAATCATCAACAATTTAAAACTAAACTGAAGAAATTTTTAAAAGATAATCAGTTGTGTAGTCATGTGTAGCGATGGGGGTGAAGGGTAGAGGGAGGGATGGTTGGGTGGTATACATGTATGTGCTCAGTTGTTTTACTGTTACTATGTTTAATGTTTGTTGTATATGTAATGTTAAAAGCCCTTCTAGGGACGGGCATTGGAAATTGGCAGAAACTAAAAATGCTGTGATGCTGTGCATTGGAAAATTGTTGTACAATTCTCTGTGTTTATAGCATCTGTCCCTATCAAATAAACTGAAAAAAAATGTTTCTAGCAGCACATTATTTAGCAGTAATAGCCATTTTGGACAAGCAGACAAAGAACACAGCAGTGTTTACAGAAACTCAAACCTCATCAATAGCTAAACTAGAATTCATTCCTCCTCCAACTGGTCAAGTTGCAGTTTACAACCTGAAATTATTTACTGTGTAAAAGCAGCTATATAGAGCATAGCTACACAAATTGTGGTGCTTTTGTCTTCTTCTGGTATTTTTAGATGCAAAGCTTCTCTATATAGGGATATATAGAGTAGAGTACTGTATACGGAAACTCACTCACAGGATCACTGTTACCAACGGCACGCTCCAATGTGTTATTTGCAGTCACATGATTCCTGATGATGCTCAAAATTATATCATAAATAGGCAAGATGTGAAAGGCAGAATTGATGAGATGTAGGAAAGCCCCTACATTGATAAATATTGTTTACTCATTGTGTCCCAGTGTGTAGAATCTGGAATCACCCAAGTCATACTTAAATTATGGCTAAAAATCTATTTTGAGGTCACAATGACCTTTGACCTTTAAGTCAAAAGTGTTGAATAATGGCTTATGATTTCACAATGAAGTTGACTTTGACCTTTTTAGTAGAAAATGTAATCGCTTCACTGTTGTATTACATTAAACATTGAAACATGTGTTATGCCAAAAATGTGTTTGTCAAGGTAATTTGGAGGTCACAGTGACCTTGACCTTTGAAAATCAAATTCTTATCAGTTCATCCTTGAGTTCAAGTGGATGTATGTGCCAAATTTAAAGTTCCCTCAAGGCGGTCTTGAGATATCGCTTTCATGATAATTGTACACAATGGACAGACGGACAACCCAAAAACATAATGCCCCTGGCCAGTGCTGTCGCAGGTCCAGAGCACAAACATAAAAAAGTCATCTTCACAGTGACACACTGACAAGGAGCAAAGACGGGACCAAATAAATAAGAATAATGATACATTTTCTGCAATACCACTTTAAAACACGTCACAAATGGTGGATATATCATTTTAGTTTTAGTTTTGAGTTTTGAATTTTAGGCATAATTGCTATTTTAATATTTTATTTTATAATTGTTACCCAGAGTGACCCACTGTGAAAAATGGGAAGGATACATGACATAAAGTTCCAAACATTGATTCAAGCAAAAGAACTCTTCCCTCTTTTACTTCTACAGCAATGTTCTGTAGCTCCCATTTGCTGATTTCTGTATCTTATCTTGCTCTTGTGTCCTTCACCTCTTCTTCTTCCATTATCTACCCCTCACATCTTTCCTCCCGTTCTTACCGTCTTCTAATTATTTCACCTGCACTTCTCGTCCTCCTGCAACTCTATCCATCATCTGTTCAACCAGCCCTGGGACCTTTTGCACTTTTTAACTGTATCACTGCCTTTACAGGAAGAATAAATTAAATGAATTAAAACATAAATTTACAAAAACATAGTTTATCCAGCAGAACTTTGTTATTCTTAACATGTATTTGTCATTGCTTGTTATTGAGTTTCTTTTTTTCTTAATCTAATCCACTCATTGAATTTGCATAATGAGTAAAAAATGTTGAGAAGCAAAAACGCTCTGATTAGCTGCCGTGGTTTAAACATGCAATTAAATGAATTTTTAAACCACAAACTATACTGAGTATAGCAATTCATAAAGCATGCATGTTTTGTACTTTAATTGGGCTGAAAACCAGAATTTCTAAACATTTCACTATTTGAAACAGGCCTTTTTACAACAAATGTCTTAAAAACAAGGCTCTACTGCAAGAACAGGATTTTATTTACTGGGTGTTAGCAAGTTTTACAGGCCAATAACGTAAGAAACACGAGGGTTCTTGCTGCTATCAAACTGTATGATTTAGGATCACCCAAATGTGAGCTGCATAGTCAATAAAATTCATTAACTCATGACTTCTGGACATGAATTGACTTTGTGTCTAAAATCAAAACCGGCTGTCAAACTTAAGATCTTAAAATTCACAAATGAAGAGAGGAATCCAATGAAATATACATTTATTAGGTTGTAATGCAGTTGATTTGCCTTTCTAATTTATGGGTCTTCGCATTGTAACTGGACGACATTTCAAGTATAATTCCCCACAGTAAGTATTTCTTATTAAAATAACATACTGCAATGCTTGTCTTAGTGATACAGTTTTTAATTTTAGACAAGATTAATTAATAATAAACTCTCACTGCACTCTTAGACTAAAAAGCTTGGGGGGAGCAATGCTGTGACACAAATGAGGGCTGACCTGTCAAAAAAGCAATAGTTCAAATCCATTTTCTGCGTATGTGCGAGTCTGGAGAGTCACCTGTTGTGCATGTTAAATAACTTGATGTTCAACGCAGTGCTCGTGAGCCCCTCAGCAGTCATAGCAGGGACCACAGTAATCACATCCAGACCCAAGTTATTAATCATGCCTGTCTACCTCCAGGCAAACTTGCAATTTGAGAGTGTCAATCTAAAGAAACGTCATCAATCAAAGTGGGACGAAAGCCTGGTGGAAAAGCTAATTAGTATTAGTAATGGTGAGGGAACTGTGTTTTTTAGCTGTCTTACGCAAGATTTCGTCAATGCACAGATCTCATGGTATGTTCAAAAGGAGACAATCATATCAGGCCTTTGCCCGCCTTCTGCTCGGTCTGGTCTTAGCTGGCTGCACCTTCATGCCACTAGAGGCTGATCAAACAGTTGGTCTGGGACTGTGTGTGAAGCTCCAGAGAATGAGAACTAAAGGAATCCTATTAAAAAGAGTGAGATCTAAACCTCTAGACAGTTCTCAGTATGTAGCTTGCTTTAATATGTTGTTTTGTTTCGGCTGTAACATCAGTCTATTTCTAACCAAAGACAACATTGAAGCACACTGACATTTACTGGTATGAATAATGTAAAATATGTGTCTTATCAGGTGTCTTAATTTGAAGTGACATGCAGAGTCACCAGTCTAGACCATGTCGTGAATGCAAGGGCGTCACTTTGTGTTGAAAAGTAATGGGGGCATAAGGGACTTGAAGATGTTCAAAAACTAGATGAAAAGATTTTTTACACTATTTTGAATAAATGTGAAATACTGAAATATATGAGTGGGGGGTCTGGTGGTTGAGCATGAAACACTTAATTTCCTGCATTCTGGAGACATTTTCTGCTCCAATTTAGGGTGGAAATGACTTCATTTATAAAAAGAGAAACAAAAAATTCAGCAGGCAGGTGGCAATTCATAAATAGAAAAATACAACAGAATATAATGCAGTAATCAGCAGCCTGTTACTTTTTTGGAGAAGCTATTTTTCAGAACATTTTTAATAAAGGCTTTCACAATTTCAAAATGTGGTGGGGACATGGGTAAATGACACCTATGATCTAGTGAAGAGGCTTCATTCAGGTTCATAATATAATGTGTATTTATGTAGGCTACACTATGAAAATTAACATTTTGTCCATCTGTTTTTACATATACACATACAGGAAAGAGACAAAATGACGTAAAACAAAAGCTAAAATCAAAGGTGGATCATATTAGCTTGAATCCCAGTTCACTGCAGCGTTTGTCAATTAAAAAAGAATTAAGCGATATCAAGGCTTATCAAAGACAAACAGTAGAAGTGGTCACAGGCTCAAACTATCCTACAGGGATAAGATAAAAATAAACCATGTGCGTTGACACTGCTAATAGACATGCAGCATAACATTACCTACCTTTGTAGCTGTGTTTGCAATAGTGATGAAGTTCCTTCAAAGCTTCAAGGATAAGGGTGGTGATATTTAATTTTTTGTTACTGCCTTCAAATCGAAAAAAAAAGACTAAAACCAATGATGATTTTCTGCTAACAAGTGCTGTCTGTGTAGCCAAACACTGAGATAGCTTATTCCTCTGAGCCATAGCTCCATTGTTGTCCAAAAACTATTAAAAACACATCAGTGAGCTGCAGCGACATGACATGTTGAGTAGTTTATTTTAAGTCAAACCCACGTACAACGTTCAGTGACAGCAACCCATTTTTAAAATCCTCCTCCACTCAAAAATGTATTTTTCTTATTGATACTTCACTTAGATGTTTGAGCTTCACTGAGTAGTATGATATATTTGCTGAGTTTGAGTAGAGGGTTGTTTTCACATTCATCTGCTGAAGGAGGACATTTTTTCTGCACTCACCTTAGATCTGAGTTTACTGTAAGTACGTGTGCATTGGAATTTTTGTAGAGAAGAACCATACCAGATACACAGTATTATTCCAAGTGAGTATTTTTATATGTCTCAAAACATGTATGGAGGGATTTACTTGTTCAGCAGGAACAAGTGGGACTTTGGCTGAGTGTCACAGACAGGGCAAGGAAGTCAAAGTATCAAGAGATGGATAAACACATTGGTGGTTTTACTCTTTTAACGCGATTTGTTTACAATAAGAAAAATATAGAATATTTCCTTATCATTTAAGTCCCTTTTTAGGAATGTTTTGTCCTGTATGTTATTCTTATATATATTCTTATGCTCAACATTCTTTGTGATTTTTTCTGTGCAGACAGAAAACAAAAAGAAATCGCTTCTCAAACAATTCTGTTTTTAACACAGAGCTGGTAAGTGCTCCTTTCAGCTTAAAAAGGTCTCGTAACCTCACAATTTCTGACCGGAATTACTCCAGTCCCCCATCTTTTGTGCTGCTATGCCTACACAAAATTAGACTGCAAACCCTCCATTTTCATCGACCCCCCTCTTAACCGCCGACTCCCCCCTCCTCATTCTGTTCCATCAACAACTATCAACATCCCTTCAATGAGCTGCTTCCCTCTCTCCTCAGCAACTTGTTTCAGAACATGCTGATCCAAGGATGGGTAATGAGGCACAAACGGACGATGGGTCACTATGGCGATCGAGCTGCGGGAGGTAAAAAAAGCCTCCCGGGTTTCTAACAGCTTGTCACTCTGATTGACCTGTGGCCCATTATAATCTCTGAATGCTTTGGCTCACCTCACGGCTCACCTGGCAGAGCAATACTCTTTCTCTTTCACTCTGCCCTCTACTAATCCCTCTCTCTTTCCCCCGCCCCTCTAATCTCACCCCCCCAACCCCTTCCTTTTCTCACTCTCACACTCATCCTACTCATCCATTCAATTCACCCCAGCAATTCAATTTCATTTCCTATATTAGCGCAGGACAAGAAATGCTTATCTTGCCAAAACATGTATATACGAAATAAATGGGAAAACATAAAACAACAGGCCGTAAATATGAGCAAGGATTAAAGTTGGTAAGCCATCATATTTACTCACAGCCAAAATAAGTTTTGCAACAAAGGAATTCATATTCATGAAGCCATATGTGCCACAAGAGCTGGACGTCAGTCCCTAGGCTGTAATAAACATGTTACCTTTTACATTTAGCTTCATCAGATACACAATCAATATGCAAATGATTTTTTAGGGATGTAATTCTGCCAAAAACTCAAGATGCTGATCTAAGTCTAGTTTCATCTTGGAACAGGGCCCCTGTCTCTCCACAGAGAGTGCCAGGCAGGCTTTTAATGCACTTCACCTCCACTCACGTATCAGCGTGCACACAAACACATAGACGGATGCACACAATATGCTACAAAGCCCCCTAGCTGGCTTCCAAATGCCAAATGTCTGCCTAATAAATACAAAAAACAAATGCATTAACACACACATAATGACATGCAGCCACTTCCTTGTGTATTTCACTGACATCCTTCCACATTTACACATTCGTTGACTAAACACAAACCAAGGATACATGTGTCAGACTGTGGTCTTGCTCAAATCCACCTTATTGTTTACCTGCTCTGCTGTATGGGTTTCTAATCCTTTATACTCCACATATAATTTTCTTTTAATTTGACTGTCTGTGTGCTTCTACTCTGGCTCTTTATCATTCCTCATACACTCTTAAGCCCTGGCAAAATCCCACCACTTGCGCGATCAGGTCCTGTCCCACTGTACTTGCGGTGTGTTGCCGGCCTTGGCCCTACACTATTGCAGATGGGATGCAAGAGAGAGGAGCCATTACAGGTATGTATGAGCTTTGAAATGGTAAGAAGCTCTGTTTATATTGCAGTGCAGATGAAAGTGAGCCATGAGGAGATGCACAAGGCCGAGGGGGAGGTGGGGGTGGCAGGGGGACGTGTATGTAGAAGGGGAAGGGAGGATAAGAGGGGGCTTTTTCAGCAGCCAACACCTTACCTACACCACTGCCACTGTTCCCTGGGAGGATTTATTCCCGCTATCTGTTTGCATCCTTTTTCTTATCTCTCTTTCTCTATTGCTCCTTTGATAAAGGATAAAGAACATGAAACAGGTTCACGTAGAGGTTTTTTGAGAGGTACAAAATGCATGGACATCCAAAAAGGGGTTTGTAAATGGCTATGTTCAGCACAAATCTATGTTCTCCACATTTTAAAACCTACATAATTATGTATGAGAGTGTGTACTTATGCGCAAGTGTATCTGTGAGAAGCAAGAAGGAGAGCGCTGTAGCCTCCTTCTCTTTATTTACACTGCATTGCTATGTTTTGTTACACCGCACTGCCCATTCTCCCCATGGGGATCATTAAAGTTTCATCTTTCTGTACCTTATTAGATATCCTCAATCACAAGAGCATTGTAGAAAAATAATTCCATAGTGATGTTTGGCGAACATATTGATTTTAATGAGCCAGAAAGTATCAGTATACTGTAAATGGTTTAAACGAGAATTTCAAAGCTTCTTTTCATTGATTTTGGTTGATTTGTTGTTATTTTTTCAGACTCATTCTGATTTTGTGAAAATGTTCCAATGCACAACACACAGAATTTAAGTTGTATGAGTATTGGCCATGAAAAGTATTTTAGTTCAAGTGAATTTAAAGTTATTTAAACTGTTATTAATTAACTCAGAATAAATCCCAACTCACCTGGTCAGACAGCTGGGCTGGGCCAGCAACATGACATCAAAGCACTGCTCAGAGCAAATACAGAAGCGAAGCTGGGGGAAAATAAAAGCTTAACATGGGAAAAAGCCTAAAAGCGAAATAACGCAAGTTGTGTGTGTGGAAAAAACATGAATAATGGATAGCAAGTAGAAATCATGCAGATGAGAACAAATAACAGACTCCCAAATAAGAGCTGCATTTAAATAGACAATATGAGACACATAACTGAAGAAGATTTTTAGGATGCGGTGGCACATACTCATGCATTCATGTGTACCAAACGGAGGAACCATCTCCTGATGTCTTTGACAGTAATGAGGCAGAGGCAGAGTGTTGGATTTGAGGAGCAGAGCCTGCGAGCAACAGACAGGCAAGCAGAGCATGTCAAATCACCCTTATGTGGGACACAATCATTATGTCACCACAGACTAATCTGGAAGCCACAAATCGCAATTGGTCTTTTGGCAAAACAAGGGTCAGTGGCAGATGGGTAGAGGCTGGAACTGTGAAAGTAGCTGCTAGCCACACAAACACAGTGACTGAAACGCTAACCTCATTTACACCAGTTTCTGTTTGGCTCCCGAGGGCTCAACCTAAGTTCTAAGCCTATGTAAATTTAGGCCAGGCCAGGGGAGACCATGGCTTCAACGCCTTTGGTCACTGGAGGGTCGCTTGCAGCTGTCACAGTGTGTGCATCAAGCGTTAAAAATGCATATTTGCTGCAGAACTCAAGAACATTGAGAGAATGTAAGTGCACCAGAAGTAGTGACTACGGATTCTGTACAGTGTTTTGGTGCAGAGACAGAAAAAAAACACAACCTGAAGGGTAGGAAGAGAAGACATAATATTTTCAGCATTTTGCCAATAAACTTAACATGTCTTCAAGCACTAAAATACTTTCCTCACTTCTTTCTGAATAAGTGACGGTGACAGAAGAAACATTTGCAGTCAAGCTGTGATGTAACAACAAATGTTACATTTGCAGAATAATATGTTCTGTAAAAATAGACATTTAAGAAGAAACTAGGCTTCCCAAGTTTTGTAAATTGATCAAGTTTGACTAAACTGACTTTGGTTTAATTAAAAATGCACATTTGCTGCCAAAAATCTTGAGAACACTTCAGTGATTATTTCAAAAAGGCACATAGTAAACATAATGTTGGTGTTGAGCAGGTAGTGTACAGTGGATTTTTAAAACTTTAGCGTTAAAAACAGCTGTCTGCTGCAGCTTAAAACCACACTATGAGGGTGATCCACAAAGTTGTGGTTATGCTGCATTCTGTTGCTTAAAGAGATCATATAATGCTCATTTTCATAATTTTATTTAGTGGTTGTACCAGAAAAAGGTTTACATGGCTTCATTTTCAAAAAACACCATCTTTTTGTCAAACTGCACATTGCTGCAGCTCCTCTTATCACTCTGTGTGCTAAAGGCTCCATATTAGCTACCCAGTGAGGCATTTCACTTCTATTAGATCTTTGTTGAGAGTTGCAGATGTGCAGCACCTAGGTAAGGACTACTAGCCAATCAGAAGCAGAGGGTAGGTCCTGACAAGCAAGGTAGTGTGATCCAAAACAAATCCGCTGCAGACGGCAACCATGACTTCGGTTCAGCCATACATGATCCCGAAACACAGGCAGAACAACCTAAAACAGCTTGGCATCTAGACTGGAGCAAGACGTTTACTTTATGTCCATTGACTGCCTGAAGGGTTTCTAACGTTCTTTAGGGAGAGTGGGGTTGAGGGGAGGCAGCGGGTAGACATCTTTTCACTGCATGCTGCAGCTCAGTGTGTTTCTCCACCAGTTTTTTTGACGGCTTGCTACACTAGCAGCTATGCGAGTATTGTGACATTTGTTAAATACACAGATAGGCACAGATAGGTTGAGGAAGTAAAGGCTGGACTACAATGGAGCTGTTTTCAGGCAGTTCAGGAGCAGTGTTTTCTGTGGGAGATGGGGACTCCCTTTGGGGTGGAATTTGGGCTTTCTCAATTTGCAAACCTATTACATAATATATGGCCATAATAACTCTGCATCAGTCCACATACTCCCTGTGGAATCTAGAGATAGGTTCCCTGATAGGATATAATACCATGTGATACAGTAAATTGATTTGCATACGAGGTGTTATGGTGTGAATATAAAGGTTGATTTGTCACATTTGTACTGAAATACAACTGCTGCTTTACTGAACGCTCAGTAAAGAAAAACATTTTTTATCAAATGGTTTTCTCAGGCACTTCAAATTCAGCTGGAGTCACACAGGTAGCTACAGTGGACTGTGGTGCCTCACCCCTGTATGATGAAAGCATGCATCACACAGTCAACTTCCCCTCCTTGGCAGCTAGAGGACAATCATTCCCACACCCCCAAAAAAGACATGAGAAAAACGTTACATAACAGTGAAGCTAACAGGGGAGGAGGGGGAATCCTCAATATTTAACACCTCTCATTCCACATTCACTTTGACTCAGACCGAGGACTAACCTTCTGATCTCCCCCATCAAAGCTCACTCACAGTCACCTCACATCTCCCTCTATCCAAGTCTAATCGGCACTGATTGGCTTATGAAAACCCTAATCATTGAAAATTACTTATTATGTGATGCCGGTATGTGTGGGTTCTGAATAACTTTGAAATGGTGATCAACTGAAGGAGGGTTTTTCTGTGTGCCTACTTGATTTGAAGTAGCTGTGTGCAGTCACTCTATATGGATGTGGTTTTGAAAGCTAATGAGACAGAGAAGACTCGTCTCCTCAACGGGGAAGGGGGCAGCCAAATCTCTGACAGAAAAACGCTACAATTTTCCTATTCTAACCTACAGGGACATAGCAAGCCTATGGACTGTATGGTACTTCATCCGTGACTTTACAGAGAGCTTGAATGTTGAATGATTTTCAGTGGTATCTAATATGTTACATTGACTTATACTATGTCTGTGTTGACAGTGAGTTAGTGACCTTATCACCTTTTAGTTTCATCATCTATTCCTATAATTTTGCTAAAGGCAGCCACTTAGAATGTGTCCATGCACTCAACTGTCAACTTGTGACTTTATCTTACGTGATTCCATTTTACTGTCTTGTGGTAGCATGTACTATAGATAATTTTTTACCTTTCTTGTGTTTTGTTTCTGCTATTTAATAGTGGGATTACATTATTCATTATGCTTAATATTTTCGGCCACCCTAGCGGCGTGACTCCATGGATGGCAAAGTCAGTCGGACCCTCTGCATTGCTCCAGCCCCAAATCCCAAGCCCTGCCATCCTTAAGCTGTCCCCCAGATGCCATTGGACTTTTTTCCACATCACTTGACCTTTCACACCTAACTACACACCTGTTCTCGTCTCCCTCATCTGCTCTGCAGTTACCTGGCCTACTCCACCCACTCTCTCACTTGTTTCCACATTCCCTCAGCAGCCCTGCAGATACTTAACTGGACCTTTCCTACTCATTTCTTGCCAGATTGTCAAAGTTGCCACTGAGTATCTGATCTGTTCTGTTTTTGGTTTTTTTTTGTGGTTTTTTTTTTACCTGTGCTGGATTTACATGGACTTTGACCTGCTGCAAAGTCCTGCCTGCCCCTCTAAATTTGTTTGCCTGTTTGGACTGTTTTGCTGGTGTTGACCCTTGTCTGCCTCATGATTTTGTAAGCCTATTTATTGTCTCTGCCTCAGTAATTGCTTGTACTCTACCAGTCAGCCTGCACTGTCTGCATTTGGGTCCTATGTCTATTACCCCCATGAAATCCTTAACTTCTTGATGGATTGCCATGAAATTTGGTATCGATATCCATGGTTCCCAAAGGAAGGATCTTAATGACTTTGATGATACTTCAGACTTTTCATTTAGCGCCACTAGAAGGTCAAAGTTTTCACTTATCCAGTGAAATACCTCAACAACTATTGGATGGATTGGTACATTTTATATACAGAAATCAATGGTCCCCTGAAGATGAATGCTAATGACTTTGGTTATCCTCTGACTTTACATTTAGCGCCATCATCTGGGCAGAATTTTAATCTGTGCAATTCTTTGGGTTTTACTTTGCATGTACTGCTCACTAATGGTAACAGTTTACTTTAGTTCCCCCTATTTTGCATTTCCCAGCAATATACTAACATGTAATAAATAGTTTATACACAAACTACCATGTAGTTGTAAATATGGGCATTTTAAGTGTTATATAAAGTAAAAACAGTATTGTCAACTATTGAGTTCTCCTGTGAAGACACAATTTGCATTCTTTCAACTGTATTGTCCTATATTGCCATTCATTATCTTATTATACACTAGGCTCCACTTATGGATGTCTGTAGCCCTTATTAGCTAATGTTAACATGCTAATGTGAACGTGTAAACTAAGATGGTGAACATTACACCTCCTAGACATCAGCCTACTTGTCATTTTTGTCATCAGCATCGTTAGCATGCTGATGTTAGCTCAAACACAGCTGTGCCGAAATACAACCTCACAGTGGCTGTAGATACTTTGTCTTGTTTACAGTTTCATCTTCTCTGTCTGTAATATTGCTCTAGGACAGCAGCTGTTTGATCTACTGGCCTAGTCTTGCATGGTGGCATTTCAACATCTTATGGTGTCACATAATATACTCTTCATGTCTTAAGTAAATAGTAAGCATAGGCCTAATTATATTTTTATTTTTATTTTATCTCCTACAGAGCCACCTTAGTGTTGCTGGTTCCAATACTGGCCGAGTTTACAATGACCTGACCCTTCATTATGGTATTTTGATCTCCTATGACATTCTTATAATACTGCAGTCTGAGTACTGCTGGAATACTTACAAATGGCACCCTTCCCAAATTAATTATCACATTAGCTGTTTTCTGTCACGTATAATACTTCCACCAGTGCTGTTGCCTGTCATTTACCACAGAATATTCTGTGGAAAACTGTTGCTCAGTTAAAAACAAAAGACAAACAGACACAAAACAACAGGGGCAAGAGGTGCCCGAAACAGATGGCTGTTTTCTCTACATAAGTAAATTGACTATAAATTAAATTCAGTTCCCCAGTGTGTGTGTGAGTGTATGTGAGAGAGACAGAAAAAGGGAGAAAATGTACATCTGTGTTCATCTTATATATTATATGGAGCTGGGAGTCACACTGAATTAAGTTAAATTGAATGTTTCTGTATCACATCACTGCCAATAAAGCTAATGCTAAATGATTTCTCTTTAACTATTGGCAGCAATTTGCTCATGTGTATTAGCTTGTAGGATACTAGAGGCTATTGGTTTCCCTCTTGTCACTCCAACGTATTTGAATTGAATAGTGATTGACAGAGCGAGGAGACTAGGAAACGGGAGAGAGAGAGAGGGGGGGGGGGGGGGGGGGGGGG
>NC_060159.1:19388184-19396076 GCF_021292245.1 Micropterus dolomieu
GGGGGGGGGGGGTGAGCCTATCCGGAGGAAGAAGCAACTAGGGAAGAAGCCTCAGCAGTTGCATTTGCCAAAGCGGCTCCACATAGCCAGCAGCCTGCACTCCTAAGATTCACCTTTTAAATTTGACATGACAATTTTTGAAACCATTTTGAGCCACATTCGTTCTGTCTGTGTTGTGATGGACACGCGGCTGGAAATAGGATTTCGTTCAACGTAACTTGAAGGCAGCAGCAGTTGTTGGACCGGCGTTTTTAGTGCCTCCTCGCAGCGGATTTACAAAGCCTCTCCGGAGCCTGCGATGATATTCAGCACCCTGGACAGAGACTAGAAGCATTTCAGCACGCTGGACAGTCATTAAGCGTTTCATCAACCCGGACATAGACTAAAGGTGCGCTGAAGGTAAGCCGGCAGAGTTGAACAGCAGCTTTTCGCCTGTATCTTCTTGTTAGTCGGGAAGAAAAAAAATCACTCAATACCACCACAATATGTTGAACGTGCTACGACTTATCGCAAGACTGCTTTCCGAGAGAGACAGGGTAGATACATGAGCAGTTACAAATGGGAATAGCCTAGGCTGGGTTAATTTATTTCAGTGTTTTAAGCAGTTCAGCCGAGTTTGTTAGCCTATGAGTTTAAAGGGAAAATGTCATCAGTGCTGCCACTTTCTACCGGTCTAGTTTGTGATTCATGACGTGTGCTGTGGCAAAGGAGGCTGCAGTAATCTCTAAACATTATTATAATTATTATTATTATTATTATTATTATCATTATTAGCCCTGTGTTTCTGTATAAGGCGAGCTTCCGTTCGCTCTCCGCCTTATTTAAGGCAGCTGTTTATTTTGAAGAGTCAGCGCGTGCCCAGGCAGAAGTGGCTCGTGCCTCCAGTCTGCGCGGAAAATCAGCCCATCCATGTTTTGAGGCCCCCACGACCACCACCCAACACACACACATATGCTCACACCACCCCCAGGGCACGCGGCCAGCAGCCACTAAGAAAATATATAACCCCCGCGAAGCCCAGTGCTTTCTCACCACACCGATATTTCAGAATGACTATCGGATAATGATCACGAGAGAGGGGCTGCTGCCTTTTAACCTATGCATTGACATTGTATAACGTTTTTTTTGCGATTAATTGCGTGATTTAATATGTGTGGGCAGCCTGTGGGTTTAGCTTTATTGGCACTTCATCAGGAAACATGGTTGCTGCATGGACCTTTGAGGCGCCTGTTTAACCAAGTGAGTCCAAAAGTTGATCTTACAGGTCTGTCCATTATAATGCTTAAAATGTTTGACAAATATAGGTATGTGTCAAGATGTTTTGCTCAAATGATTAGGGAATCTAAGTTTATGAACATTTTCTGCTTTTCTTCGTTGGACATTAAATAGTTGGAACTTTAGTAGACATTTTTCACTTTCACTTATTTCTGATATTTCATAGACCAAACTAGATCAACACAAATATCATCTCTAGGATGTTATTTTTTTTTTCATTTCAAAATGTGAAAAAAATGTTAACCCCTTCTGGGTGGTGCCCTATGTGGCCATCTATGTTGTTTATTGGAAGTGCCGCCATCTGACCAAATGCTTAATCGACTGATCAAAAAAATTATAAACATAATAATCGATAATGAAAATACTCATTGGTTGGATCCATAGTTATAACCCTAATGCCTCATGTGTTGGTAATATACTGTCACACTGAAGGACTTACATCCTTGTAATCCAAGCTGCACATTAACTGGTGCTGGGATTAGACATTATTTTGACCTTTTGGTTACCACACCGATGCTTGAAATTGATGTGGCCACACAGCTTCCGTTTTCTCGCTTGCTCCATGCAGCACTCGAACTGTATGCTGCTTTTGCACGAAGAAATTAAATCTGAAAACGTAAAGGGAGAAAAATGCCCATGTCAGGCCTGTTTTGAATAAGAGGTGACCCCCATGCATTTTGCCCGCGGCGTTCTAACAGGCTCTGATAGCCACACACACATACACACACACACACACACACACACATACACACACACACACACACACACACACACACACACACACACACACACACACAGACTGTAAGCATACACACACCCTGACTGTGTAAACCCAGTGATGTTAAGTCTTGGTTTTGAAAGCCTTGATTTTAATGATGTTCATTAGGATTTTGATTACACTGAATGTGTGATAACTCTCGGCTCGGCGTTAAGTGTGTGTGATATGTTGACTGAGACTGTGAGTGACAAGAATTTGGTGGGAGGAAGCAAGGCATGTGAATCATAGCAGGGATGTTGCCACAGGGTTCCACTCCAGTGTCCTTGTAAGAAAGAAAGCACATTTTGATATGCCAGTTTTGTCTCTGGGTTATTAAGCTCTGGGCACTAGTGTATAGAAACTGCTGCTCTATATCATGGAGATGATGAACTAAATGCAAATTAATCTTTCATGCTCAATTTATTATCCAATAAACAGACTATGAATTTGAATTAGAATAGTGGCCCTACAGAGGGCAGGCCACACAATTGCCCGTTACCTCTCTCTAAACTGCCTTTGCCTAGTCAGAACTCCAAGGGTTGGATAGCAAGTCAGACACTGAATTCAGGGCATTTATGTGGAGGTGTATCTCGTACCATAAAAGCAAGGCCACTTTAACAGTCATTTGCCACCCAGAGGGTTACCTCTTCACTTGTGCACTGTCTCAAATTGTGACTCACTGAAAAACATGACACAACACACAACCTTGGCGTCAGCAGTTACGAGCCCCCATTGCCATCCAGGAGAAAGCAGGATGATGGGCTCTGCTTTAGATTTTCACATTACATAGATTGAGTTGCTTTTCATGAGTGTGCACTTTACATGTTCACTGCACAGTGGATCATGTTACTGCATGCCTGGAATTCCATTTATGGGCCTCTTAAAATCCAGGCCCCTGCTAGTAACGCAATTAAATTCAACACTGCTACAACTACATGATGGGCCAGTGTGAAAGCCAGAGAGCAGGCCGAGGCAGTGAATGCCCACTCACCCTCCTCACTCCACAACCCCTCCCCCTCATCCCGTCGCATAGTGAATTGTGGTCAATTTGAATGATCAACCGAAGACAATCTGGGAGGCAATGTCTGTCGCAGAGAATATTAGGCTGCAATGAGCCGCGCCAATAAAAAGTCTGTGTGTCCGGAATAGTCAATGTGATTTTTCACTCCCCTGTGTGTTGTAGCTCCCTTTAGCACACATAGAAAGTAGAAAAATTAAAGTGCTCTGTCCGTGCTGTGCTAGACTCTACTCTGGGCTACGCTAAGCTGTATGGTGCTGTGCTGTGCTGCGCTGTGCTGCGTTGTGCTGTGCTGTGCTGTGCTGTGCTGTGCTGTGCTGCGTTGTGCTGTGCTGTGCTGTGCTACGCTCTATGTCATTAGCTGAAACACAGCTGCTGTTCCATCTGATGCAGTAAGCACTCAGCTCATCTCATCGGTTCTCAGCCACTGGTTTTCCACTTCAGAATCACTGTGCTTCGGAGAGCTATAATCTTACTGACATAATGGCGTCCACTCCAATCAATAGCCAAATGGCAGGGTGAATCAATAGCTACCATACTCTACAATAACGTGGCCTGGGAGTGGCATAGGGGAAAGCAGCCTGCAACCATCACATGTTTAACTCTGGAAACTCTTTGAAAATATACTCCTTAATTATGGATCAAAAATACCAACCTTGTTAACGAGCCATGTATTATGAATTGCTGCATGATCTATGCTAATGTAAGCACAGTTGAAAAAAAAACTGGCACCTCTTTGCTTGCTTGCTTGCCTCTCTCTCTAATCACTACACATGCAAATGCACACACACACACACACACACACACACACACACACACACACACAGTATATGCAACCAGAAGCACAAAAGTAAAACCAAAACTGAGATATAAAACTTTACGTACTTACAACAATAAGTATCTATGATTGGTCAAATAAAATATTCACTCTTTTTTAACATTTTGGATCCTTCTCATTGGCACACTTCTGCACAAACCAGGGAATTTCAACATTAGGCAAGAAGGCAGTGTTCACACATCCAACTTATTCAGTTAACGGGTTGTTGGTGTTCCCTGAGGAGCCAGAAAATTCACTGGCTTTTTAAGTGTTAATCAAGTGTTTATCCAAGCCTAACTTAAAAGAACTCTAAGATAAAACATTTTATATGTAACAAGGCAGCAGTGAAAACATTTCTGCAGTTTTATCTAAGAGAAAACAGCTAGTGTTTTACATCCTAGAATAAAGGTCCCTTAAACTATCCTGCTGTTTGAATTTTTTTGTCTGCAGCATCCTCAGAGATAATATTATGCACAGCAAAAACAGGCATAATGGTTTTGGCAACAAATGGAAAAGGTAACCAGGTAAAGAGCTCAGTTACTGCTGTTATTCCAACAGAGATGCAAATTGCCTTGAATGGAAGATAAGAAGTTTATCTTTCTGTCGGTACCGCACTTTAACACGGCAAGAACCAATGTGTGATTAGATCCAGCTTTTTTTTAAAAATCAATCCAACCCCAAATGGCAGTTTCTCTGGTGGAGGGCAATTTGGCAATCTACTCAGCATCTCATCAAGCAGAGTTTCAATAGCCACACTGGACGCTTATGAATCAAAGACTTTAAATCTTTAAAGAGTGTGAAGCTGGAGGAGAAAACAAATATGCCAATGTGGATTTTGACCAGTCACTGCCAGTGTTGAGTAAGACAGGTAGGTGTTGGTGGTATCATGAAATTCTGCACCATCTGTGTGGTGGTTGGATGACATTCCCACAAATGTCGCCATATAGCTAGCTGCTTGTGCTGTTCCACACACACAAGCACAGACTCACTGCCCACATACACCTACTTAGTTACAGCCTGCTATATACCCACCCATACCTCTTACAAGCACACACACACACACACACACACACTTGCTTCCACACATTAAAAACCATGCTTTAAACAGAGTGTGGCTGTACAGGTATATAGCGGTGAAATATTGGAGCCACTGCAGCCCTCAAGGCAGGCAGTTATCAGGGATACAGAACTGATGGGAAATCAATCAGCTCAAGTGGAGTGGCCGGGCCCGTGGTGAAGAGAGGAGTCTTGTCTTTTCCAGATGCATGCCTGATGTCTGCAGCTCACTGTTCTAATCACTGAAGCAAAACAGCATGCATTTATATAGTAAATGCATGCACGTTTCCACCGTATGTATATATGCATGTGCTCTATCTATCTATCTATCTATCTATGTATCTATCTGTCTATCTATCTATCTATCTGTCTATCTATCTATCTATTCCCAATTTCTACAATATATGTACATGGTAACTATGACGGTGGAACATAAAGGTGGACATTAATTGAAGGTCACATGTCTATACACTTGCTTTCCCCTATGCACACTACTTCCTGCATTAGCTCTGAACTTTGGCGCTGATGGTACTAAGGTCATAACTAAAAGTCTCTGCAAGTCTCTGAGAATTTACCACTACCATATCTACTTTATGTTTGTTCAGCTCAATGTAAAGTGGGTGATCCAGTGTCAAACAGATCTGTTACATCCCTATTTCAACCTCATATCTAATTCATGCACTTTATTGTTGCTCTGTGGCTGCGCATATGTGTTATGAGGTACAATGGTAGCAGCTTTTGCCGAAGCCAAATCATATACAAAAATGAACAGGGCAAAGTAATGTACTGTAGCTGGAGGCTGTAGGGGATTTAAGTGTCCATAAACATTACAGTTTTTCTCAGTTGCTTTGGTACATTTCTCAGATCAGAATTGAAATTCTCAAAATTACTTGTTCTACCTCCACATCATCTCGTCACTTGTGTACATCATAAAAGCAATTTCTCATTGTTTTGAACAAATTGTAAATCCTTTGACACACTGATGCAAATGATTATGTACAATTGTCTGCTGTTTCCTACATTATCAATTTCTTATGGTTCTCTGTTGAATAGTCTTACCCCCCAAAACATCTAGGCACAAGTTCATTGCAGAAGTCACTACATGCAAAATGGATGAACACGTCAAAATCGTAGTTTAAAAAAGTCAAACTTTATTCGTATTCAAGTAGACAGCTGAACAAAATGTTGTTTCGTACTACGGTAGCAACACAGCCCTCAATCATTCACCCGATATACACAATACCATACACAGTGAACAGTAACAATACACAGTGAGCAGTGAATAGTGCAATATATATAATATACGCCAGAAGATGTATATACTTCTATCAATCATATTTTCTATACATTATTATACTTTTTTTTGTAAATGTCTCCTTACTGTAATTGATGAAGATATCCATTGTGATGTGGACAAGAATCTGTGACCTGACAGACGGGAACATCAGCATAAGGAGTGTTTCACATACTTACATTTCTAATTTTGTAATGTCTTCTGTTATGCTATGCAGTGCTGTAAAACAGTCCTTTCTTTTTCTTTTCTGCATCACAATGACATGGTCTGTCAACAAAGTACAGTTTTTCTCAGTCGCTTTGGTGCATTTCTCAGATCAGAAATGAAATTCTCAAAATTACTTGTTCTACCTCCACATCATCTCGTCACTTGTGCACATCATAAAAGCAATTTCTCATTGTTTTGAACAAATTGCAAATGCTTTGACACACTGATGCAAATGATTATGTACAATTGTCTGCTGTTCCCCACATTATCAATTGCTTATGTCATGCTGATGCCACTGACTTTGGTACAGGTGATTGTGGGTTCGATTCCCGGTCAGGGCGGGGGTTATCCAGGTGGTCCCTTAGGCAAGGTCCTTAATGCTACCAGACTACCTCAGACATGAGTGACACCGCAAATACAAGAGCCATACCGGCTCGGACGTCGCCCGGGTTAACAAGGTCCGTGTCAGGTGCTAGGGAACCAGGGCAACCTGATGACAAATGGGCTACTGGAACAAGACATTCATGGACTAGAGCAGAAAACATGGATCAGAATGTTGTTTTCCCCTGACAACGGGACAATTAATTTTCTCGTGATCACGAGATAATACAGGGGCTGGCTGGTGCATTTCTTTAGGATAATTTCAAAGCAATTACTAGTGTCACTGGTTAGCTCAGTTGGTAGAGCAGAGGGCTCAGTTTTATTAGTTTGACTCCGGTTCTTGTTGACTTTCTTTTTCTTCTTTTGTGTGTTATTTATTATCCAATTCAGCAAAATTGTTATGAAGAGATTGAGGGGAATCCAATCACACATTTCCCGACGGCTATTTCAAAGGTTCGTCCGTCAGGAAATGTGTAACGTTACATGGATTCCCCTGAATGAGAAGGAATTTCCTCTGCCTGGGAATGATGAGGAAATGAAAAGTCCATAGGTTGGTGGATGTGGACCAAACGCCAGAATGCACCCAGCATGTGCTTTACAGTAATGTGAGTGTCTTTTCATAAGAACTTTGTTTAAGAGTATTATGAAAAATATAAAAAAGAAAAAGTTAGTCTTCAGTGAGGATTGAACACACGAGTCCTGTGCTCTACCAAGTGAGCTAACCAATGATACTATAAGCCACACTATACAGTGGGGGAAATCAGTATTTGACCCCTTGCTGATTTTGCAGGTTTGCCCACTTACAAAGAATGCAACAATCTACAATTTTAATCATATGTACATTCTAACAGTGAAAGACAGAATCCCAAAGAAAATTCCAGAAAATCACATCATATGAATTTATTAAAATTGATGACCATCTGATGAGGAAAAACAAGTATATGACCCCCTACCAAACAGCAAGTATTCTGGCTCCTACAAGCCAGTTAGTCTTTCTTTAAGACACAGCCCCAATCCCAACCAATTATCTACATCAAATACACCTGCCTCACCTCGTTACCTGTATAAAAGACACCTGTCAACACCC
>NC_060159.1:19396176-19455785 GCF_021292245.1 Micropterus dolomieu
CGACAACGACCCTAAGCACACCGCCAAAGCAACAAGAGTGGCTGAAGAAGAAGCACATCAAGGTTCTGGAGTGGCCTAGCCAGTCTCCAGACCTGAATCCAATTGAAAATCTTTGGAGGGAGCTTAAAATTCGAGTTGCCAGGCGACAACCTCGGAACCTGAATGATTTGGAGGCTGTCTGCAGGGAGGAGTGGGCCAACATCCCTGCCGAAATGTGCACAAACCTTGTCACCAACTATAAAAACCGTTTGACATCTGTGGTGGCCAATAATGGCTTTTCTACAAAATATTAACATGCTGTTTGTCCAGGGGGTCAAATACTTGTTTTTTTCTCATCAGATGGTTATCAATTTTAATAAATTTATATGATGTGATTTTCTGGAATTTTCTTTGGGATTCTGTCTTTCACTGTTAGAATGTACATATGATTAAAATTATAGACCGTTGCATTCTTTGTAAGTGGGCAAACCTGCAAAATCAGCAAGGGGTCAAATATTTATTTCCCCC
Source organism: Micropterus dolomieu (assembly GCF_021292245.1). Classification (NCBI taxonomy): domain Eukaryota; kingdom Metazoa; phylum Chordata; class Actinopteri; order Centrarchiformes; family Centrarchidae; genus Micropterus; species Micropterus dolomieu. Next base: position 19,396,684 of record NC_060159.1, read on the forward strand.
ACTGTAATTACCATTATGGTTATCTTGAAATCATGAGAAAATTATTCCGTTATCATAAGAAAACAGAGTATAAAAATGTTTGATTAGGGCTTCTATATATATATATATATATGATAGACATTCTATACATGTCTATTAGAATTTTTTTGTAAATGTGTCCTGAATTGATGAAGATATCTGTCGTGATGTGGAAGAGAATCTGTGATACAACAGACTGGAACGCCAGCCAAAGGGGTGTATCCCATGCAACAGTCCTGTCTCTTTCTTTTCTGTATTATAATGACATGCTCTGTCAACAAATTACAGCACGAACAGTAAAAGCATAGCTGTGATTCCTGTCCTCTCTCCTTGCTTGTTCATAAACGAGACTCAAGGACTTGTCGTTCTGATGGCACTGACAAGTTCAATGACATAAAGATTTGCTTTTGAGAGATAGACTAAGGATTTTGAGCAAGTTATGGGCTTTTGCAGGTAATCCACTGTGTTGTGCTGTTTGTACTACCTGTTTCAAGAAATGCACTTAGTGTTTTGCAAATGTTAAGGATGATTCCAAAAATGCACCAAAGCGAGAAAAACTGTACAGTACGAACAGTAAAAACCTAGCTGTGAATCCTGTCCAATCTCTTGCAATCTATAACTTTATACTGTTGAAATTGATATGTCATATTGAATCATTCTCATCAAAACGTTAGCCATAGTTTACATCAGAAAACACTTTATAACACTGTTATATTGATAACATGACTCAACATTTTGATCTTGTTCATAAACAATGACACAAGGACTAGTCATTCTGATGGCATTGACATGTTCAATGACACACAGATTTGCTTTTGCGAAGTATTTTGAGCAAGTTACGGGCTTTTGCAGGTAACCCACTTTGTTGTGCTGTTTGTTTGATATGTTTCGAGAAATGCACTTACTGTTTTGCAAATGTTAGGGATGATACGAGAAATGTACCAAAGTGAGTGACAAAAACTGTAATATGTAATATTTCCCACAGAGACTGTTTCCTTTTTAATGATTTTAAGTAGGAATGTAAACCCATTTTCATGCAGAGTTCTCAATGGATTCATCTTGACAAGAGTCAGGGACAGAAAGTGTGTATGTCCGTCTATGCCCCATTTCAATTTTCACATTTTACTGAAACTCTCATGTGTGTTTGGCTGTGAATTCACATATGCACATACATCATTTCATGCAGAACAAGAGTGTAACATCAGTGCTCCTGTTTCTGGTATCTAATAATATTAGACAGGAAATAAACCGTATAGTATGTTTTGCTTCTGTTTACATGTGTCAGCTTCTCAATTCCATCCTCCTGTGTCAGTACTGCAAGCATGTGCACCTGTCCAGATGGGGTGTGTGTGTGTATCCACATTTGTGTGCTCCCTGTATGAGTGCATTTCTTCCTATTTGTGAGTATACAGTATGTGTGCAATGTGTGCGGGAATCTACTTGAGCATGTGTTTAGGAGAGCATGTGTAAGCTTGTGCTGGTGTATCTACGATTTGTGCTTGTTTGTGCATTTGTGAGTGGGTAGGAAGCACCCTACCAGTGATAGGGTGGTGTCATCTCTGAATTACTATCACTATCAAATAAATCACTTTGTGCAGTAAATAACTTTTAATTTGACACCAAAGGTCAGGGAAATCAAGTGAACATTTTAGAGTGAAAATGCATTTTGATATTTTCCACTTCTTTGAAGTTCTATTAGGCCGCTAGTGAAAGCTACAGATGGGTGACAAATTAGAGGGAACATAGGAATAAGTGAGTGGAGAAAAATAACAAATGTAGATGCTTCCATACAGTTCAGGAGGGGGGACACTGAATGGCTTAATGATTATGAAAATTATGTAAATCATGTATTTCCAAAACATCACATTTTCCTTAGCTAAGAAAAACTGACTTGAAAATTATGTAAATCATGTATTTCCAAAACATCACATTTTCCTTAGCTAAGAAAAATAGACTTGTATTCAGCTTTGTGACGACGCATTTTTCAGATAATCGAATGAGCTGTGAAATGTTTTATTTAAATAAGGATGCCCAAAATTAACCTTTAGTTCGTCTGAAAATTTAAAAGAAAATTGGAGATATATGAAGCAAAACCTGTGAGCTATTTAAGGCAGTCAAGACTGTCGCTACATGCTCCTCTCCCTGCAACATATATCCAAAGCAACCTTTCAACCATGGCAGTGTACTTAAGCTGTCAGTGCTCTGCTCACTCTTTGCTGCCATGCCTGCTGCCACACCGCTCACCTGAAAGCTATGCTGTCACTTGCTGCTACTACTTCTGTTCATATAGCATTTCAAAAGCCCCTTCGTGACAGAGCGTCCACCTGTAACGAGAGTAAATTCTCTCCACTCCCTGCTGTGACTGCATTAAAGGTGTACTGGAGGCTCACGGCATACCAAAATTTTTAAATCACATCACACAAAAAAAATCCCATCCAAATTTCAAAGTACGTTTTTTTAGAGAGTTATGACATTTCCACTTTTTTTTCTTTTGTCCTGGTGTTCTGTTAGCATGAAAGTGACAGCTAGGTTCAGATCTGGGTCCCAGGGTGACAAGAAGGCTTGGCTCTTCTGGTGGCCCCGTCTGTAAGCTGCCATGCTGGTTAAGAAGCAAGACGAAATGATTGCATCTGGAAAACAAGCTGATCTGAAAATCAGCCAGACACAGTTTAATGTAGTATACATCAAGGGCCTGGGTATGTTTATGAGTGTAGATGTCCTCAAAGGGGAATCTGTGCGTGTGTGTGTGTGTGTGTGTGCGTGCAATCATGTGTCACCATATGTCTGTCTGTACAGCTGTGTGCTGCTCGAACAGATTACGGCGTGGTCCAGTAAGTTGAATAACAGGATAGATGTGCACGTATGTGACAAATTTCACCCAGCTGGAGGACATAAAAATATTATCATAGTATTATAATAACACAACGGCATATTGTACTGACAGTATCCTGCTGTACTGTTTATCTATTTACTAATAGACAAAAACAGCCTGAGCGAAGGTTCAGCTAAAGCACTGTCCAAGCTGAATGCATACAGTAGATAATCAGGGAACGTCATTGGATCGTCCTCTAAACATGCTTATTAGAGCAAGTTGCAACTGTTCCTGTTGAAAATAATGTTTGGACAACCTTTGTCAGAGCTGGCACTGCCGTCCAGGTGCGGTTGTGGGTAATTACAGTGTGTTTGCTTGTAATTAAGTCAAGCCCACGGAGTCAGCACCCAATCCAGTCTAGGCTCCATGTGCAGTGCTCCAAAACACAGGCTCTCATGATTTAATTACAGCACAAACATACACACACATGCACACACAGAGAACAGTGAGCCAACAAACCGTGTCTCATACCATCTTGTATTGCTCTCTGTATTCCCCTCTCATTTGTCACCTGCCGGCCTTTGCCAGACCTCCACAAATTCAATGGCTTTCTGGGGTACAGGAGGATGGCCACCATGGCAGGGAATTAACCCTGCTATATGGGGCCACCTGACCTGTCTGTAGGACATTATTGCCTGTGTATTGTACGTTTCAGCCCAGTGAGCGCATTAACTATTGTGTATATCAGCATCGATACTGATCAAGCCTGACGAGGGGAAAAGTCAGACTCCCTCGGCTGGGCTGAAGCCAGGACTGGTGGACTGATTAGTCCACAGCGGTTGCTGGTAGTTGTTGCTGGGGGGATAAATGTTGCTTCTTATGACTGTGACTGTGGCTCTAAAAGGCAGAAGCAGCTGCTGCTGCTGTGTCACTGCCCCTGGGCTGTGGAGGGGGACTCTGGAGATACAGGGCCCCTGTCCACTCCTTCTCCCTCTTCCGTTACTCCCTTCCTCTATCTCATCTCTCCTCACCTCACCTCTCTTTCTACCCTCCCTCTCTCCCATCTTTATTTCTTTCTCAGGAGCACTTAAACACCAGCAACAGATAATGCAAGGACACACACATACCCGGCAGTGATGTACTCTCACATGTACTGCTTCGTTTTCTCTGTGTGGGCTTGAAAACAAAAGGCTTGTCCTTCTTATCTTTGCCCGTTGTCTTTATGCCTCTCAGTGGATGTGGATGCACACAAGCATGTGTATGTCTGTGCACGTTTAGGAGAACGTAGAGGAGAATTATTCAACATACAAATGTGGGTAAGTGCTTGTGGGTTTTCATTTTTTCAGTGATGAGCAATGTATTTTTTTTCACTGGCCTGTCTCTCAACTCAGCATGGCACTAATAGGCATTCTGCAAGCCACTCTGCTCTGCAATTAGCTGAAAACCATGGGAAAAACATTGATAAACAAAGATGAAACAATTCATGCCTTGCCCGTCGCAAAGCCCTCAATCGAAGTCAAATGCTATCATCACCCCGGCAATGCATTTCGGCAGGTGCAAGCCCACTCTGCCAAACAAACACTACTACGCCCTTGAAACACATCAAACAGAAGCAGATGCAAGTGCCTGTTTGTTCAAACACTTATTAAAAGTCCATATAGGCCATTTATGTGGGTGTTGTTGCTGGAACCGGAGCTTAAGCGGTGGTGGGTGCTTCATCCTTGTCCACACAGTGCTCTGGCAGTGTGGGCCCGGGGCTGCTGCCCGTAGTTTCATGTCAGAGCCAGAAACAAGGACTGCAGCCACCACCAGGGCTGAAAAGCTCCATCATCCAGCAAACACGCTCATCCATCCTGAGCTGGCTGCAGAGTAAGAGATGGCTCGAGGAATTAAAAAAAAGAAAAAATAACATCAATTGTTCTCTTTTTTCTCATTGGCTTTCTATCTTTCCCTCATTCCCATTCCATAGATTTCTCTCATTTCAGGCTATTTCTCTCTTGAAAATATTTACACTTAATGAAACCCAACCAGCGTACTCCCTGAAGCCTGACGTGTTTGAACATTATTGTTAGCCTCAGCAGATCAATATCACTGTGTTACCCGTTCGTCTGTTTGCAATAGCTAAAAACTTTGTAGAAATGAATTTTTTTTAACCTCAAAAACTCTTTGGAGTTGTGTGATGAAACCAGTAGCATCTGGGTCCTCCAACAGGTTTTTCATCTGAATGCTGTCAGGCTAAATAATATCTCTCGTATCTCATATTTCTCTTAATCTCTCGCCAATAATTGAAGTGTAACAATAATGAAATGCTCACACACCCAATCACAGCAGTCACTCACAGTGATGCAAGCTGATGGAAATTCAAAGTGTAGACTGGAAACTGGACGATGGGCAGAGTTGCATCACAGCAGTAGACAGACAGCATATTGTATTGGTCAAACAAGTGCTCTGCCGGCACTCTGTTTACATCAGAGCCGGTCATCGGGAGTCAGGGAGGTGAATCGGAGGTTGACTGGTGCCTTGCTTCACTGGTCTCAGTGAGTTTTACATGGTATCTGTCAATAGCAGTGACAAGCTACAAGGGACATTTCTGCACTCTTGACTGCATTGGAGAAACTGTGGGTCTGTATAGTGAAGCACAATGGGCAGCGCATAACACTAACAGTTCCCACAGGGCCAACACAGGAGTTTACTGTATGTATTTGCACAGTGACAAAATACAGAGGTAAAGAAGAAACAGGAATAAAGCGCAGGTGGAAGAAAAAATGGTGGTGATGGAACAGCGGATAAGACACATGCCTGTGGTGTGAGAGACCCAGGTTCAATCACCCACTGTGACACATTCACCAATGTGAACCAATTAGGATGGATAAGAAGAGTTAAGAAAAATGTAAAGAGCTTCAAACACTATAAACAAGTTTGGAACTTGTAGAAATACTAATAAATATTTTAAAAAGCATGCATCAAATAGAATTATACTAATATCAAATGTAGCACCCACAACACCATTCATCATTGCTACATACAGGACAAACAGCAGCATTCATTAAAAATGTGCCTGACCCTGTTGTTTGTGCTTTGTGAGTCAAGACTGATTGAATGCTGTATTTAAAAAAGAACTAATACATGCACTTATAGAGCTGAAAGAATTTGGTGATTAGTCAGTCAGCAGAATAAAAATTGGCAACTATTTCAATTATAAATTAATGGTTCAGTAATTTCACAAGCACAAATGTCAAACATTCCCTGGTTACAGCTTCTCATTTGTAAGATCTGTGGCTTTTCTGTGTCTTATTTGATAGTAAACGGAAATATTTTATCTTTCGGGCTCTTAATTGGACAAGTCAAGCAATATGAAAATGTCAGCTTAAGCTTTAGGTATTCATTAGTTGTAGCCATAATGTACTGTATGTACTACATTAAACTACATTTGTATTTAAGTATGTGTAGTTAAACTGGGCAAATGTTTGAGGAATTACTTAAAATGCTGTTAAAGTATTGTTGAAATTGTATATTGAAGCTGACAATATGAGCTCATTGAGTAATATTTATGTTGAGAGGACTGCCATTGATCAGGCGAAAGAAAGATGTTGAGGCAGAAAATGAGGTGGCCTAAACATTAGAAAAAAATTTAAAGCAGTCCAGTTCAACACAATGCAGACTTCACCATTAAAACATTTTGTTGAACATTATTATCTTTGCAAAGTTCAAATTTATATCTGAGCTACTGCATTGGCTTGCATTAGAATTTACAGGTGTACTTAATAAAGTGGTCACTGTGTTTATGTTTTGTATGCTATTTTGTGTTTGAAGTTTATACTGAACATGAACATGAATAAATTGACTGAAATGGAATTATGTTTTGTAGAATGCAAGCTAAAAATTAGTTTGCAGAGGCAGTCCCCCGCTCTTTATCCCAGAGCAGAGTTACATGATTCATGATTATTGTCTGACAACAGCCTTGCATTATGTTCGCCTCCCTCCTTCCAGCCCACAGTTGGGGGCTTTGCCTGATCAGTGTGTGTTCTTAGCAACTCCATCTCTTTCTAATTAAAATATTTCACTGTGTTCTCCACTAGGATTTCACAGAAAGGTCAAGCTGACTGTTCTCCCATTTAGGTTTCGGCACATTCACAGAGGTCTTGTTTGTCACGACGATCCAGGCCCAGTACATCCACGTGACAAAAATATCAGTGACTGATAACATTAGGGGTTTTTGGAAGTGTGAGATTTTGGCCTGCGCCTCGCTCAACACGCTCCAATTCCATCACACTCACTTACTGGCGTAATCACCTCATGTTTCATCAGGGCTTTCCGATGGGACAAATGATCGCTATAAAACACAAGGAAACAAATTAACCACCGGTGTCAAGATTTTAATGGTTCCAATTAGTCAACACTTTGGGGAATGTGCATTATCAAGAACGATGGCATGCCCCTTCCAATCTGTAAATTCCACCTAGTTTGCACCAGTCAGAACAAATATGTCCAACAGTGTTTACACTTGTCCTACAGGCCTAACTTTACCGTAACTGGTGTTGATTAAGTACACTGTACATGATATGAGAACAGTGTATTCAGTCAGACTGACATCACCACCCTAAACACACACACACACACACACACACACACACACACGTATATCTCCACATGCCAACATCAATGAGGCTTATCATGTTTTCATGCCGAAAAGGATGGCAGCTAAATGTCCAGACAAATATGTATTTAAGGCAACAGTTTCTCATCTTTGTGTTCTTTCCTCTTAAGTGTTGCCCATCAGTAAAACAATTCAAAGAAACCTAGGCAACTGGATAGCAAATATTTCAAACTTTATATTACTTATGGTTTCCTCTAACTTGCTTACAGAACTTAGAGTTGTGATTTGTATGTACATCTTCCAGCTGCTCCTGACTGATCCAGATTACATCCTTTGGAGCGTTATTCTTTTGGCACCATCTCCCTTCTGTGCAATGGTCTGATTCCAGACAGTGACAGTAATCAATCAGTTACCTTTAGTAGGCTTTCCAATGGTTGTGTAGCCAGCAAGAGCTACTTCTATCATTGTACAGATAAAAGTTAGATAGATAGATAAAATTTATTGTTTCCTTTAAAAACACTGAGTAATTTCAAGTGTAACAACATTTTGCATTTTTACACTAGCAGTTTTTTGAGGCTGTGGTGCTTATTGTAAGGACTGTTAGATATATAAACCAAAGAAACGGACACATTGAAATGTCTGCACCAAATATCATGCGGTCGACACATTTCCTTCTGAACTACAAATCCGTTATTATAAACCTTATAATCCCCTATAATAATAGTAGAAGTCCGGTTAGGGAATCATCAAAGTCAATAGAATCTATCAACTGGATGTCATGAATTTCTGTGCAAAAATTGTGCCAATTCTTGTGGCAGATGTAGAGATACAGTATTTCACTGGAAGTGGAAGTGAAATGTTGCGCTGCTGATGGAGTAAAACAAAAAATCAGGGGCTCACCAAAGTCAGAGAGAATTATCCTCTGGGGACCATGAATATTGATGCAGAATTTTGCTGCAATCCATCCAATAATGAATGAAATATTTCAATAAAGTCCACATATGTCAACCTTATGGCGGAGCTAGAAAAAAGTTCAGGGACTCACCAAAGTCAGTAGGATTCGTCCTCTTGGGAGTATGAATGTCAGTACAGACCAAACAACCAACATGGGCGTGTAGCTGCTGGCACGGCTAAGACTACAAAAAAAGAGCGCTATAAAACGAGGTTTGTGACAGTGTGTTTAAAGAAAACACAAATATCATTGCCCAATTTTAAAACAAGAAAGACAGAAACAAATTAAAATGATAACCTAAAGACATTAACAAAATCAGCAGCAGAGATTCAAACAACAACAAGCTTACCACAGGGAGAAAGACAATAATATACATAAAATTAATGAGAGTAAGGCAAATAAAATAAATGTATTCACTTTGCAGAACTAAATCTATTAAAAGTACCTCTCAGGCCCTGACCGCGTGCCATTGCATTCTGCCAATTTAGGTGTACTGTATTATTTGGCAAACCATTAGCACAGATTTCTGAGAAATACTGGACCTGTGTTAGCAGAATATATGGAATAATAGATTCCTTTTTGCTGCAGATATTACACACCCCGGGCCCATTAGCCAAATGGCACTGGAATAAATGCCTTTGCTCCACAAAGAGTCAGCTGGATGGAGAGGTCTGTAAATGGCTGGACTGCACAGGATCTGACTAAGCCTTCCTATTTATTGAAATATAGAAATAGAAATATGTTCACCCACATTTGGTTTTAAGGCTATGCTCCGGCTGAGACCCACACCTTGTGTATCTCTAACCAGTTTCCACCTCCAATGGCTCACCCATGCTTTTCTCATCCACCCCACCATGGCTTGTGGAGCGCTACACTGCAGGCAAGAGAGAGCAGATGAGGGCTCTGCCTTCCCCGCCTTAGCACGTTTCCCTCCACTCGTATCAACGAAGAGGCTTGCCAACTTGCTGTGTCACATAGGGGTCTTAGAGGGTGAGATGCTGCTCTTATATCCTCACCCTACCCATGCCTCCAGCCCCATCCCAAAACCCTCCTGCCGCACCTACCTCTGCTTCCTCAGCTAAAATGCCTTAAGGGAATACAGGAAGGGCAGAGGAGCCAGACAGTAAGCAAGTGTGTGCGCAGATGATAAGGCTGACGTGAGTGTGTGTGGGTGTGTTTGTGCATGTGCGAGACATATTGGCGCGTGTGAGAATTTGTGTATGTGTCTCAGAGCTCTGGCATGTTAGCATGCGAGTGAGAGAAACGGTATGTCAGATTTAAGTAAAACCGTAGAGAGATAGAAGCAGAGGAAGAGACTTAAAAGCACGCTGTAGGTGTGCGGCTGTGTGTGAATGATAGAACGCTTGTGACGCTCATCGTCTTTCTGCTCACGGCCGCGGTTAATTATTCACCGGGGTTGTGCTGCAGAGATGAACTGAGGGGCTCTGGGATAAAGGCACTGGAGGAGGAAGATGAAATTATAAAATCCTAATGACGGAACTCTGGCTGAATGGTAATTTCTTAAATTGATTTTGAAGAGGTGCCCAGACAGAACCGGCATGGAGAGACATTGAGATGAGGTGAGGGAGAGGATTCCTCCCTCTCTCTCGTCTCTCTTTCAATCTCTCTCTCTGGACATGTTCCAGCCCTCTTCACCTCTGGCCTAATCTTCCTTTTTATCCCTCACTTAAGCTTCACCGCCACACGTCTGTCCTTTTGTTTCAATCCCCTCTACTTAACCTCAACTTTTCACCTCCCTCTACCCACTTTTTCTGTTCACATATCTCTACGATGTGATTATTTTATTAACTATTATCTCACTTTTATGCAGAGACCTTAAGTCTCAATCCTCTTTGAGGTGAGCTGCAATGTGGTTTATTTGGAGTGAGAATGTAATCTGAACCAACAATAGAAAATGAGCATGAATGCATTTAAGTTATGCTGAAATGGAAGTCACCATCTGAAGGCCAACGGCCTTAAAACCAAGCACAAAACTATGGTGATGCTTATATTGAGATATTTCTTTAATGAATACATATTCCCACACATTTCCTGTTCATCATACACACAATATTGAGAAAGTGATGAAGGCACCCCAAAATGTTATCACGTTAGACAAAAATTTTAACTGACACAAGCAATCATTCTACACATTCTAACTAATAGTTAAAGTAAGTAGTAAGTACTTCATTATTGTGGCAGTGAGATGACAAAATTGACATCAATCAAATTACCTTTTCATCTAAAAAGTAGCTCCATCACAAAACTACCCTTAAAGTCACACATTGTCGTGGTTACCTTTCATTTGTTTCTGACTTAACAAATGAGTCACATGTTAATTTGTGGAATTGGTTGTGTTGGTGGGCTCATTTTTTAACTTTGGAGCGAGCCAAGCTAGCTGTTTCCCCTGTGCCTGCAGTCTTTATGCTAAGCTAAGCACATCCAAGCTCCAGCTCATATCAACATGTCTTGGTTCAAAATTTTAATAAATCTGTTCTCAAGTTATCTGATCAGTCAGCACTGTTTGATTTAATAACGAGGTAAAATGACGCAACGCGTGATACACTAGATGCTGCACCACTTTTGCTGCAGTTCCAGGGACATATGGGATTTTACATATACTGAAACGCTCTTTTCCACAAATGCCTTTTCAGTAGCCTTAGATTGAGCTCATAGACAGCTTTGCTCTTAAAATCCATACAGATGGAGTCAGAATCTAAGAGTTACGAACTGTTAGATGTGATAGCCGAGGACAGTAACATCCTTACCGTCTGAAATGCTTGTGTGCAGCATGAATACCACTCTATCTCTTTACAACCATATATATACCAGTATTTTAGCATTTTATTTTTATCCTCAGGGTTAAATAACCGGTCTTGTGACTGAAAACCATCATTAGAAGCAGCTAGAAAAATGTGAGAGAGGAAGTTTAATGCATACTATTCCCCTCACACTCAATAGCTACTGTGAAGTTGCCACAGAGCCAAGTGCTTAACCTCCACCTGCTCTGGTGGAGTAGTTCAGTAGATCTGTAAACACGGATCAGAGGAAGCTGAGTTTACTTGAATTAAACACATTCTTCCTCTTTTACTCTACTTTTACACAGTTTTACACCACCTGTACAATCACAGCGCATGAATCCACACACAAGCAGAGATATACAAACACATGCCGCTTTGATCCTCCCTCTTCAAATCTCCCTCTCCTTCTGTCAGTTCCCTTTAGCATGTGTCCCTCTCCTCCCTGTCTGTCTTCTTTCTAGTCGTCTGTGACCACCACGCCATCCTGGCCAGGCCTGTTACCCTGTTATCCGTGCAGTGGGTCGCAGAGGAGAGCGAAAGCACAGTGATTGACAGAGATAAGGCCTCTAATTAGAAGCAGTGATTGGGCGCTCTGGAGGGGGCTTAGCTTCCTGGCAGGCAGAGACAGAGGAGACAGAGACGTACGTATCCAGGGCGCCCAACCCCTCCGCAATTAGCCACACATCTGCTATCAGCGATCAGCTCAGTGTCCCTGGAACGGGGAGACATTCGGCAGCACGTTGCCTGTCAATGTCATTCATTGTCCCTTTTCCTTCCCTTGTGCAACCCGCTGCCACCCCACCCGATGGATTGGGTAGATACTGATAGTGCCACGTAGACACACACACACACACACACACACACACACACACACAAACACACACAGAGCATGATGAATATTCATACGGAGTTGTAAGCACGTCTGCAGGAGGACAGAGAGAGGCAGAGAAGCAAATACACAGTCATGCATATACTGCCTATAGTGCGCCCACATGTTCAGTCACGGCTGAATACACTCCTGCAGAGAGTTGAGATTCCTTAATGTATCTCATGATATGTCTTATAAATGGTGCATGTATAAATTCATACATACATGCAGACACCACCAGAAGATGGGTTTAAACAAATGGAATACATGCACAAGCAAACAAGAACAGACACACCCACTCTTACTGTATATGCACACATTTAACATACCATTAGCGTGTACACTCCTGACTCAGTACTCTTACCGAAGGCTTTGAATTTACAGTGTTAAAGGAGAATCAGCCAGAGGAGATTTTACAGCCCGAGCAAAATGTCACATCATCTCAGCACCAAGTTTTATGACTCTGATCTGGGTGGCTGACACTGAAGCAGCACTCACAAGCATGTTCAAAATGGAATAATAGTACGTTATGACACACAAGAGCATACATCACAGGAGTTCTTTGCAGCAGGAATGTGCTGTCGGATAGAGCCAATTTATGAGCCTATATGTCTACAGCCTAATTCCAAATATGAGGGAGCCGTCATTTGAATAATCTACACCGAGGGAGCATAAGGCTAAGGGATATTTAACATGATGAATAAGCCAGAGCCGTACAACTTGTGCTATCTACTAAGGTCTTAAATCTAGAGTCCTAGCCAGGGCTAGAGGGGTGAGAGTGTGGATGGAATGAGTCCATGTTGGTCCAAGGCTTTCAGAGAGAGAGAGAAGAGAGAAGGCCAAACAGTTGACCTGGAGGATGAGTTCAGGAGTGAGACACAGGGGGCCAGCTACGCATGGACTTAAACTAAAGAGATTTCTCAACAGAGACATCCACTGAAAAGGCAAATTAGTATAGAAACAGGCGTAATCCATGTCTGTGAAACAGACCACGAGTGTTTTCTCTCCAGGGAGCAAGGTCTTCATTGAAGCTCTGTTCTTCAATATCACACTGTAGTCTCTGCCAGGAGACTGGTCACCTCAGCAACCAAGGAATTTGGCTTCAACATGCTTTGTCAAACACGCCACGTCGTGTTGACTATTCGACCTCCTCTGTATTTTAAGTCATTAAATAAAAAACGTTACATGTTGTTGAGGTTCACTTCTGATTCCAAGCACTTGTTCTTCCTCTCTTGCTATGTAAATATAAACAGCATGAACCTTGAATAAATGACCTTGAGCAAGGTCTGAGCAGTGAACACTCAGCATAATAGGGAGTAGGAGAAGATTGTTAGCTGTGTGTGGGGTGATGAGGGCAGAGTCGTATCCCCTTAGCGCAGGTCAAACAGGCTCTGTGAAATAAGAAAGGGGATGCAAAGAGGTGGAGGCAGAGAGGGAGACAGCGGCAGAGAGGGAAGGTGGGGGGGGGGATCTGTGAGCTCACTCAAGGAGAGAAATGGGAGAATTGGAGCATTTCCCCCTCGTGGATACTCAAGATTTATGACCAGACAGAGAGACAGAAAGAAGAAAGAAGAAAAAAGACAGGTTATGTGTATTCTTTATACCTGTGTGTCTGTCTGTCTGTCAATCACATCTGTTAGGCTCCTCTCTTTAGCATTTTAGGCAAAATCCTTCCTGACACATGAGTCATCTTAGCCTAGACAAGGTAGAACTGAGGTACAGTAAATAATAACACCAACACAGATCCAGACCGACCATCTGGGAACATACAACTAGCTCGCAATCATTGCCACCAAACTTTGTTATGCCTGCTTGAATTATCGCAGAGAGACAAAATATTGCTAATCTCTATGCAGTTTGCCTCAACTGGACAATATAATGTAATCAAAGTCTTTTTGAAAAAGGTGAAACATCATACTGGGGTGATTTTTCCTCATGATAAATGTTTCCAACAATACTACCAAAGAAGAACAGTGATAATGAACAATAGTGTTGTAGTACTCGAGACTTGGTCTCATCTCGGACTCGACCCATTTGCACTCGGTCTTGTCTCGGTCTTTCTCATTGAGGACTCAGGATTTTATTTCAAGACCAGTCAAGACCAGAACTTAGGGAATATTAATAAATTGCTTTTGCATTGTCTAATTTATTTGTTAACATCCTAACTTTGATTGGATGTAAAACATATTGCTTCAAATGCAACCAATAACCCTATTTAAAAAATGGGTAACAGCTGTCACCCCTCCTCACAATGGTAAGCATGAAAAAGGAGTGTTGAATAAAGATGGTTAAGTTGATATCAGCTCTTAGTGTTTGTATGTGGGTGTTTTAATGGGACTGTGGATCTTTCAGATCAATTTAAGAAGTACCTGTAATGTCGTTCCACATTTATTGTGTCATGTAATGTGGGGAACTGGTCTCAGCCCCCACAAGTCTTGGTCTTGTCTCGGTCTCGACAAACTCTGGTCTTGGTCTTGACTTGGTCTTGGTTTGGGCAGTCTTGACTTTAACACTACTGAACAACTCCCTGGATTACATTCAGTGACAACATTTTTACAATATCTTCACATGGCAACTAATGTGAGTTAAGGGCAAGATTGTGGAATGCATGACAAACAAACTATGGTTAAGGTATAGTTGGGGTCATGCAGCTAAAACACTGGGTCAAGGTTAGGGGGAAAATGTGGTAACAGTTACTGAAACAGTGAATGCTTAATGCAGGTCTGTGACAGGACACAAACTTTGATCTCCTGCATGAAAATTTGACATGCAACAAAATATTCACCACCCCGAACCCTGCGACTTTAAATTTCTCCTCCTTACATTAAGCACACAATATGTCCTGCTTTGGCACATAATCATGAGGCACAGAATTGTCCAACATGGATGTAATTTCTAGGGATTCTGGGCTTGTATATAAACCAAGAGCCATTAATCTACATGGATGTTAGTGGATTTTAGTGTTTGTGCTTTAAAAGTAATAATTTCATGTATACTTTTTATATATATATGACATATAAAAGCTGCAAAGAAGATAATATTAAATACAATGTGCTGTGGATGTGCCCACAACTTTTGATGTCTGTTTTTCATATTCATTTAGCCTCTCTGTGTCTTTGCCTTTCTGTTTTGACCTTATTAACTCCATGGCGTAGTGACACATTTGCATAGTATCTCAAGAGCACAGTAGAAAGACATTTTAAAAGAAGTTTCAACACTTGCAGCATTAGAAATTAAAAGTACCTTTCTGCTGTATGCAAACTGAATATAGCAGCACTGTGACTGTCTCATTATTATAATTGGGAAGCTCTAGCATGTTCTGCTGTTACCAGGCTAATTTTGTGCGCCTTTTTCTAGCTCCTACTATTCTTCTCTTGTCAAGATGCATGTTATATTTCCAACTTTGGTGTTATGATATTTCAAGCGTTGCTTGTGATGTGCCGAGGCGCTGGAGTCTCATAGAATCTGTGACTGTGAGGCGGAGTGAAGGCTGAGTATTTATGAATGGCCTTTAACAGCAGGGGAGAGATGAACTGTTGGATTTTCCCTGCTCTCGTTTCTTCTCCTGCACTCTCTTCTCTCTGCCTCTCAGCCCCCATCCCGAGTCAGTGTGCGACATCTCATTGTACGTGACATTCAGCCTCAGTGTGAAAATCAGCAGATGGGTAATTTTGTTTGTATGGTAAGTGTGTGTGTGTTTCTGTCTGTGTATGGAGAAAGAGAGTGGGTGAGGGAGAGCTAAGGAGCAGGGAATAATTTATGACCGCTGTACCCTATAATTAGCAAAAACTAAATTGCGTGTCAATGTAGGAGGCAGTTAAATAGGGCTCCACGTCTGTCAAAGGACATTAGAAACCTCAAAAAGAAATACAGTAGCAGGCGACTCACTCCCTCTCTGAGCTGAAAAAAAAAGGATTTCTAAAATAGGAGCCCATGGCCTGAATGATTTTAGACCCAGTTTGGCGAGACCAAACCGCCAATAACTTGCTGATGAATTGCTAATTCTCAATTACTTTTTGGCTTTTAATCTGTTAATAAAGGCGACAGCACAGCCCACAGGCAGAATCACATTTGGAAACACAGAGAACACTCTAAAGAAAAGAAAGCAAATTGCTGTTTTTTAATTCTTTCTCTATACACTTGGCTGCCTACAAAGGTGCAGGCTAGCCTGAGGTTTGTGTGTATATGTGTGTGTGTGTGTGTGTGTGTGTGGTATACATCAGCGTTGCACTTCCACAGATGGAGGTTGTTCTCATTTGAAAAGGCTGACAGCGGTTGGCTGATTGATCAGATTTACTTTTTAGCTCACAACAACCCCCTAAGCTTCATCTGAGACTTTGAGTAAGGACGGGCCAATATTTTCTCTCACTGTTTAAATCAATTCATGTCGCAGTGTTCACAGTATGACTCAAGCTTTAGATACAGAATTTAGATAAGAATAAGACTTTATTGACAACAAAGAATAGCTGTTAAAATTATTTATTAACAGCTATTCTTATTATTCTTACTATTATTATTATTTGATTCTCATCTTTAGATTTTAAGCTAATTGTAGGCCTGAACATTGAAGAACAATCTAACTATGTTTTTCTTTTAACAGTGTAATAAACACATCTCTCATGGAATATAGGCTACATCATGTAAAATGTATGAATGTGGAATTATTATGGTCTTGAAATAAATTTGTGAAATCCCAATCATGCAAATTTGACTCAATATATCACAGAATTGTATCATAGTTGATTCATTATACCAACTTCTTAATATTTACCTTTATACTTACCTTTATACTAGACAAGATAGAATAACTCATTCATTCAAATCTCACAGGAATCCCAAAGCGGTTTAAGCATCTTCGAAAACCTTAAAAAATGACTAGTCCACACAAAAGTAAGCACAACTTCCTGCACATCAATAAACAGCAGTGGCAGACCAATTAACAGTTTTTGATATTGGAGGAGTTTGTCAGCTGGCTAGCAGTGTAGAAGGCACCGCTGACAGTCTAAATAGTTGAAGTGTCTTCTCTGAAACTAGACCTCTGTGCTTTAGCCATCTGACAGTAAACTGGGAGGTGGATGCATTCTTAGGTAGATGGATATCTAGGAAGCCTGTGGATTTCTCCCTATGCAGCAAAACCTGTGTCAAGGGTTGTGGAGGTGTAGGAAAACACTTTAAAGTGCAATAAGCTACATATTAAGTACTGCAGTGTTTTTTTTCAGCCCCTTGATGCACATAATCACATTCGTACATCACAATATATTGTGACATACAGCCAGATCAATACTTTTGAGCCAGAGAACAGCCATAGAGTGCTTTGCACTCATTGAACATCCTCAAGCCTCAAGACAAAAGGTGGCTGGGCCTTTGCCAGGTGGACCCTTGTTTCCTTCCTGATTAATAGAGGCTGGTGAATTCAGCGACACATTCCTATAATTGCTTTATGCATAAACTGGCATTTACCATGCATTGTACAAACACGCTTGTTTGAAAATAGTTTTTCACAAGTTTCCATATTTCACAGTTTAATTGTATGCAGTCACATAATTAATAGCTCAGATTTTAATTGCTTATCTTAATGGCTCCTCTGCATTGTTGATTGTTTGTAAATTACTGCGTAGCATTGTTTGAAGAGCATGACATAACAGAAGATTATTAGTGTGCCCCATCTGCTTCAGGGTCTCTGTAGGGTTGTTTACATCAGACAACCTGATGTTCATGTCATTCTTTGATGCATGGCTTCAGATCTTCCTAACTGACAAGAAGATGCCTGCTTTAAGAATAGAACATGCTAGAATGTGCTGTTATCATTAAATGAATGCCAGTGGTCCTTGATGTACTTGACTAAGCCCATTGTTAAGAAAGGACCTACTACTTCTTGCACGCATTGCATTTTAGGATTGATGGCATAGTCCATGCCAGGAATTTTCATTCTGTTGTGGGGAGTGTTGAGTTCACTATATGAAGCATACTTTTCACCCTTACAATCAAATAAAGTACAGTAGCAGATGGCATATATAGTGCACTGCATAGTCAAAAGGGTGTGATTTATGACACCGCCTAGTGCATCCTAAAAGTGTAAGTTGTCACTCCAAGTCGCTACAAAAAAATAGGTTATATGTGCCCACACAGTCAGACTATGTAGGTTCAGTGCAAAAATAGGTTGTAGGAGCTGAAGAGGGATGGAGGCAGCTAGTGTCCATTAAAAAGAGGAGGAATATGTCTTTCTGTAACTCCAAGGTTGGACTATTTACATGCTGTGTCTTCTTAGCTGTTTTGCTTGCCACTAGTAACCCTAGATTCAGAAAACACCTGCATTTTGCTTGGAGTTGGAGGGTGTGTGAAACAGCCACTGCTTCACTGGGAAGAGTGGAATCACTAGCTAGCTAGCTGTTGAGGTGTCTGTATGTACCTCCACACCGTATTCTATCTGCGTCTTAACCAGACTACCTTGTCCTCTGTTTCTACACATGTTCACTACTATGCATCATGATGGATTTGTTTAAAAGGCACCGGTCTGAGAAAGTAGCTACTTACTTTCGTAAAGTAATTATTCAATGAGTAAGGAGGGCTAGCCTTAAACAGAAGAGGAGTACTATGCATTCCTGTAACACCAAAGTAGTATTATTTACATGTTGTGTCTTGTTAGCTGCCAGTTAGCCACCGGTAAGCTTACATTCAGGAATCGCCTGGGTTTTGTTCAGATTCGGTGGGTGTGTGAACCCTGCACTTTCACTGTAAGAGTAGAACTTTTGGAGTGCTCTCTGCAGTCACTAGGGAGTATCAGTATTTGATTAAAGTTTTGAAGTTGCTGTAACTGTTATGTGTGATAGCTGAACAGCTACTGCCTCACAATTGCAACACACAGCCAAATGATCCCATTGACATCAATTACGCAGCAAAAAACTCACACTGCTGAGAACATTCACAACAACATACCAAAAGCCACCACAGTATGTTCACAATGACACAGCCCATAATTTACTTTTAAATCCTTAGTAGACAACACTCATAATAAGGCCTGCAAGGTCTTATGGAGGATCAAGTTGACAAAAACAACCAGTTGTACAATTTTTTGGTTTTGGTAAACTTGTGAGTAAATATAAATAGAATCCCTTAGAATAGAGATGCACTTCTAAAGTTTAGAGTCACACCCAACCACAACTCTGCAGAAGCAGTTGCCAAGAAATGGGACACTCCCCAGAAAGTCGCACGGCAAACAATTGTCTAATCCTGAGTGAAATATTGTTTTCCATTTCATTATCATACTAAGCAGGTGTCGCCTTCAGCACACACCTTGTCCCTGAGACACATTCAAAAGTTTTGCAACGCTTTGTCAAATGCTGGTTTCACTTCACAGACGTAATAGAAAGCACATGAACAGAATCTGACAAAGATCCTCATTCGCTGCCAAACATCTCCATTACGGTAAATGATCTTGTACTCAGTTTTAAAAACCTACCATCCTTAAAATGGGGAGCATTTCTCACACCATCAATAGATTTTCTTCACTTGCTTCATGGAAAATAAGTTTTTAAGACTGAATGTGAGATGAAATGACTTGTTGAAAGAGACAGTTTTTTTGCTTCTTTCACACTCTCATCATAAATCCCTGGCTGGTAATATTAAAATCTGTTTCCTCTGCAAAGCTATCCGTTTTAACTCCCAGCTCATTAGCAACACTTCAAATCCTCACTGTATCCCATCTCTTTTGCCTTTTATTCAATCACGTGGAACAGCAACCCTTGCTCTCTCGCAGCAATCTCTCACTCCCTCTCCAGCTTGCTCATCTCCTTTCTCGTTTTCTCTAGTTACTTTTCCCTTTGAGGACAATGAAGGTGTCCTGGTCTTGCCCTTTTACCTGCCAGTGCACATCTGTGTTATTCAGACTAGTGGGAACAGCAGGGTGAGTGGGTGTTTAATTGAGATAGAAAACAAAGTGAGCTTTAGTGGTTATAGCTGACAGAACTCAGAGGATTCTTGCTACATTTTCAGTCACAATGTGCAGCATTATCACATTGCCAAAAGGATAAATCCTGAATATGACCTGTGAGGTTTTGATGTCTTTGGGAAGTCATTTTACCCTCAAGTTGGCTGGAAAGCAAACAGAAAGGAAGCGTGACTGGAATGAGGTATGGATGCCACCTCCCTTAGGGTGGCCAGATTAGAAATGGTGACAGTGAATGCAGGAGGAGGAATTGCAAGGCATGGCAAAAGAGCAAGCTTAGGAGAGGAGTGGGTTATTGACACAAAGATTAAACGAATCTCCCAGTAACACCTCTGGATTAAAAATAACTATAATAACTTGGGTGTGTGTCCCTGGGTGATCCCACACTCAAATTATTATTAGAGAAATTAATACGAGAGCTGGTATCGCATGTGCAAATCAATATGCTTGTTAAACTCTTGCATCATTGCATTAGGGATTAAAAGAGAAGTGCGTAATAATGTGTTACCATGGTACAGCTTCAATACCATGCCAATGATGTCTGTCTGAGTGTGTGTGTGTGTGTGTGTGTGTGTGTGTGTGTGTGTGTGGGTGTGTGTAAAGATGAGGGGTAATGGTAATCACTGCGGCACTTTATGCTCTTTTGTAGCCCTCAATTTAAAAAATTAAAGGGGGCGTCCAACAATCACTTGAGGAGACAATCCAATTATCAGTGTGAGGGGTAGTTACAGTGTGTGCTTGAAGCGTGTGTTGTTTTTTTTCACAGAAGGGATTAAAAGGAAGCTAGACTTAATTATTCAGGAATTCGTAATTGTTACTCAAGTTTAAGTTGCAAAACCAAAAGCAAGGGACACGGTAGCTGGGGTTTATGTGTGGTGTCGCTTCACTGACTGCAATGTGGGAATTTTGATAAAAATTAAACAAAATGAGGGGTTATTTCCAGGGGGTGAGGTTATGTCTACTTGATCAGAGCTCAGAGCAGCATTAGAGGCCAAAGCACATATGGGTATTAAAGTGTCTTTTATAGGTCAACTGAAATGTCCGAGACCACCTGCAATAATTCTTAAATTGAGTGGGGTTTCTCTTTATAAGATCGGGTTGAGACAGACGGCAGAAGTGGCAGTGTTTCCACATTTCTCACTGGGTTTATTTCCTCTTAAATAATGACAAAAATGGTCTTCATAGGCTATAGAAAAAGTATCAATCAACTCAAGTATTGGCAGAAC
Source organism: Micropterus dolomieu (assembly GCF_021292245.1). Classification (NCBI taxonomy): domain Eukaryota; kingdom Metazoa; phylum Chordata; class Actinopteri; order Centrarchiformes; family Centrarchidae; genus Micropterus; species Micropterus dolomieu. The sequence continues at coordinate 19,417,903 of NC_060159.1, forward strand.
ATCACGTTTTTTTATCTTTAAAGCTGCACTAATCAATAATTTTATATGAACAATGGCTCAAATGACTACATGCAGTTTGAAAAGGGTTGCTCATATGAATCTACAGTGAAATATCAGCAACTCTGCAGTTCCCAGCGGCTCTATACATAGTGTCTTCTAGCTTATTCTTTTGGTTTTATGGCCTGCAACTTCGTTTCCACTCTCACCACTCACTTCAACATCGTTTCCAGCTCAGCAGGAAGCTGTTTTTAGCAAAAAAAAGAGCTCTAATGAACCCACTCGATTACTTGTCCAACACCAAACAGCAGACAGACACAGTTAGCGACTAGCTGGTGAACATACTGTAGTGAAGCAGTAAGCAGCTAAAAAGCGAGATATTTCCCTCAGGAGTTGGTGGAAACCAAAAAAAAGAGGTAAAATGACAGTGAATATTAATGAAATTAAATTCCATATTAATGCTGTTGCTCAGTGTCTGTTGGATGTGGAAAAGGGCCACACTTTTGTCATATCAACTTTGTTATACAGGTGAAACTCGAAAAATTAGCATATCGTGCAAAAGTTCATTTATTTCAGTAATTCAACTTAAAAGGTGAAACTAATATATTATATAGACTCATTACATGCAAAGTGAGATATTTCAAGCCTTTATTTGATATAATTTCGATGATTATGGCTTACAGCTTATGAAAACCCCAAATTCAAAATCTCAGAAAATGAGAATATTGTGAAAAGGTTCAGTATTGTAGGCTCAAAGTGTCACTCTAATCAGCTAATTAATCCAAAACACCTGCAAAGGGTTCCTGAGCCTTTAAATGGTCTCCCAGTCTGGTTCAGTGGAATTCACAATCATGGGGAAGACTGCTGACCTGACAGTTGTGCAGAAAACCATCATTGACACCCTCCACAAGGAGGGAAAGCCTCAAAAGGTAATTGCAAAAGAAGCTGGATGTTCTCAAAGTGCTGTATCAAGGCACATTAATAGAAAGTTAAGTGGAAGGGAAAAGTGTGAAAGAAAAAGGTGCACAAGCAGCAGGGATGACCGTAGCCTGGAGAGGATTGTCAGGAAAAGGCCATTCAAATGTGTGGGGGAGCTTCACAAGGAGTGGACTGAGGCTGGAGTTACTGCATCAAGAACCACCACATACAGACGGGCCCTGGACATGGCCCCATACATTTGTAATAACACTATGTTTTGTGCAATGCTTTCGAGTAAGCATTTATGTTTACAGACACAGGGCAGAAGGGAGTAGCCTGTGCTATGTGGGGAGCTGAATTGAAACCAGAATCCTCATTCAAAATCACACTGACATTTAAATACAAATGACCCAAAATCCAGCCTTGGAACTTATCCTTGTTCAAGAGTATGTCACGCAATTCACTCCAAGATGCCCATGATGGTCTCCAAGGAATATGGAGAGCATCATGGGTTAAATGTCACCAGTTTGACAGACTGAGGCCAGATGAGTGGCTATAGGGGTAAGATGCCAACAAAGGGAGAACAGACAGGAACGGCTGAACATGGTTAACATTTCTTAGACAGATCACATCTAAAACTTTATAAAGAAGAGAGAAGAGAGTGTGGGTGGAATTCAAAAACCAAACATATCATTTTATGAATGCTGGAATCATGGTTACACTTAAAAAATCATAAAGGGTTCAAAATCGATTAGCAAGTGCTGTAGTAGGTACTCATTGATCGTAAAATATGGATGGTAAACCCCAGGATTTACTTTTTCAGAGAGGCAGATGAAAGAAACCCTCAATGAGAACACTGAGTTACAGAGGTTAATAAAAACCATGGCAAGGGGCTCTGGGGTCTGTGTAGTGCAGTAACTCAATGTACTAAGTTCATACGTTTGATGTCAGCCTTTTCCAAACTGCGTGTTAGGAGAAAGAAATACTTAAAGAAAAGGTTAAACTTCACATAGTCGATGCCACTTAAACAGCATCATTTTTGGACAGTACTTCATGAGTGTCTCATCTCATGTGTATACATCGGGAAACTAGTCATCTTCGCCCCCTGTGTCAGTGACTAACTGCCAGGCGGGATGTCAGAGGGCTGCTCTTCACTTTGATGATGACTCGCTGTGGCATGGTGCCTTTGATCCTCTCCCCAGCTTTGTGAATAAAGAATACACTTTGATTGACGCTGCGCACATTATGGCCGTTTGAGAGTTGGCAGGAGAGAAAAAGACATGTCTGTCATGTTGAAAAGGCCCCTGTCTCTGCTGCTCAGGGCCAAGTTGGAGGAAAGCACTTTTGAACTCATTTCAGCATCTAACCCCATACAATGCCTACTATGGGAGCTTACCCTGCACAGCAGCTATCTTTTCGTTGTCATGTGCAGCGTGCTTGATTTCAACCACGTTTGATCAACACCCACAGTTCTTTAAAAGCACAGACAGCCCGAATACAGATTTAGTTAGTTACAGTTATGTGGTGAAAAGAACCCTCACTGCTTATCACACACACAATGTGACATGGCAAAGTAGAGTGAGGATCAGCCTTAATCAACCATAATGGGTGATAAAATGAAACAAAGCAGAACATGGGCTCCTTCTTAGTTTGAGACCCTTCTCAGTATTCTAACCCAGTGCAACCTCATAAGCGATTACAAGCATATTATGCAGGGATGACAAGAAAACAAGAGAATGGGAATCTAAGAGCAGCGAGGAACATACAAATACTGTGGATTGTGTTTTTCCTAATTGAGGTGTGTGCCTTTGAATTGCACAAAATAGGTGGAAAGGACTGAACCTGTCAAAAATAATAACAACAAAATGCAAAACAGACATGTTCAGAATTTCGCCACACCGCCACACTAATTCCATTAGATACAGTAGACATACACTGTGAATAATGCATCGCAGACGAGGCTAAGCCCCATGAGGGCAGCTGAGTCTGGTGGTTTAAATACGTTAAGGAAATGTGCTGAGCGCCTAAGAGATGTCACACACATTCATCAGTGCGACTGGGGGAATCAAGCTGACATCTTTGAATACAACCAGGTTGGTTATTGGAGACACTTCTTAACAAGTATTCAGGGATTTGGGGATATAATTCTATGCTATAGTCAGTACAGATGTATGTGATCAGTGCGTGGTTACAGAACATTGTCTGAAAGATGGGATTAAGACATGACCTGCAGATTGTCATCCTGTCAGCAACCTTTCAGGGGAGGAAAACGTGTGTGTGAGAGCTTTCCTACATGCATTGCATATATGTGTGTTACGCTTCTGTGTGTGTAAAGAGCATTTGTTCAGCTGAGCTGTGCTGAGTGGTGCTCTGTGTACTGGGCAAATTCAAAGCAATCTGCCACCTCTCCCAAAACTAGCCAAGCACTGACTGTAACACAAAGGACGGTGCAGAACACCTGCTGAGATGATGGAGATGGCTGGCAGCCAAGACAACATATGGGTCTCATTCTGGCCCTAATAAAGACAACCTGACACAAATATCGGACAAAACAGACCACTCTGGAGACACGCACCGTCCCATTGCAGTGTTTCTGACATTGACGTAAACATTTGATCATCCCTGGGGTGATGAGGGAGGAGAAAGGAGAGCAGAAGCGTGGAGAGAAAGCAGAGTTTGGGGTGTAATGCGATACATTTAATGCATAACAATGCAGCATCCCACAAGCATAAACATCGCAGTCTTGTTTGAAGCCTACAGGTAACAGAGCATACCATCCACAGTTGCAGGATGAAATGATTTTTCTGCTGTAAACAAGTGCTAGCTCACAGCCTCACAAGGTGTACAAAGTGTCAGAACACCTCAGTGTTAAAAGAAAAGCTTCTTGAAGCTTGGAAGACTTGACTATCCTTAAGCACTGAGCCTGTGTCAAAAAAGACTAACATCAAGAACACAGGTAATTGCGTTAAGTTGGTGTTTGAAAGGAAACTGTTTTCGTGCATGTTCAAAAGCAGCACCTAGAAACAGCACCAGTTAAAAATCCTATACGCTTGGATTAGATTTTTTTTCTACATTGTAAGAGAGTGGAAGAAATCTGAGCCAAAATACTGTTCTTCCAGTTGTGCTGACTGTCCTGTTCTTTGGCCCAAACAGATCCTTTTTTACTGTGTTTTTATAACAATTGGCAAAACAAACTAAAGCAGTAATGTCACTTGCTGCCCTAACCTTTGTCCTTGTTGTGATCCATGTTGAAGCCGGCAGCCAGTCAGGGAGGCCAACAGTTATATATATATAAACTATAAATATAATATAACTGCCTGACAAGAAAACGCTGGCTGTTTAGAGATAATGGCCTGGACCACTGACACAATAATAGCCTCCCTCTGCGAAGGAATGTTGCACCGCCAGTTCACAGTCCTCCCTGTTGCCTATTTATAGTACACCATAATTAATACGTTATAATTGAAGCATATAAGCAGAGCTGGAACATACAGCGAGCAGCACATAGAAGCCTCATGCTCTCACGAGGGGGAAAAAAGTAAAGATGTGAAATGATAGTCGTCACAGCTGTCAAATCACATATCAATGGACATTTCTTTCCTTCTCTTTTCTGTTTCCCAGGGCTAATCTTCAGCCTCGAGTCATTATAAATAGGGAACAGAATACGCAAAATAGAGCAGTGCAATTCTGTCATCATTTCACACAGACAAAGGAACTTTTCCACAGTATATGACAGAAAGGATTAATAATCATCTATTACTGCCAAAGTTCATCAGCTTCCTGATTCGTGGGGTGCCCACGTAGCCTCAAATCACGCCGATGACATCTTGGGATCCATGTTTCGCTGCTGAAGTGATAATTCCTGGGAGGTTCAAACCATCCAATTTAGCACTCTCATATTATCACGCCGGCTGTAATCCGTCCATTAGGGAAACAATCTCAAAGTCCTTTTTGATAATTAATGGCATTTAAATGATGATGTGATGTACTGTATATGTGGGAGCAGCCTTCCTTATAGCATGTTAATGATACACAGCATTCTGCTAATCAGTCAATTAATCACCATCTTATGAATTTAATCTCTTACTTAGGCCCTGTTCTACATAATGGGTTTTAAACATTCAAATCCATGCTTGGATTACAAATGAGGCTCATTCATTGTGCCATGCTCTTCTTCAACAGGTCTTCCACTGACAACCTTTTTTTTGAGATGGATATGTCGCAGTAACACAGCACAAGCACAATGCATCTATTGAAATTTTTTGCAAGGATCTCTTAATCTATGGTATTTTTCTTGTTTTTTTTTTCTGCCCTTTATGGGCGGATAGTTCATGTTCTTCAACGGTGGTATTGTCTGATTGAAAAAAAAACTTCCCCACAATATTTGAATCTCTTTCAAAAAGCTCAAAAGCCCATTCTGCTTTGGTGATTTCACACAGCACGACAGAAAACAAACTCATGTTTATTTAACACGTACTTAAATCTCATATCAAGAGCTCAGTTTGTCAAAATGGCATTGAAATAGAAGTCTTTAATTTAGAAAAGTAAACATGGTGGTGGAACAATTTGTAATGCATTGCTGGATTGGCTTTTAAAATGAATCCAATCAACATACAAATTTAAACTTTGGCCTTCAGCTTTTGTTAAAAACACTGTTGATGAGAAATTTGAGGTTGTGACATTTCTTTTACTTGATGTTCCTTCCAACCTTGGTACCTTTTACAAAAGGATTTTAAGTTGAAACTAATGACTAATGACTTCATTAATGGCTAATGGCTAAAAGCCAAAAAGAATAGCTTTTGGCTTACCAGGTTGTGAAAAAAAATGCTCTGGCACATAACCTCTCATAAAACAGCAAAGTGTTGTTTTTACACTTAATTGTAGCATGATTTTGTTACCTTTGGATAGAGTCAGGCTAGCTGTTTCCCCTTGTTTCAAGTATTTATGCTAAGCTAAGCCTGCTGGCTTCAGCTATGTATTAATTGGACAGCGTTAAACTCTTTATTTTACACCCAGCAGAAAAGGCAAATTAGCATATTTCCCAAAATGTTGAAGAAAATTCTTAATTAGTGACATTTATAACCACAGACTTGATGGCTTATTATAAAGTGTGTAACCCATGAGCGCCAATGTATTACTAACATTTATAACTGCAAAATTACCAAACAGAGACCCCAGCCACTCTCACTGCAACTGGTCTCCCCACCACCGTTTGCGGCCCAGGGCACAGTGCCCCAGGCTTCAGAGGCAGGTGCGACAACATCTTACAGCAGGGTGAGAGGCTAGTACACCATTCCCCCCCCCCCCCCCCTCAAAAGTTATTCCCCTATTTGTCATCTAGCCTCTTTGCCACTCATCGTTAGAGCACCGTGGCATCGAACATAACGTGCTTGAAGCTCCGAGTGGAGCCATGATGTATTCATACACGTGTTTTGTACTATCTTGGCAAAGGAGGGATGGACAGTTCTTTCATTATTGGTGGTTGTTTCTGAGCCACAGTTATTGCAAAATTTCTGAAGCCACACGCTGGAAATATTAAGCTTGACTGACTGAAAGTTTGTGTGCACAAGCAGTAATTGCATTAGAGACTCCTATTGGCTCTGATTGGATGTTTTGTTCAGGGAGCAGTGTATTCTTACAATTGGTATTAGGAGCACTAGGATTTGAAGATCTGTGGATTTATTTTTACAGATTATCTTATTATGTACCACTGTCATAGTATGTCATAGAGACAGTTTTAGCAAATATAACAAAAAGGTTTTTTAACAGAATTCCCTACTGCAGCTTTAACCACCAAGCTGGGTCGCCTCCTGTTGCTTTGATTTTGACCTTCTTTAAATCTGTCTCATGTAGGTCCCTCATTTTTATGGAAAAGCAATACTAACTCACTAGAGTGCCCCTTTAAGATCGATATTTAATGCTTATATGCACTCAAGGGTTTTTAACTTGTCATTTTTTATCACATTGAGATATATTCTGAAAAACTGAAATAAGCTGGAACAATCCAACAGGTCAGTTATAACCTGTTCTTTACTGCACTGAGACACACTGTAGAGGCAGAAGTTTCATGGTCACTTTGCTTTAGCCAAACAAGTTTGGTTATTGGAGCGCTGCCAGTGCTCTCTGAATGATACAGTCGTATCTTGATTTGAAACGTACCTCAGCTGACAGAAACACTAATGTGATTTATTTGTGTTCTGCCTGAAGGATCCAGTGACAGGAGGAGTAGACAGAAATGAACAGAGAGAGCGACAGATAAATTGTAGTTTCTGCTGAAGCTCACCAAACTCAAACCAAAGCAGACGTTTCTACTCAATTAACACGTTTCACTTTCTTCTCCCCCAGCCTAGTTTCCTCTCTATGCTAATATTTAGACATGCTGTGTTTCTGACGGATGAGGCCAGTGCATAAGTTGGGCTCCTGCTGGCGAGTTAAGCGCTCGGCATCTGTACAGTTTTTTATTTTTTTTTTCAGAAAGTGCTGTAAACATCCGAGTGGACTGTTGATAAGAGGCCTCCGTTGACCCAACCTGTCACACGCCTCGACACACACATCAATTGGAATATTAAACAGGTCAAAACAGAAACACCTTGAAACATCATTCAACAAAAATAGACTGTAAATGGAGCTTGAAGCGAAGGTAAAATAAAACAAGAGGAATGTTATTTATTATCAATATACAGTTTGGCACACTGTAGATATTGAGCATGCATGAAGGAGACATATTACAGTTGAAATGTGGTTTTGTTTTCTGTGCGATTCATTTTTATACAAAATAGGATTTTGTAATTGGCATTTGATAAGGTTGCTGAAAATAGTTTCATATTTATACCAAAATACTTTAGTATACTTTAATATATCAGTGTTTTGTATTTTGTAAATCATAAATACTTTGTGAGAAGTCTATGTGATGACATTATAAAAACACTGACTCTGATTGGTGCATACTCAGTAATTTTCCCAGACTTGTTGAGATCAGAACAGAAAATTAATATAGACCCGAGGAAGAAGGTCAAGGTGAGAAACATATAGGTTTCCATCGCTTCTCATCTATCTTTAGCATAAATTGCTACAATTCTTTTGGTGTTCATTTTAGTAGCCTGGGCTAAATCATTTACCAATTTCAAAAGTCCAAGTTAACCTGAGTTGCAGACCTCACAGTTAATGTTAGATCTGTTAACTGGTTGCATATTTCAGATTTATCGCATGAGAAAAGTTGTTGCTCTCAAACATTGTCCAACTGAGTGAGGGTACTGGTGAAGGGAAAGATCAAATAGTACGATAAAAGTTTTGCAAAGTGATTTGAGAAAGTATTTTTATTATTTTTGGAATACAAAAATACAGTAGTTTATTTTGATACATGACGTGGCTGCTGTATTTTGTAGTTTATTTTGATACACTTAAAATTAGGGTATTAAAAATACATTTTGATGTATTTTTGCCCATTGCTGACTGCAATCACTGCATAATTTTCCTGTTTCATTTTAGAAACTACAGTACCTCAGATTGACTCAAAAAATGTGCAGGTAATAAACTCTTTGCCATAATTTTTCCCATTTACCCTAGGAAATATAGTGCGAAGTAATGCAACAAAAAAAAAAGAAACAGAGTTGCAGAGCAGTTAGCTACTGTATGAGACTTTAAAATTGGTTTCTACAATTTCTTGTAATAAATCCTCTATTAATTTAACTCCCAAAATTAAACTAGTCAGTATTATGGCCCCAAATATGCTGAATATAATAACATTACCATCTGAGAATATTAAGCCATGCATCCAGATGTCTTGTGACACATCAGACAATTGAGAGGTAATGACATCCTGGAGCAGTCTTACTGTAACATGCGCAATATGTTCTGCCCTATCAATAGTGAAACAGGCTATATTTGAGCCAAGCTGACACATTACTTGGCTCCTCATATGTAGAAGGCCGTTGGCAATGAAAACTGTGTTATATGGCCCAGTAGTGCTGACAGGTTTATTTCTCCTCTTCTACCCTCCCCCTCTTCTCCTCTTTATTTCTCCCTATCTAGGCTGGCACGTGGCAAGAGGAGGGGGGAAGGATGGATCTTCAGTCCGGTGTAAGAGCCTCCCCCCAGGGAAGCCAGCGTCGGACGCAAGGCCTCGTGGGCCGTTGACCTTCTGTCTTCGTGATTTATGGCGGCTGGGGGCCTCTGGCCACTGCAGACTCCTCTCCTCTCTCTCTTCCGTTTCCCTTCACACACACTGCAGGATTGCAAGGAGCCACACACACTGCACCACCGTCTACAGGAGTACCCAAAGTGGAATTCCTCGCACATGCTGAGCTGCAGCACTGGCACGCATTCATCCGCTGCCTCCTACACTGTCTCATACAAAAATAAACACCTCCATAAACATTACTACACTGCAGCACCGTGTCCTGCAATCCTATCGCATGCCCGTTAGACCAAGCCTGCTCTCTGAGTAGACTCCATTTGACTGTGTGTGGATTACTATCAGTCATGGTGTGTCAGCTGTAGAGCCCTTGGTGTAGCTGCTGCTCACGGGCAGAGTTGGATCAATGGAAGTGCGCTGAGTAACGAGGTGATGTTCCTGTTTTCACATGGTCTGAAAGCAATCAGCAGCCAGCATCTCTCCGCTGACTCTACACACTGCTCTCCTTCTACATTGCAATAACCGTCCTCCTCTATGGACTATCAGTGCAGTGACTTATTGTATTATTTTAATATTAGACACACCAGCTGGACATTTGGTCCTATGCACACCAGAGCTGTCAGAGCACATTAAATATATTTTTTATCTCCAGACGTAAAGGTGTATAGCGGACACAGTGCCGTATTTACCTTTTGGACTATTTTTACTTTTGAAAGCTGGGGACTGAGAGTGAGAGCCTGCAGGTGCCCTCACCATGGTGTTGCCACCCCCAGACAAACGCCACGTGTGCCTGACCACCATCGTCATCATGACCAGCATGGCCTTCATGGACGCCTACTTGGTGGAGCAGAACCAGGGTCCCAGAAAGATCGGTGTGTGTATTATAGTGCTGGTAGGGGATGTATGCTTCCTCATAGTGCTGCGATATGTGGCAGTGTGGGTTGGTGCCGAGGTGCGCACCGCCAGACGAGGCTACGCTATGATCCTCTGGTTTCTGTACATCTTTGTCCTAGAGATCAAGCTCTATTTTGTCTTCCAGAATTGCAAGGCAGACAGGAAGAGTTTGGAGACAGTGGCCCGGAAGGCCTTGACGTTATTATTATCTGTATGTGTACCAGGTTTATACTTGGTTCTTGTGGCTCTGGACAGTATGGAATATGTGAGAACTTTCCGTAAGAAGGAGGACATGAGGAGTCGTCTATTCTGGGTGGCTCTGGACCTGCTTGACCTGCTGGATATCCAAGCAAACCTGTGGGAGCCCCAGCGGACAGGCCTGCCCATCTGGGCCGAGGGCCTGATGTTCTTCTACTGCTACATCCTGCTGCTCATCCTGCCCTGCGTTTCACTCAGTGAAATCAGCATGCAGGGGGAGCACATGTCACCCCAGAAGATGATGCTCTACCCAGTTCTGAGCCTGGTCACCATAAACGTGGTCACCATCCTCATACGAGGTGTAAACATGGTGCTGTTTCAGGACAGCCGTGTTTCCACCATCTTTGTTGGAAAGAACGTGGTGGCCATCGCCACCAAAGCCTCCACCTTCCTGGAGTACCGCAGACAGGTCAAGGAGTTCCCCCACCCACAGAACGCCATGGCGCTAGAGCTGCAGCAGAACTCTGTCAGCCACACGCAGCCGCTACCCAATGCGACAAGTTTGCCACATGAACCTTCACCAGCGCAGGACGTCATTGACACATGACCGCCAGCGCTAACCTGAGCACCATTAGAAACTGACTGCTTTTTATGAAAGCTCCAGAAGTGGAGTTAGATAGAGAAATCAGCTGCATGACAGGATGATATTCTGTTCTTGTCAAGCCCACATGAACTGCTGCGAAACTATAAAAGAGATTTTCAGCATCACCTGCCTGTCAGAACATACTGTAAACCTACACTTGACTCTGAGTGCAGCGTGCAGACTTTAGAAATCAAGTCAAAGGTTTTTATCGTGCTGTTGTGTTTTTAATTGTTTCAAATGTTTTAAAAGTTCCAACATTTATTAAGAGACAATCTCCACACTGCGCAGCCCAGTGACATTATGTTGTGTAAAATGGATCGGTGAGTATCTTGTATTTTTTAAAGGTCACTTTTTCAACAGTGCATCTATGGCATTTCCTTTGAATTCCAGCACCAAAGGACATACCACTCAGTGTGAAGCACTGATGGAGAGGAGAGAGTGACAAGGGTCAGTCATGGGGTTCTATCTGGGCTGTGCTAAAGCAAGGTTGGTGGCAGACAAATGCTTTTCCTTCTGTGTTTGTTCTGCTGAGAAATGAGGTCTGGAAGCTGCTGCCTCGATCAGTGTGACACTTTACGACCAAAGGTCTGATTAAAGCACTGGAGCTCAGCACTATACCGTCAACTGCAGGCATCCAAGCGTGTGTTTTAGTGTGTGCCCGTGTGTCTATGTGCACGCACACTAGTCTCTAGAGTATGTATGCCTGCAGCCGTACCTGTCCGCCACAGGAGGATTTAGGTTATTTCTGATTGTTCTGGAACAGATGCAATTGGTTGATGTGTGTGATGAATTGCAAATGAGACAAAATACGTAGAGATGTCAGAAGAAAAAAAATATGATCGGGGTAAGATAATTTTTGTTTCCTGTACTGTACATTCCTCTAAAACTAGCTCAAGCCTTGAAGTCAGAGAATACGGAGATCAGAGTCCAGAGAACGCCTAACTGAAGAATTGACAAAAGATAAAACATACATACAAAAACATACAAACAGAATAGTTTTTCTGATGTTATTCAGTTTATTATTATAATTATCCTTATTATTATGTACATTCTTTACTTGTTGGAGGCCAATGACGTTTTAATAAAAGCATAAATAAAAGAATAATGATGACAGCATGGTTTCTTTTTCCAAATTGTTAATTATGTTTTAATAAATATTATTTTTGGGTGTTTGGTGCTTTTGTTGTGCTTGAAAGCAACATGTACACAACAGCAACAGTTACAGCAAAACCATTTGAGTTGTGTTTTGCAAGGAAGAATCCACACAGCACATAAATATTTAGGCTGAGCATCATCCTCCTGGACTCTGGCATTCATTTCCTACCCCCAGGCTCCCACGTTTGAGGAAAGGAAGCAATGAATTCATCTTTAAAATGTGATAAAAATGTATGAACCTTTCCTCAAACCATTTCCCCCTTTTTTACACAGTTCTCTTTATCAACTTACCACTTGCCTTTTTGTTCTGTGAACACTAATCTTCTCTGCACCGACCCGGTGTCAGTTATCAAATAGAACTTTTACAGCTGATGAATTGCCTTCGTGTTCCATAGAGAATTTTATTAGCTGACCCAAGTGTTGTGGTGGGAGGTGGAGAAGGCAGCCACATGAGGACAGTCACTTTACCGTCGTCAGGTTAACGAGGTTAACTGCTGACCTCAGCTCACGGAGACACACTCTCAGACCCTCAACGGCCCCACTCCATTAACGATAACTGTCAGCCGCAGAGTGACAAAGAGACTGGATGATTATCAAAAGAGTTTCGCTTCATTTTACTTAACACAACCATAATGTAGGACATTTTTATAAAGATTATTCTGATTTCATCCATGCTTCTCTAAATAGTGGAAAGCCATTTCTAATTGAACCATTACAGCTAAATCAGACTGACTAGACTGCAAAGACCACAACAAGCTTCAGTCCTATTATCATTTACAAAAGGTACATGTGACGGCAATTATTCTTTGCCTTAAAGCTATTATTTATTTAAGTTGTCTTCATTTGTAGGGTTAAACCTACAGAAAAAGGACAGATTTTAGTAGGTTTGCTCACTGCATAGCCAAATATCCATAGCAAAGCAAAGACAACCAATGCAACAGCTTAATTATATTTTTATTTATATTCAGGTAAAATTGTGCTTGGCTGGCAAATTGCTACAAGACCAAAGTTATAGTTTATTTGCTTACTCACAAAGTAAAGTTTTTTGCAAAATATGCAAAATGCACAGAGAGGAAGACTCACACAACCTTGTTCAGTAAGGTACAGCACCGCAAGAAACTAAATATACACAGTGAAGTGCTGATATCATTTCTCACGCCCACTATATGGTTGCTTCAAGCTCATCAAACATCCAATCGCTTAACTGGGTGAGCAGGATCAGTTTGGAGCTTACGGTGTCTGTACAAACTGCCAGTCTCTTCTCTCAGAATCTCTTCTGTAGAAATATATTGATTGTTCTTGCTGGTGGAGTGTTAAATATTTCTGAGGCATATCTCTCCGGGCACATCCAGTTCATTCTGGTTGTCTGTTTTCACTTCAGCTCCTATCTTACAGTAACTCCCCACCATGCGGCCTAATTACAGACTTGAGAGTGAGAACATAGTAAAAGAGACACAGAGAGAAAGAAGGCATTCATTCCAGATATTTCCTAAATTCCAGTTATTCAGGATCGTTCCGGTTCACAGTTTTTGATTCATGATTCCTATCAATACAAATAACATTTAACTCACAAAGTAAATTGCTGAGATCTGGTGACATGGAGACATCACAAAAAAAAGATCGGAGCAAATAAACATGTGATCAGGAGATGATACAGTACAGTAGTACATGCACATTTCTTTTTCCCTGCAGCGAGGGATTATTACTGATATTTTGGTTGCACTGACTTTCAGTTTTACCTCCAAATAAAGTGGTTCAGATAATGGACTTTTTGGCTTGTTTACAACCGATCTGATCCTCCAACGCACTCTCATACAGTTGTCAGTTCTCCCAAAACAAAACATCTAAGACCCTTTTCCAAAATGACAGGTGGACCAGACCTTAAGTAGGTTACGTAAGTCATCTACAAAACATTTTTTAACATAAACATGTCACCTTTGACTTTACACACAGGACTCAAACCTCCATCAGTTCACTTGACTCAAGTAAGACTGCTTTAAAAAATAGACATTATAATAGATTATATTTATCAATTAAAGCCTAAAGATTTTGCACTGTACTGTGTACGTAATGTTTGAATTGTAACAAAAGTCCTTGGTTAGACTCAAACCTAGGATCCACTGTTGCATAACTACATTGCTGCTGGACACCAGGGTACAATAGATTTTCTGTTAATCTGCTTTTTCACTGTGCCTAAATTCGCTGTTTTCACATTAATGCAAACATTCCATTACACTGTTTACTGTCAATCATTCGTCACTCACAGGAAGACATATAACTCTCCTGCAATAAGTAATCCCTCAAAATCTTGTCACCTTACACACTTTACTGTCATGCAGGTGTCTATATTTAGAACGTTCTTGTTAGCGGGGACAGCAGTTAATCTAGGTTTGACTCGGTGCAACGTAAACAAGTAGATTAGGAAAAAAAATCTAATTACACACCTCGTGCTCCACAAAATGATTTGTTAAATATAAATAAGCTATAACTCTAAATCTTGAAATGACACCGGTATCGTGTTTTACCGCTAGCAGAACAACAGACGCAGCATTGTGAGGTGACAAAATGTCTTGAGGCTTTGTAGCCTACGCTGATAGCTGATAGCTTGGTTGGCTTTCTGCTGCAACTCACGTTATTAAATCTCTCTTATGCTGTCTAAACAGTAGACTCAGCAAAAAAAAAAAAAAAAAAAAAAACTCAAAGAATGGGAAAGGAGAACCAGGTCCAACATTTAATTAAAAACGTCCTCCTGTATGAATAAGAGCCACAAAACCAGTCCTTGGTAATATTTAGAACCTTTATGTCTGTGACTGTGATCAAATCTGTGTTGTCGTCTGGATCACAGCTCATTGTTAGGCTTACAGCATAATGCCACTATTGTTTGAATAATCTCGTCCGAGCAAGTGGTTGAAAGGGGGTGGGGGGGCGGTAAATGGCAAACTTGGGAATAGAATAAATTACCTGTGGCTGCCTCTGCAAGAGATCGCCTTTCCAAGATGCGGGGGATTCATCTATAAATCACCAGGGTTGCAAATCAGGAATGTAATTGTGCTCTCTCCATACGTAATAAGTGGGTACATGTGCTTTTTCTCTCTCTGCCTTTGATTTACTGTGTATCCATGACTTCCTGAAGCACTTAGTCTCTGCAAAATTTAATCAGAAACAATCGGATGAAGGTGTTGTTTCCAGTGTTTCAGACTCTCTCTTTTGACCACAGTTTATCCACTCAGTTGCTGGTTACTCTCTCTGAATCACCCTTTTTAGTAAATGTCTCTCTGTTCTCATACCGTAATCACTTTGTTGGCCACTTCAACTTTACTACGCACGTTGCGCAGTAATCTATATGGAAATCACTTTGACTGTGCTTCTATCATAAAACTGCAACACATTTATTGTCCACAAGAGGCTGGGTCAACCAATAATGACCTTCAGTCCTACCAGAAGTTTCTAAAGGTTAGTGAGACAAAATGTGTTATGGATGATGACATTTCTGCAGCCATGTGTTTGCATATTCACAGCTCTCCATGATAATTGCTCTAGGCCTGGTGTTTGCAAACTCGTTAGACTTTGAGATTTATCCAGTGGCCAGAAACATGACTCCAAATGAATGCTTATGTTGCTTGATGTGTAAATAGGTAAATGTTGTTGTTACCACAATCAGGGGCATAGCACAAAATTCTGGGCTCTGTACATAGGCATTCTCGATGGGCCCCTCCCAGCATCCATGGCTATTCATTTTAGTATATCTGTGTTCTCAGTCCCCCCCCCCCCCCCCCCCCCCCCCCCCCCGCACCAATTTTACCAATATGTCAGTGTTGAATTTACACATTGTTGCGCTGCCAAGTGGGGCACATACAACAGATTTCAAAGGAAATGGTGTAGCAAAACATAGACATTAGAAATATAGAAGATGCATCACATGTAAAAAAAAATGTAATAAATAAAAATTAATTGTGAAAGACATAGATAGAATAGAAAAAGAAAATACATACAGAGGGGTGACAAATTGAAGGGCAAACAAAAATGAAGTGTTTTAGTATGAAATCAGGTCACCATCGGCCACCCGAACAGCTTCAGTGCTCCTTGCCAAGTCAGTGAAACTCAGCCTTTATGTAATCAGGTAATGATGAGATCTTCTGCAAGAGAGACCTGAATGCAGCATATAGTAGGAAATATAGCATCAGAGTAACAGACATCGCATAAATAGATTTGAAGAAGAAACTTTATATTGTATCATTGTATCATTTAATATTAGAGATGGTTGTGGAGAACTTTGTCTTACACATTGGTCCAAAATCTTCCATAGGTGTTGAACTGGATTGAGATCTGGTGACTGTAACGGCCAATTCATTTTATTCACGTCATTTCCATACTCACCAAACCATTCAATGAAGTTTGGTGCACAGAAGCATTTGCATTCTCCTCTTTTATCAAGTTTTCCCTCTGTCTGTATATCTTGGTGCTGAAACAGATTAACAGCACACCCGCACACAAATACTTAAAATAGCACTGATTTAATGATTTAATCATTTGCCTATAACATTACATATAATTCACTAACAAAGGGGGGAGCATCCCATTTCAACTATGGATAACAATACATTGAATTATGACCATGGCTTCTACTGAAAACCAAGCAATGTATCTGAGTCAGCTTTACTGTTTTGATTTAAAATTTGATTTAATTCTGAGTGTGAATGTCATTTCAGACTACAATAAATGCAAACCTTGGACTCGTTCCAGTACTAATGTGTTCTTGCGATGATAGAGGTCTGTGGAATAGCCTAACAAAAGTCCATAGCACTCAGTGATCTATGGAACACTACACATGCTAACTTTAACCTTGATTAAAGGGCTCAGTGCATGACTCACCATTATTTTTTCTCAGCTGGTCTTATCAGAACTATCAGTCTCCATTGCACACTTCCAGCTTCACCAGGGCTGACTACATCTCATATTCATACATACATAGATAAGAAGGTATTGTGTTCTTCATGAACTGTACACCGTGTGCCGAATGGATTAATCACTGAGCCACAACGCACAGGGGAACAGACTGTGGGAGCTGTCATAAACAGATGCATAAATGAAAGTTGAGCAAGCATTGCAGTCATGCAGTTGTGAAAACAGCTGGCTGTCCTCTGAGTTTATGGCTTGATTTCTGTGCTGTTTTAAAAGGGGCTTTATTGTTGGCTGGGTTGCTAAAAAAAGACCCAAAACAGTCAGTGACCACAGGTTACGGCTCTGATAATGTCACTGTCCTCATCATCATTCAGTTTATTTTAATTTGATCTCGTTTTAAAGTTTGCAGATGATTTAAATACCAGGGAAAGGTCACATGGTGGTAATTGAGTATATGATAGCATTGTACCACTTAAGGATTGTGGACTGTTAGCTTAGAGACTCAATGGACTTAATGGACTCGGCCAGTAGATTTTGTGTTTTGACTGCTGAATAAAAAAGGTGAGCCACATATTTAAAAAGAGTTTCTGGGTGTTGATGCAAAAAACACCACTAAAAAGAAGCAAGTGTTGAGATAAGTTCCCAAAATTGCCTTTAAAATTTTGCTGATGCGCAGTTATTGTTCATGTGTTAAATTGTTTCTATTTGAATGCTGTACAGTGCTTTGGAAAACATCATGAACTAGAGGGTTAGTTCACTACAATCAAACAGAAAAACAAAGTTCACTTCTCTTCCAGATGACCTACCTAATTCAGTATCCCATTATAATAATACAAACAACAAAAACACCACATAATCCCACAACATGCTGTCCTGATGCATAAAATTTGTATTGTGAATCACTCATTGAAATGGTTTTGTCATTTAAAATGGTGTTTTTTTGACGCAGGCTTTTGGAAGGACACCCCCATGGGGGCTGCAAGATAAATCTGAGAGCTCTTGGGTAAACAGAAAGCAGAAAAAGATATGTTACGGCTAGATTTAGCATAGCTTAGAATAATGTGTAGTTTTCAGACTTTTTTTCAAATAATTTATTCGGGAATTACTGGATTAATTTTACATTTACTCATTTGGCAGATGCTTTTATCGAAAGCAACTTACATTTGAGGAACAAAATATAAGCATCAACAAAGCATCAATATAGCAAGACATCTACAAGTGACAATAGATACTTGTAAGAGCTAATAGCACGTATGGCATCAATGGGGTAAATACCTAGGGAAAGAAGTAAAAGGTAAAAAACAATAGTGACATTTTACATCTGAAGGTACCTAAAACAAACAAAACAGTCTGAGGAGGAACTGACCAACACCCAGTGACATTTGCAATCTGTGATAAAGGGTGGTAAGTGCTTTATTTTTAAGAAGGAACAAGACATGAAAGGACTGAGATCCACTGCTTTAACAAACACTACTTCCTGGGAGATAGATTACACCAAAATCCAAATTACTTTCTGTCAACATTTTTTATCAAAACTATTTTTTAGTAAAAAGTAGTTCCAGTGAAAACTATTCATGGTGAAGTCTCTGGATTATCTTTCATAACCAGGATATTGTTTCTGGAAAGAGATGATGCTGTTGAATGTTTTTATGTTTTTTTTTTCTTTGCTGTGAGCACCACAACAATTTCCCACTGGAGGCAGAGCTCTCAGAGACAATATCTCAAAACCAAAACTATCTGCATGGACAAATAACAGTGAGCAACAGTGAGTAACAGTGTAATATGGGTGATCTAACACTTCAAACAAAAATGATGCAGAGTTTACCAGCTAATGTCAGTATGCTACAGAGGAAGCCAAACCAGCCCAGTAGTTATGGACACAGGGGCGACACATAACGCTGTGTATTCAGTAGCTCATGAAGCCCTTTTGAGGGACTGCAGCAACCCAGTTTGCTTACCATCCATCACTGCAGCACAACAATTTACCCAAACAGCAGAGCGGAGTCAAAAATACTGGCAAGGCACAAACAAGGAGAGAAAATGTCCCCAAACTGTAACTGCGGAGGCGGTAGGGTGAACAGATAAACAACTTTTCAAAAGCAGGATTACGGTGCTGTATAAGTCGAGACCAGGACGCGTGGGCCTTGTCTCTAAATGTGGCACAACAAATGGTGTAGGGGAGCTAAGCCGCCGTTCACGGAGACACGCAGTAGCTGCCCAAACAGGCTTGTTAGGGGGAAGAGAGGGAACTCGTCAGTGCACAAGATCACGGCTGACAGAGAAGCTTGTTAACTGCAGCACGGTAGCCAAAAGGGTGGCTCATTAGGGAGGAGCACCAGTAGCCTGCACAGGCCATGCTGGTCTCACCAGATGGCTGCCTGTCTGCTGGTTGATGAAGGCCATAGACATCTTTAACAAATGATGTGCAGTAGCCAATGTTTTTTTTGTTTTGTTTTTTTGTTCAGGAAATCATATAGAAAGCATTCATTCCAGTCACAGTTTGATATTTGACTGCCTGAGTCTTATTCACTTGGGTAAAGGAGCTCAATTTTCATTTCCTCCTGAGCTATTACAAAGTTGGTCTATGACACTATGACTCCTGTTGCAACATTGCCACCTACTGGTGCCAATAACTAAAAGTCAAGATTGATGGAGGCAAGATGAAATCAAACCATGAATTTTCCCTATCACTTGCCCCTCAATGGACTCTTCACATGTTGTGAGCCGTCACTATAAATAACAAATTGTTTGCAATCACCCTGTCTGGCTGAGTACAGGGCACTTCAGCTTGATTATCGCACAAGACAAGTTTCCGGTAAGGACCAATAAATCATTATTCTTCATTCACATGCAATTGCAGCAATGTCTGAATCATAAGTGGGAGTCATTTAGATCTTTTCAGGGTTGCTTCAACTGATAGCAGATGATTTATTTGCTACCTAATCTCACACATATCTCTAAAATTAGTGAAGAGTATTGTTGCATGGTATTACTTTGAGTGTTGACTGAATTTATGCACAGCTGACTTGATTGGAAAATGCTGGAACTTTAATTAAAAATCAGTAAATTTTTTAGTGAATAAAAGCATGGCCAGCAGCATTTAAAAAAGGATGAGATGGCTAGAATATATCATTTTTTGAGGGGGCATAAACTACTATTCTTAAAAAGTGCTTTAATCACTGCTGGCGCAACAGAGTAGCCATGAGGAGTACATTAAAATCATTAACTTTACCTTAAGGGTCATTTCACCAAGAAAGATATCTCACACATCTTAAACTGCTCATATCAACTGTGAAAGCTGCACCGTGTCATTTTGGTTTAAGGAAAGAAAAAAAAAAACTGAGTCAGCAAGTCTGAAATTTTCCTCCAGTTTTGTCAGTTCTTGTTAATTAAATCCTACAGTAATGAAGTAGAATAAACAACAGAAGAGACCATTTTAGTAGAGATAACAAGTTATGTATACCTTCGGAAAAATAGCATTTTAAGCAATACATTAATTAAATGAGTGGGAAACAATCATTACCAATAGAACTATTTCAAAATACTCCCATTACAAGTAAAAAGATGTGCTTAAAATCCAACTCAAGAGAGCCACTCCATCAATTTTACACATGTTAAATTTATTGGTCATGTGGAGTAGGCTACTACACAGCCTTTCAAGACAGTTGTATGACAATTGTACTAGGTGTTTCTGGAAAGACTTAAGGTTTGAAGTTACATTATGGGAAGTGGATCCAGTGTTTAAGCTCGACTCATACTAAGGTATCATGGCCCCCGCTGCTTCTATTTTGACCATTCCTTTCATAATCTGTCATAAGCCCCACCTACCCCCAAATGTACAGAACTGTACTATTAAATTGCTGGAGAACCCATTTAAGTATGCAAGTATTACTAGCAGAATGTACAAAAAAAAAAAAAAAAAAAAAAAAACCCTACTCCTTTAGAAAAAGCTATATTTTTTGCCAATGTAAGATCTTAATCTCAGTAATTGAGTATACAGTACTCCCACCCTTGGGAACCTACCCAAACTATGGAGTAAAAGAGCCCATCTAATCTTTTTAAAACATCGGTACATGCTGTGAAAAACAAAACAGCACAAGCAACAGATACATGTACAAATGGCTTCATTTAATTTATGCATTTCACAAACAATCCAAGAACTTGAGACAAATGTACAGGAATTATTTTGCCATTTTATTTTTTTTTTTCTTCACATTATTGCTTTACAGTAAAATGCATTGATTGGATATGTCCAGTATAGCAAGACAATACATTCATATAAGTTATACATATGTCCTCAGTAATGTTATAGTAACTAACTTTACATTAAATATATTTTTTGATCATT
Organism: Micropterus dolomieu; assembly: GCF_021292245.1. Lineage (NCBI taxonomy): Eukaryota > Metazoa > Chordata > Actinopteri > Centrarchiformes > Centrarchidae > Micropterus > Micropterus dolomieu. The sequence goes on from NC_060159.1 coordinate 19,439,092, forward strand.
TATTATTCTTGACAAACAACTCCCACGTCACATTGAGCTCACAGTGCATCAGGTCGCATTCAATCAGGAAATACATACCAGTCTTCTCGTGATCAATTGCCATTTCTAATGTGTTTTCTCTAAATGTGTGCGCTTAGTTTGTACACAGGATTTCCATTCAATCTGGATTTATGCAGAGCTACGACAAGTATGGTATCTGAATACTTATTTTTTCTCCCCCTCATTCAAAAAGTGACTTGGTAACAAAGATGCGAGTCAGACAACCGGTAAGAACACATACTGTGTCAAGATGAGGACAGAAATGGGATCACCATTTCTCTCCCCCCCTGCCGTGATGTTACCACTCAAACCTGGAAACCGGGACGTGACCACACAGAGCAACAACAAAAAGTACCACTGCACATTCTGAATCAACTCAAGTGCAGTACAGACGTGCCTTCCTCACAAAAAGCATCAAAAAATTCTGTCCTGTATGTACAGAAGACCCACTAAAAAGGTTGAAGGGGTTGTGTACAAGGATGTCAGTGGGTGTATGGAGGAGTCTGTAGGCCCTGTGTGGTCACCTCCATCCAGTTAAAGCAGCCAATCGAACCGTGATAGAGTAGCAGCTTAAGGGGGTCCAATTTTTTTTTTATTTTTTTTTATTTAAAGTTCCTTAAAGTCTGCTCTCATCCAGTTCCTTTGAAAATGTCCCGAGGGCGGTGGAGTAAAGCCATCCATTTATCTATGCATTTCCTGCTGCCCCTCTGCTCCTTCAGCTGGGGTTGGTGGAGAGGTAATGCCCGTGTGCAAGAGTAGACAACAGTGGAGAAAGAGGGAAAAGGAGGAGAGAGAGTGTGTAGGAGGGGAAATCAGACTTCCCTCAAAAGCCACAGTTCCAGAAACGTCCATCCTTTGGGCTGCGTTCCTGTCACAAACGCACACCTGTGAGCTCACACATCAAGCACTAGTAGACAAACCAACGTCACATCTCCACGGGATCCCCCGTCTTTATATGGCAACCTTGCAGGGGCCTTCTGTCACATAGAATTCTTTAAACTGAGATTGCATATACAAGTGCCTGCTGCCAACAGTGCGGCAGAGGAATATTTTAAACACTTAAACACTCCCCACACACATTTCCGTTTTTAGTCTCTGCACCTCACTTGTGGACTCCTCCATAGGCATTTTTGCATGATGTCAAATGTCTGGATTGCAGTGTAGCTCGTAGCTGCCGATTTTTGTAAAGTGGGTCGGGCAGTTTCCATGGAGACGCCCATAAGCCCTCAGCCTTTTGCTGTGCTGGAGCTGCGTTTAGTGTCCCAGCATGCACTGCAGACAGAGGTGGGTGTGCTCATGGTGTTAGAGGTTCCAGTGTCTAGAGCCCGGTGTGAGAAACGTAGAGTGCGCCCATAAGGAGCGCACACACACACTGTTCTGTCACTCACACACATTCAGTCACATATAAACTGAAAAGACTCACGCACAGGAGGAAGCACTAGTTGATTCAGAATGAGAGGACAGCTGTTAAAGTGCAATATCTACACCAAATCAAGAAACCATCACTATTGCCACCTCCTGGAGTTGTCCGTCTTCTAGTTTCCCTGATAACCGATGGCTGTGGTTTGCACCCCTGCCCTGGGTAGAGGGGCTGCAGTACCCCCTACTGGTCAGAGGGTGTTATAGCAGACAGTGTTGAGAACAGTCTGGTTTCTTTGCATTTCCTAAACCACTACCTCCATTCTGCTGCTGTTTTAAGATGAGAACAGGTCACCAGATGATGGCAAAAAAAACAAACAACTTCCCACAGATCTGGAGCCAGTTTTGGTTTCCAAAGTTGTGCAGAGGGAAAACATGGGCAGACCCATCACTGAATGAAAATAACGCTGACGGGGAGTCGCCACCATCAGCTAGATCCCCCCTCTAAGTGGTCAAATCTCCTCACAGCACAAAGCAGGAAAAGCATTTCCATGTGCAATTTGTTTCAGTGAAAAACAGGCAATGTCCTATATTTGCAACAAGCTCTCCTCTGTATTTCTCTTCCGTTTTATTTTTAAAACCTTGTTTTGAAAAAATAAATACAAAAAAAAGTGTTTACAAGTTTACATTGTGCCGTGCTGCATATGCATAACACCCTCACAGTCATCTGATCTGACTGTGATACATCTTGACAAAGTGTCCTGACAAAATGTCTTCTTTTTTTAAGAAAACAAAGCAGATTTGATCAAGCAGTTGAGGGTTGAGAAGAACTGCGGAGGATGAGTGAAGAGAAGCGCTAACAGTATCTGCTCCCTGATGCCAAAGGCCATGCCAGGGGATTTGGGTCCATGCTGGAGGAGGGGAGCTGCCAAGGACAAAGCCCTCCTCCAGGGGGTCGAGAGGGAAAAAGGAGTGTACTATTCTCTTTGGGTGCTGGGGTAACTATAGTTCTTTTGGGAATCACTTCAAGGGAGAGTTCTCTCTACGTGGAGGGTTTTGGTTAGAGTCATTGATTTTTGTTTTTTTTGTTCTTCAGACTCTGGTTTGGTTTGTGAAAAGGCTTTGTAAATGGTGTGTGGAAATCTACAGTGTGGAAACAGACACCAAGAAACAGGGGCACTTATGATTCTGGAGGTCCCCGACATCTAAAAAGGCATGCTAGATGGGTAGAAAGTTAACAGGCGCCAAGAGAAAATAAGGATTTTACTGCAATAACAGGCAATGCCCGAAATAATGGGCATTAAGGACTGGCACTGTGTGACAAGAGGACAAATTAGAGACATAGAATAGAGTTCACTATTACAGCATGTACTGCCTCTTGAGGAAATGAGATTCATGATTTGGGACTAAAGAATTACAGAGAAAGCACAAGGCAGGAGGAAAAGGAAATCTGCAGATAGGCCCAGTGTTATTGAAAAGATTTTTGGGTTGGTAGGAATCGTTGAGGTTCTGATATCCGAGGCATGCTGCTGTGCTCTAGTCTTCCATGCACATGGGCAGGTTGACAAAGGTGAAGACGTTGTACTCGATCATGACGGAGAAGCAGAGGAAGATAGCGTACAAGATCAGGGCGTACAAGCCCAGCTTCACGTCCAGCTTCCATTTATTCAAGTGGATTCCCAGCACCTGCACATATACAAATACAGAGTGGTTTGTAACACTGAAAGGACTGAATATTGTATATCTTAACAGTACAGCCATTACACATTACATGCAAATCTCATCCTAAAACTGTAACCCACAAGAGGCATTTTGCCTCCTCCTTTGATCACTGATTACACTACAGAAGTGTGTCCATCATTCCTAGTATCTGTAGCTAGCACATGACTGATCTGAGTGTGTTTGAGACGGCGAGGTCGGAAAACAGACACATGTAGTGTTTGTTTCAAAAGGGTCCGACTGCCGCATCTCAGACTTCCTTCCTCTGACCTCTCTGACCAGCTATAGCAGAAGAAAATGACCACAGACATTAACTTACAAGATATTTAACAGTATATTATTATCAGTGGTGGACAGTAACTAAGTACATTTACTTAAGTACTGTACTTAACTACAAATCAGAGGTATTGGTACTAGAGTGTTTTCTTTTCATGCCACTTACTACCTGCTACTTCTACTCCACTACATCAGAGAGGGAAATATTGTACTTTTTACTTCACTACATTTCTCATCATAAAGCTTCAGTTACTAGTTACATTCTAAAGTAAGATGTTAAGATAAGATGTTGTAAACTACTCCCATTTATAAGTACAGCTAGTATATTGATTGACAGAAACTTAATTGTACAATACTTAAACGATCATCAAAATAGTTGCCAAACATTTCATGGGTTCATGGAAGTTTAAACTGACAAAACAAGCATTGCAAAGGCATCAGTTTGGACTCTGGGCAATTGTGATAACATTGCTCACTATTTTCAGAATTTTCACAATCAATTAATGGAGGAAATTATCAGCAGATTAATCCATAATGAAAATAATTAATTGCAGTTTGATACAATAGTTCAACCTCAACCAACTACAACAGTAAAATGCATAATTTACATTAATGCATGAGTAATAATATTCTAATGTTGTAATAGAAAAGATAGCCAACAGTCACAGGACATTTTTCTTTCTGCTTTGAGTACTTCTAATACTTTAAATTTTCATGATTATACTTACTTTTAATTAGCATTCAATGCAGTACTTTTACTTGTAAAAGTATTTTTACAGTGAGGTAACTGTACTTTTACTAAGTAAAGGATCTGAATACTTCATCCACCACTGATTAGAAATCGTATGGCATTTAAATTATGTAGTTAGTTCCTGTTTACACGTCATAAGTTTATTAGAACAGCATTTGTTGGAAAACTAGGCAACTAATGTGCCACCACAGGCTGTATGCAGTAAACTGCAAACTAACTTGCTAACCTCTATGGGAAATTACAGTAGTCAGCTAATATGCCAGAAAAGCAGTGGCAACCAGTAGTGCAGTAGTGCCCTTGCCATACTGAAGTCGAAACATACGTTTAAATTAGGCCTTGTACATCTAATATGGGTGAATGTTTAGCAGCTTGATTGCCAATTCCTCCCCTCAAATTTGTTCGTGAACAGATTTTGGCAGACTGCTAAGGTGAAATAAATGAAAGTTTACATAGCACGTTATCTTTCTGGAAGTGGTAAACATGTGTAGTGTAAACAAACTGTTGCCCACCGTGAGGGCTACCGAGCCCAGCAGAAGCACCACTGAGTACACCAGGCCCCGACTGTTAATCATCACCTGCAACACACAAGACAGAGAGAACAATTTATCTGCATTGGTCAATACCAGAGATAAGGAGGAGGATTTAAGTTGTTTCTTACACACAAAAATACAGAAATGATAAGATCTGAGTTTATTTGTAAAGAAAAACTAGCTCCTTACCTCCGATCCATAGCTGACACACATAGTCTGGATCGCCCAGGGAACACCAAGTCCCACTAGAATATCAAACACATTACTGCCAATAGTGTTGGACACAGCCATGTCTCCCAAACCTGCAATAAAACAAAATGAAGTTATTAAAAAAGCAACTATAACTTTAAACAAAGGATAGAGTTTTTCCATATAGACCATCTTGTCAAATAAACCACTTTATTTCTGACTAAAGATGAATACTTTGCTGTTATGTAGTTTCTAATCTTATATAGCTCAGAAGGCAGTGACGCAGGGCTACACTGTAATGTCAACAAACAGCTCTGCACTATTTTATCTTGTTGTATTCTGTACTTGCTAAACTCTTTTCTATGCAGTTAGGAGACAAACATCTGCACACTAGTCTGTTAGTGTGTTAGTAAGTGCACCCATTTGTAGATCTGGATGTCAGTAAGATTTGATCAATTATAGCTAAACTACCGATTATAGCTAAAGGTATACCACAAATGCATCTATATTTGATGTGTCTCTTTATTCCAATGACTCACCCAACTAACCAATAGGGATTGTCAAAGTCTGATATAATCTAATTATAAAAAAATAAAAAAAAGGATGTTTCTTTGTACTAGTGGTATCAAATTTGTACCACATAGCTGCAACATCCACGTGTATATAATAAATCCACAAAACTGCTCAATCCAAAAATGTTTCAGAGGGAAATGTGTACCTTGCCGAGCCACAATGAGACTGGCTATGCAGTCTGGGACACTGGTGCCTGCTGCCAGAAAAGTGATGCCCATGATGACATCAGGGATTCCCAGAGTGTACCCAATTATAGTTACCTGAGAGAAATGTACAGTGTCAGAGCTCAAATAAAATTATTTTGTCAGTGATAATCATGATGATTTTCCAGGCTAAACCAGAAACGCTTCAGGGGGAGTTGGAATTTTGGTTATTGATCATTTTACAATAAACGTGATGGATGAAACCCATGGATGGTGTAATAGGAGCACGCTTGGAACACCAGTTACAGTATAGTCTAGTTATTTTTTTCCCCCAGCTATTTATGTCCAGAGGGATCTACAAGAGTAGGGTTAAAGACTATTGATAAATTATATATGGCGCATTGATGACATTTCCTCTCGACTGGTAATAGACCAAGCATAAACAGTCATGAGGAAATGAATCGCTCCTTGAATTTCTCAGGGATAAGTGCTGGGTCTTAAATGGCAGATTAAATACAGTTATACATCTATAACATCAAGAGGAAAAGCGCTTGTGGATTATTTAATAACGCCCATGGTTGTCTGGACACTTTCATGGACTTTAAGGCGATCACCTCACCTTAGCTTTTAGACAACACCACTGCTTGTATTGACCTTATCAGATCGAGATGCAGGTTACAGGATCATTCCGTTAATGCTGACATTTAAAGTTAATGTTACAATGATGGATTCTTCTGAAGTAATACTGTGGTCATTCTGGAACTTTAGTAAACTCAAAGGCTGTATACATTTTTATGTACATTTATGTAAAGAGATGAATACATGCCAACCCACAAAAACTGAGAAATTGCAATAATTTGTCTTCTAATGTAAGCTTTTGAGGTTTGAATAGTATCTTGCCAAAAATAAAGTCCATACCAAACAAAAGATAGGCCGCACAGTTGCACAGCTGAGAGCTAGCAATTCAAATATATTCAGGAGGAATATATTATATCCCTTTTATGATTTAGTTATTCTGCAATCACTTTACTGCTAACCAGGTTAACCACTGTGTTAGCTGTCTGAGGCTGTGTTGCTAATGCAACTTATGTATATTACCCTTTACTTTTACTCTTGTGAACCATTTGTTTACTAGATTAATTACTGTTACGTACAACCTATACCAGGACTTAAATACTTGTTTTACTGGTGATAGTTTGGTGGCATGAGGGACAACAATGTGACAAATTTAATAGCAAGTCTATATTTTTGTAAATACAGCTTCCATGTTACTGTACCAGTTATTTTACAGTAATTTTTTCAATGTCTAATCACTAGCATTAAATTTATTGTTTTCACAGTTTCACAATTGCTTCAGGTGAAAACTTCAGTAAAGGATGAATACAGGAGTTGGCCTTATTGAAGTTTGTATTTACATTGCAGCAGGGATGTGCACCTACAGTACATGCATAGTGTGGGCAAAAGACATTTACAGTGACTTAAGATCCAGTGCCAGAAAATAATGCCCCCACAATTATCTAGAGAGCTTGATGAAGACTTCAAATTGCTTGTTTTGTGTAACAAACACTTCAAAACTCAAAGATATTCAATTTACAGTTATATAAAAAGCCACAAACCACATAACATACATAAACCATAAATCTTCGTTTTTGATAAGCTGGAAACAGACTGATTAATAATTCAAGTAATTTTTCAAGCACAAATGCCAATTATATACATAATTCATTTTATGTTGACTAGACTCAATTAAAAACTTAAAGTTGTCCTGGTAAATGACTCACTGAGTTTTTGCACTCCACGTAAACTCTGCACTCACCATCCAGACCATGAAGTAGGAGAAGACAGCAATCCAGACAGTGGACAGGATGAAGGAGAGCATGAAGAATTTCTCCCAGCGAGGCTTGGCACAGTTCGGGATGGTTAAGTACAGCAACAGGAGCAGAGGCCACGAAAGCAGCCACTTCACCTTGCTCCCCCAATTCCCTGCAGCAGAGACACATTAGCGCAGGAGAATGGCCACCTCTGGTCAACAGACATTGATCAAAACACATTTACAGTTTGCTTATTTTAAGTAAAGTGGAAAAATTGTTGAAGTACTGCCGTTTTCTTAAAATGTGCCACAGGTTTTATTGAATTACTGTCAACAAATGTTATCATGATCCAAGATGACCTGTAGCCTCTTTCTCATGTCAGCAGCGCTATGCAGACCACATTTCCCACAAGTCTTTACGTAAAAAAGAAAGTATAATAAAACATGGTTTCCCCTCACCAATGATGTGAATCAATTCTGTCCAGCAACTGGATCACTAATGCCACTCTCAGGCAGACATGTTCTCTGTCTATAAAAAGTGCCAACCACATGTGCACTTCCCGTACATTTTATTTATTTTATATTGAGCCACTGACTTATTTGAGCGAGGACATCAATAACTGAAAGCTATGTGTTGCTTATTTCAAGTCCTTAAGATAAGCAATACAGGAGAATGTAGCCTACAATTGATTTATAAATATCTGAAATGTCAAAGATGTGTCACTTTTACTCCTTAAAAAGTATCCATCAATGTATGCCAAATTACACACGTTCACCAAGTAAATGCACGAATCACAAACTTGGAAGACGAAACGGTGAGATGGTGTCGTTTTCCTCCGCCTCGGTGGGTTTGTCCTCTGGCACATTTCCATTCTCGATCTCAACCTTCCCGTCGATCACTTGCGTCTCCACTCCATTCGCAGCTTGGACCAACTTCTGGCGCTTTCAGAAAAAAGAAACTAAGTCAAAGAGCAGAGGGGCAGACACGCTGCTACGTTGACTGCTGCACTACCGCCAAGTGTTCTATATATTGTTTCTGCAGTCATGAATGAAAAACAGAAATGCATGTATACTGTGTGAGTGAGATATGGAACTTCTTGGAGTTTAGTTATTGTCAGCTTTGTACTTGACATTAGTTTCAGACACTCCACTGAAAATAGTATACACTCAAAGGAAACTCTTAACAGAGCAGCAGCAGCTAAATCCTCCCATTGGAGCAACAACGCCCAGCTGTACCTCTGTAATGATGAGGCGACTGGCCATGCGCAGACGGGTCTTGGGTCCAAAATGGCTGGTGACCATGACACGGAGGCCAGCTTCTGGAAACCTGAACTTTGAAGGGCTGGCGTTAATGATCTCGTCCACCATCACCACTGACCCACGGCTATAAGTCTTGTTGGGTTTGACTGAGGGGTGGAGGGATATGAAATAAATATGGAAAAAAAATAATTTAAACACATCAACGTACCAGATCAGATAGAACAGTCGCATTTATTTCTATATATTTTATTTGTTTCATTTGAGGTCATGTACTGATCCTGTCCTGACAGCGAGAAAGTTAAGTTTATTAATTAGCAATTTATGTAAAAAGTTAAGACTACACTAAACAGGGTTGATTTTTAAGACGGGCATAGTCATTGAGTTATGCTCTGTTCTATAAACGTCACTTTTTAGTCTATAGCGCTACATTGTCTCAGGCCAAGTTACTAAGGAATATTAATGGACGCTAAACCAGAGCCATTTTGTCACCATGTCAGAGTTAAAGCTGCACCAGGCAAGAATTTATGTCAACATACACCACACCCATTACCCTAAATCACAGCGTGGGCTCAGTGTGGACCGTTCAATGCCTACACAAATCAAAACTTCAGAGCAAAAACTGGCCCTAAACACAAACGTGAATTTTTTGTCTAGACAAGTACAGGCTCTGAAAATCATTCTTCACTCCACTCCTTCATATTCTTCTATGTGACCTGGAAATTGATGTTTGTGACGAGGAAACAGACGAGGAAAGTGATTCCTGGTAGTATTGTTTGATAGAAGACACACAAGTGTTGTCTTTCCATGAAACAAATAAGGGATCATCATATGTAGGTTTGGGCCATTTTAATTCCACTCTCCCATAAACTAGTGTGTTCAATCAAATTTGCTGCACATGGGCCAACTGAGTTGTCACTGTTCTATAAAAACAATGCATCTCCAAAACATCAACTTTTCATGAGTGAGTTTGTTGTGACAATGCACTTTTCAGACAATCTAAGGTGTTTTTAAGATGTAAATGTCTCAATCCATAAAACAAAAAATTAGAGATACATGGTTTTTACAGGACAGTGGCTATGTGAAAAAGACTCACCTGTGAACACATGTTAAGACTACACACACACACACACACACACACACACACACTATACCGTGCTTGGCTAGAAGTGTTCTTTTGTGCTTGAGTGAAATTCAGTTATGGTGGGACCAATAAAATAAAAAATCTTATGGTTTTGATTAAGTAGCAGATTAACCGTCTCAAATGATTTCTTATATTACTCCATTTTCATGGCATGGAGGAAAAGATGAGGGTTAAGCCTTCAGGGAATCACCCCTGGACTCCCTTTGGTATAAAACATCACACACCAGCTGGGTTTACAAGAGTGTGTTGTGTGCCGTTACTGACATCACATGATTTCTGGGCACTAAACTTCAAATAGCTCTCCCAAATTGCCTGGCGCAGCTTTGAAGTTTGCCTACCGGTAGTGAATATTTATGGGTCCACCAAGATTGATTTCAAAATCTGCGACATGACAGACATAACCTCTGGTGTCCGACAATCTCAAACTGCTGTGCAGGTGGGCTGACATATTAAACACTTTAGACAATTTGTACTCTGATAATACATATTTTTAAATGTTTTATTGGCATCCAGAACACGTCATTTGCTCTATGCTCAGCTATAAGATGCAGTGTTTGGGGAATAAAAAAGTTCTACAGTACACTTATTAGTTTAGCTCAGCCTTAATTTGACTTATTATGCATGCAAGAATGCACATAAATTAACTGTATAAACAGAGCCGGCATAAACATTTCCTCTTGTGAAATTCATTACCACTTCAGGAGTGAGTGGGTCTCCGCCCCAGAGACCGGCAGAGGGAAAGTAGTATGCAAGCAGAAAGAATTGGCACACAGCAGCACAACACTGTTGACAATAAGCAAGAGTAAGTTTAGTAAGGCTAAACAGACAGGCGGAATGTGGACACTAATGCAGCCAAAGTGGGAAGGGTTAAATCTCTGAGGGGTTAAATGTTACTGATTAGACACTTCTGAAAGGTCAAAGGCAGGAAAGGAAGAAGTGGAGGACTGTGGCTACGATGAACTATCAGCCAAACATTACATTAAAGATATTATTTAGAAATGGATTTTTTTTTTCCCCCCCTGATGTTTTTAAAAAGTTTGGAACCCAAGACAACAAAGTCCCCTGACATTAAATTGCATTACCGAAGGAAGATTCAAGAATATATTCATTATGCTGTTCCCATTTTGAATAAGAACATTTGATTTTGTGCCCCCCCCCCACCGTCTGCTCAGATAAACTTCAGTTGCTTATCACCCAGAAAAGGACTTTGCGGGCAGGGAAAATGAATGGAGGAACATTTATAACTTTTAAAAATTACAAGCAAAAGAGAAGTCGAGACGGTCTCTTCAGGTAGTGCAATTCACTGAGGTCAAAGGACTGAAGTTTTCTTGGTCTGCATAATCATATTTGAAGGAATAGTTTAACATTTTTGGTTAATGTGTTCATTTTCTTTCTTGCTGAGAATTTAGAAGAGCCATACCACACTCATGTCCGTACGGTAAATATAAAACGCTACATACAGCAACCGGTTAGCATAGCTTCGAGACAGGAAACTGGGAGAAACAGCCACCCCCGCTCTCTACAAAAGAAAACAAATTTGTCTACCAGTTCACTAATTAATTCACTGGTTAATTCATACAAAAATTGAAGTTTAAAAACAGCAACTTGTTAAAATTGAAAAAAGCCAGGCTAGAAGGGGGCAACAGCTAAACTAGGGTAACCGGCTACTGACCGTAGCCTACATAGTGTGTGGCATCTACCTTCATCTGTGAGCAAGGAAGAAAGTTAACATATCTATAAAGATACATTTCAGCAGAATACAGTAGCAGCTGAAGCTATTCAAGTTAGTTCAGCAGAAATGAGCAAAAGTTAAAAGCCACAGTCTGTCTAAAAGAAGGAAACCACCACGGTCTTCCAGAGAATCAAATTGTCAAATACATTTCCACTTCATAGCCCAGGAGCCCCAATCTTATTCCATCATACACCATCTGATTAATTTCCTGGCAGAGAGTAGTCTTGGGTACCCAGCCTGTCTGATTAACCTTACCTGATGAGAGTAAAGGCGATGATGGGTCATCATCCCAAACATAGAGATAACTAGTATTACCGTCCTCCATCTCACTGCTGGCTGCAGCGTTACCATTGGCCACATTCTTCTTTGATCCCTTCCCCATGAAAAATCTCTGCATGCTGGTGTTGAATCTAGTAAATGGATGTAACATAATCCTTAAATTAGAGAATAGTGGTCAACTGATAGTTGTGGCTATGTGATGTGTAATTTTGAGTTGGCAACAAATTTACACTGTTACACAAGCTGTACACTCACAATTTTACATTGTAGAACAGTGTCATTTATCAGTGTTGTCGCATGAAAAGATATGATCAAATATTTACAAAATATGTGAGGGTTGTACTTACTTGAGAGATACTGTACATGGTTATCTTAGCCAGTAATGTGTCATTTTAGATGGATTTTTATTAATGAAAAAATACATTGTTATGCTGTAGATTTCAGAACATAACTGGTGTTTAAGGGAGAGTGGGGTACAGTTTGTCAGAAGAGACATTCAACTGCATTATTCTCTACACTATAATAGTATATATTTAACACTAGCCAGTAATGGTTTTAGATTAGATTTGCTGTCATTTAGGATGGGAGAAACGTGTTAACATTTAGAAGAAACAATGGGGCTCTAAAGTGACTTCCCCCCACCATCTTCCCAAAACTCACAAGGGCAGCACTAAAATTGTTACCACAGCAGCGACACTGACAAGACTGCCTGCATGTGTGCCTGAAGACATTTGTTTAACGGCCTTGTGAATGCAGGCATCGGCTGATGCCGATTAGGCCATGTCAAAATGCCAGATATCGGCTCACAAATAGCCTACTATCACTATTAAAGATACTAAAATAAATCAACCCTTTCTAGAATGAATTCACAGTTAATGTGCCTTACTTTCTGAAAACTAGCATCAACTTACACAATACAAAAAATATGGCCAAAAATATCCTGTTCTAAATTAGAATAGAAAAGGAAAGAAAAAGTCAAAGAAATGTCCCCAGAAGCCAATCATGACTTAAGTCCGACAACAAATGCTCATGACTTGAGATTCAAAAACATTACTGGGGATAATAAGTTATTTTTATTTACGTTCCAAATCGGCAAAAGCATGTGTGCTATTTCAGGAGGAGGAAAAAAAATCCCAGCCGAGCCCTAGAAGGGCACCTCAGAGCACTGATAGTGCTATATAAAACCCACTCTACTCAATTTTGACTGGAACAGCCCAAAATGTCAGTGGATATTTTGGGAGAGGGGAAACATATGACAGCATATCCTACAGTAAGCACTTCTTTCCTCCAAATGAGAAAGGAGAGGAGTGATCCGGTTAAGCCTGTGCTCTTAGCCACTGCAGAGGGACAAAGATTAAACTCTTATGGCAGGGAGAGAGCAAGCTGCTGCTGAGTGTAACACAGATTACCCAGCTGGACAGAGACAGCGGCGCAGGACGTAGTGGTTGGCATTATGCACTTTGGACTATAAAGACAGAAAAATGGCGTAATACAGTAGATGGAGTCTGAATTTTAAGCAAACATCTTCCTCATACAAGCTGAAATTCGACAGATACAGTAAAAGAGACGAGATTCCTGGGCCAGATTGTAACCCAAAGGTGTTACAATACATACCCCAGACAACTGAGTACTAAAAGACACCCTACTGAACCTTTTCTAATAATCTCAAAAAAAGGCTAAAATACAATAGATTCAAGTATGTTTCATTTGACAACAGTTCTATTAAGATATACATTTGAAATAAGGATTTTTATCTCATCTGTTGAAATTAAATCACTTAATGCCAGAAATGGTCAACTGGACGATTCTACATGTAGCATTTAAAAAAATATATAATAATAATCTACGTATCAATTATTTAAAATTAATACCAATTTTATCTTATATCTTTATATCTTGTATGATTGTCAAAGATCCACAACTGAGAATACATAAGTTTGTCCTAACAGCGTGAAACTGCATCATAATTGTACATAATTCATAAGGGGAGTGATCTTTCCACCAGAAGCCTCCTGAGCTGAATCTGCAGCCAACATCTGGGTAGTCGACATGATTGAGACACCCTTCCCCTCCAACTGGAAACCCACTCATCTCTCATCTGAAACTACTGAGTGCACAGTTGGTCATACTCAGCCCACAGGTATTATTTAGTGTGCAGGAGTTTAAGCATTCCCCCCCAAATGTGCAGAACTTACTTCATGACAAGGATGTATCCAGCATACATGACCACCAGCACTAAACTCTCCCACCTGAAAGAGGAAAAATACAAGATGAGAGATGAAATGAAGATCAATTCAGGTTATCACACACACACACACACACACCATAATACATAGAATATCCAGAAACATTTAGCTTATGAACATTTCCAGGTCTTATCTTCCTGCTGAAACCACTATTGGGTAGTCAGGAGATTGAAATCAGTTAAGTTAGATAAGAAACAATTTCAGGATAATAATTTGTAGCGCAACAGTAGCACAAGTGGTGTAGAGTGGTAAAACCAGCAACTTAAACAGTAATGATAGTTACAGTAATCTCTCTAATAAAGAAAGGAATCTCAGTGTGTGTCTGAAGTCGATTGGATGAACGGTTCCTATAAAAATACAAACGTGGCTGATACAAGGGAATGCAGTGTCGCAGTAAAGCATGTGCTTGAGTATGTGCGTCCCGGCAATTTGTCCACATCCATCAAACTATGGACGCTTATCCAAAGAAGGTTAAAGTCAAGGGCAACTGGACTTGGTTGAAGATTCTAGAAGACGTTTCGTTCCTCAAACTGAAGAAGTCCTTTGGATGTTGAGAACTGAAGAAGTCCTTTGGATGAGGAACGAAACGTCTTCTAGAATCTTCAACCAAGTCCAGTTGCCCTTGACTTCTTCGTAACCTTCGTTGGATAACTATGACCTGGATGACTGAGAATCTTCACAGACAACTATGGATGCTATTATTTTCATTTCCCCAGCATCTTCAGGCAAAAGAAATTCCTGCACTTCTCATTCAGGGGAATCCAATCTCATGTAACCTAATGGCTATTTCAGAGGCGTGTTAAGCAAATCACATACTGTTTTGAATGTTTTTCAGAACTTTTCAGATTAAAAGCTCTCAATTCAACTCAAAATAAAGCATTGCTGCAAAAAACTCTTGCGCTTTTATTTTGAAGGCACAATCACTTAAAGAGGTGGTATACTTTTTGGCTTTTTCCCTCTCCTTTATTGAGTTATTTCTTTTTTGTGCATGTAACAGGTTTGCAAAGTGAAAAAGCCCAAAGTTCAGCCCAAAGGGAGTTCCCATCTCCCACAGAAAGCACTGCTCTGACCTGCTTGAAAAACAGCTCGTTTGTAGTCCTTCACTTCCATTACTTGTGACGTCACAATGAAAATGCGTCATAAAGCTTGCCAAGCGGCTAGTAGGGTCAGGCACGCTCTCAAACCAAGCTAGTCTGCGCGGAGGCCCTTTGGCTCGACTCGCCTTTGTTTGGTTTTCCTCTGTAGAAATGTTGCACCTGTACTTTTTTTGGTATCACTTCACCTCGGTTGAGGTTCCAAGCGAGCTGAGGGATACTAAAATTTAACGTGAAAACACGACAGACTGCTGATTGGTCAGGGAGAATATTCACTATTCACTGCATCATCATTGCGTGCACCAGACAGAGGCCAGCAACAGAAAGTTTATTTTACAGTTTTCATATGTAATTTCATCACTAAATCCCCTTCTGAGAAGTTTTGAGGTGAGAAATGAGCTGTGTACATTTCGAATATTGACAGTTTTACGAGAAGTGATGGCGGAACAAAAATGTACTTGAATATTTTCGGAGTTGAGGAGCTCCGCAAGTGGCTGGGGGGGGATGCCTGTGCCAACCCGCAGGAGGAGCGTGTGAGGCCGGCCAGCCGCCCGCTCACAGAGCCCTCTGCTCCCGCCGTCACACAGACCGCTGCAGCAACAACGGCAGAGGAAAACACAGCTGGAAGGTTTTCATACCGCTTATCTGTCTTTACATTCTGAGAACATAACGTCGCGGCTGTTGTGTGTGGCGTCGCTATGACAAGCTAACGTTACGTACCATCTCTGGGTACTTCACTTAACAACTGCCTTTGTGAAGTTAAAAAATGGATGTCAAATAATTTCCTCCAGCTGAACTCAGACAAAACAGAAATCCTGGTCATTGGGTCTCAGCAGATGGCAAATCAAATACTGCCATCTGCTGGTTCCCTAGTAAATCACATTAAGCCTGTGGCAAAGAACCTTGGTGTTTGGTTTGATAGTAATTTAAATTTCGAGCAGCACACCACAAAGCTTGTTCAATCATGTTTTTATCAACTTAGAAATTTGAAAAATTTGATCTATGTTAACTTTTAAGGACACCGAGACCATTTTACACGCCTTCATCTCATCACGCCTGGATTATTGCAACAGCCTTTTCACCTGTTTAACCCAAAAATCTATTGATCGACTCCAGACTGTCCAGAACTCAGCTGCCAGGCTTTTAACCAGAACAAAGAAATATGACCACATTACTCCTATTTTAGCTTCATTACACTGTGTCCCAGTATGTTTTAGAATTGACTTTAAAATTCTGTTGATCACTTTTAAAGCTCTTCATGGTCTCTCGCCTTGTTATATTTCTGACCTTTTAGTCCCATACGCACCAGCACGTACCTTGAGATCCTCGGGCAGAGGTCTGTTGTCTGTTCCAGAGTCTCGACTGAAAACTAAAGGGGACAGAGCGTTTGCTGTCAGGGCCCCGAGGCTCTGGAACAGCCTGCCCGAGGAAATCAGGTCGGCTGAGTCAGTGAACTCTTATAAGTCCCTTCTTAAAACATACTTTTATAGGAGAGCTTTTCCCGATCTTATTTGACTTATCTTATTTTATCCCTTTTATTTTATTGTATTTTA
>NC_060159.1:19455885-19458191 GCF_021292245.1 Micropterus dolomieu
AACATTCCTCATGGAAACAGCAGGAAAGAGGACTAGGTGGACAGGGTGGAGGTATTCTGAACCATCGGGATGTATACACTCTGTCTTTTGGTAACCCAGAGCTATTTTTTGACGAGGATTGAGGAGACACTCGTGTGATCTCAGCCATACTATCAGGTTTTCAAATATCTATCCATAAAATAGCTGTGTGACAAGCCGCTCCAGAAACAGAAAACATCCTCCCCTAGTCTGGTTTTTACTTTTCTTTGATCTTGTGACAACAGCAAGGAATTGAAGTTGGCACATCAACTCAGTGAGGAGCTTTAAACACCCAGCGAGGGCTTTGCCTCCTCACTTTGATTTGTGGAGTAAATGAAGGATTATTATAGATGAAATCCAGTGTTATGGTTGTCCTCCAACTCTTGATGTTTAAACAAAAGCTAAAACAGTACAACCACCTGAACTGCTGTGCTGTCACATTAGAGGGTGAATGAGGCAAGCCGCAACCCTGTATGATATACTCAGTCATTCCACACGCACAGCAGAGAGCACGTTCTTGAGAGTCATAATGGTACCCTGTAGTTGTTGCAGAATAACATACCCTGAGTTAATTACATGTTCGCCATTGAAGTACTTGTCCCAGTGAGTGGTGAAGTCTGTATAGAAGGTCAGGCCTGGCGAAGGTCAAGCTGGGAGGGTCAAACTTCATCTGTAAGTTTACCCTTCTATGTAAAAGCTGATCACTAAGTTGAAATGAAAAAAACGAAAGGTCTTCCGCACTCTTTTTCTCTTTTCATAGCAGCATCATTGGCCTCACTCGGTCTTTGCTCTCCTCTGGCAATCGGCGCCCTAATTGACGTACTTTTGAGCCATGTTTATCACCGTAGCAACGTTGCTCTTCAGATAATCATTGTCTTGTGGATTAGCATAACAACAGAGGAGAAGCTTTACTTTAATTCCACTAACACTGGACCAAGCTCCTTTGTGCCGGCTCGCCTGCCGGGCTTGTCTTAACAGTGATTAGAAGCATGGGCTGCTAGCACCCACTAGGCCCCCACATTGCACTCATACTTGAGTGAACCCTCTTCGTGCCCTTGGATGGCACATCCAGAAAATCTCAATTTTAACCTCACCATTGTGTCATGAATGTTAAAGTGGTGCTATTATGCTTTTTGGCTTTTTCCCTCTCCTTTTATTGAGTTATATATCTTTTTTGTGCATGTAACAGGTTTGCAAAGTGAAAAAGCCCAAAGTCCAGCCCAAAGGGAGTTCCCATCTCCCACAGAAAGCTGTGAAGAACCACTTGAAAGCAACTCGTATGTAGTCCAGCCCTTCACTTCCTTGACTTGTGACGTGCAATGTAAATGAGTCATAAAGCTTGCCAAGCAGCTAGTGGGTCAGGCACGCCCTCAAACCAAGCTAGTCTCCGCGGAGGCCCTTTGGCTCGACTCGCCTTTGTTTGGTTTTCCATTGTAGAAATGTTGCACCTGTACCTGCTTCCAGGTACTTTTTTTTTGTATCACCTCACCTCGGTTGAGGTTCCAAGTGAGCTGAGGGATACTGAAATGTAACGTGAAAACACGACAGGCTGCTGATTGGTCAGAGAGAATGTACACTATTCACTGCATCATCATTGCATGCGCCAGACAGAGGCCAGCAACAGAAAGTTTTATATTTTACAGTTTTCGTAGGGTATTTCATCACTAAATCCACTTCTGAGAAGTTTTGAGGTGAGAAATGAGCTGTGTACATTTCGAATATTGACAGTTTTACGAGAAGTGATGGCGGAACAAAAATGTACTTGAATATTTTCGGAGTTGAGGAGCTCCGCAAGTGGCTGCGGGTGATCCCTGTGCCAACCCGCAGGAGGAGCGTGTGAGGCTGGCCAGCCGCCCGCTCACAGAGCCCTCTGCTCCCGCCGTCACACAGACCGCTGCAGCAACGGCAGAGGAAAACACAGCTGGAAGGTTTTCATACCGATTATCTGTCTTTACATTCTGAGTAATGTTGAAACGTTTTAACTTAAAAAAGAGAAAGCTGTGTGGATCGCTGGTGTGTGTGTCGCATTCATAGACTGTATATAAAAAGTCGCATTGAACATTACGTCGCGGCAGTTGTGTGTGGCGTCGCTATGACAAGCTAACGTTGCGTACCATCTCTGGGTACTATCTGTAATGGAAAACGGAGCAGGGCCGAGTAGAGTCGAGTCTATCGATTTGCGCTATGGTAGCATTTTTTGGCAAGGCAGCATAGATCGTCAGAACACCGGCAACAGTTCAACGTTCAGTCCTGATGGTAAGATGTGGAACAATGATGTTGTGTGATTG
>NC_060159.1:19458211-19477816 GCF_021292245.1 Micropterus dolomieu
CTTATCTTATTTTATCCCTTTTATTTTATTGTATTTTACTAATTTTATATTAAATTTTCATGCTCTTATCTTTTTTGTATTATTCTTTACACTTGTTAAAGCACTTTGTAACTTGTTTTTGAAAAGTGCTCTACAAATAAGGATTATTATTATTATTATTATTATTATTATTATTATTATTATTACTACTACTACCTGCAACAGAAAACGGAGCAGGGCCGAGTAGAGTCTAGTCTATCGATTTGCGCTATGGTAGCATTTTTTGGCAAGGCAGCATAGATCGTCAGAACACCGGCAACAGTTCAACGTTCAGTCCTGATGGTAAGATGTGGAACAATGATGTTGTGTGATTGTGGACTGGTAATAACTTATACCATCTGCTTACAGTCGCAGTCTGAAGCGGCTTTGATTTGGATCACACTACCTTGTTTCTTACGATCTGCCCTTCTCTGCTTCTGATTGGCTAGTAGTCCTTACCTGGGAACTGCGCATGTGCAACTCCCAACAAAGATTTTGTACAAGTAAGATGCATCACTCTGTAGCTCAGGAGCAGAGCGTACAACACATAGGGTGAAAAGAGGAGCTGCAGGAATGTGCAGTATGAGGAAAATATGGTGTTTTTTGAAAATTAAACCATGTAAACCTGTTCTGGTACAACCCCTGATTAAGCATAATACCACCTCTTTAAGGGAAAGCGATTATGCGAGTGGCTGTTGCTGTCATGACAGATCTATTTCAGCCACCAGCTGCTATCAAAGTATTTATTTGGCTCACGGGCAACTGCTGTAGGTGAAACCTAAAGCGCGGGGAAGGTGTCACGTCGGCCACTGTGAATGGGCACTGCACTAGTTTATCTAAAGTTTGCTAAAGTTAGCCACCATAAGCTAATAGTCATACTAAATCAAATAAGGCTGTAAAAGCAAAAGCATTGAGCGTTTGTTCAATTGAGCAGTCATGGGTTTTACTGCTTATAAATTTAGCTTTTCAATCAAATCGGACACAAAAATATAGTCTCACTTCAAAACATGGACACATTTACAGCTTTAACTGGATGAGTAAGTTAACTTACCAAACAATTTTCTCATCGTAGATGAACTGAAAAACGAAGGGAATACAGTTCTTAGATTAGAATAAACACAATTCAAAGAAGAAAGTCACAGCTGGTGTTCATTAATAAAATGCTTGCGGTGAACTTGTCCAACTTACTGCAATCAAAGCCAAAACAGACAGGGTGTAGTAGAAGGAATCCCTGAAAACTGCCCACCAGGTCAAAATCACCACCTAAGATTTCACAGGGAAAAGTCATCTTTTTTGCATTTATGTGTAGTTCTATGAAAAATTTTTGGTATCAGACGTACTTAATATGCACATTTTACTTAACAGAAAGAGCTTAGAGAAGAAACAGATTTATGATCCATTTATGCCTACAGAGTTTAGTTTCCCCATTTCCACTAAAACCAGTTCTGAGAACTCTTAACTGAAGCAGATGGTTTTGTTTCCCCCCAGCAAAAAACTTCTGCCACACATGTGCTGCTCTGCAGTCTATAAATAAACAGAATGATGCCGCTGCAGCAGGAAATCACTTCCTCCAACTCACACACAAAACATAAACACACATACCTGCCCAGCAAAGATCCCACAGACACCAATGATACAAAGGATGTTGAAGACAGCTGAGCCAACGATGGTCCCAACCCCTACATCACCGTGGGTGATGAAGACACCTGCACACAGGGAGGCATCCATTCATAACCAGCAATGACACCAACCATCTGGGAACGTCTAAGTGTATGCACATTGTGTGTGTGTGTGTGTGTGTGTGTCACATTGCGGGAAAACGCAAGTCCTCAATGAAAAACATAAAATTTAGGGTGAAGATTTGATTTAAGGTTAGGGTATGGTTAGGTTTAAACGAATGTGGTCTACAGCCTGAGGGTGTAGGTGCACTGGCACAGGTAAAATTAAAACAAAAACAGATAAAAACACTCCTCCGGGTTAAGTTTAGGTAAGTAATTGTTAGGGTAAGTCTCCAGGAACTGAATGTAACTCAATATAATAGTCTCTGAAGTGATGCAAACGTGTATGTCACGGTGAGGACTTTAACATGAATGCACAATAACTCATGGGGACTTGTGTCACTGTAGGGACAGAAAAAGAGGCTGCTTTTTGAGGGTTAAGACTTGCTTTTGGGTGTGTGTGTGTACCAATGATAGATGCAAACAGCTCTGGTGCAGAACTGCCAGCTGCCATGAAGGTGGCTCCTGCAACATCTTCACTTAGATCAAGTTTCTGTAGAAATACAAAAAGAAATCGGTGGTTTACACAGACCAACCAGCATTGTGTGACTGCAATACTGAAAGATGAAGGTGTACAACTCCCAAGTACCTCACAGATCTTCTCCAGCGATGTCACAAAATATTCGTCACATGTTATGGCGAGAGCCAGAAACATGTAGAGTGCCTAGAGACAGAACCAGCAGAGTTAAATTTGTGTGTGAGTGTAAAAGTAAGCGTTTGTGTCTGACAAGGGCAAGAGAGTGAGAGTACAAGATTGTGTGTATCCCTGTATAGATACATGTTTAATCATCAGAAATTAGCAGAGTTAATAGAGCCTTGGCAGAGCAAGACAGTCTCCTGCTAAAGGAGGGGTGAAGGGGAATCTCAAAGCACAGCAACCAATTTAAATACAAATATCAATTCAGTGACAAGTCATTTTTCCTTACAATTTAAAAAAAAAAATTAAAACAAAACACACCAACAGGATGTGCATACTCCCGCCACTGTGAGAGAGGAGGGTGGATATGGGAGGCAACCTATTTCAGTAGCTGAGGAGATCTATAAATTATAGATCAGGTGTGACATCATCATGATCATGGCCTGGCAGTCCCAGCAGCTGTGCTCTGCTCTATGCTATCCACAGGGGGCAGTGCAGGACTGCAGTATGATCAGACACCTCCCCCATTTAATTTTTATCCTTTTCTCAGCAGTGAAGACAGGACACTATAAAGTCATATTTCAGTGTAGAACAAAGCTGGGGAGAGTAGTATACTGGATTGCAGCTCAAATCTCAATTTTGGTCCTATTTGAAAGAATACGCATCAAATCCTGGTCATGAAGATCTCTGGGTGTCACTAAGAAGAACTGTCTGACCTTACAGGTGAAATAAATGTTGGGTAAAGCACAAAACCAAATAGTGATCATAAGGTTGTTCAGTGTTGGTGTTGCAGTTAATGGTGGCTTATTTCAACTTTCATTAGGGTTTAGGAATAAAAAAAAATAAAAATACAGCACGGTATGACGTCCTGATGTCAATGCAGGAAGTATCCTAGACAGGTATCTCTGCTGTGGGAAGTGTTTAACCATGCCGTGAGGGTAAAGTACTACAGTTCTTACACTTCTGCTCATACTGGCTCTCATTCATCATGTCAGCAAACTTGTTGAGTCTTTAAAAGCTAATATGAGGCTCCAGGAGTCTGAGTTAGTGGGCATCTCCCAAAGTTCATATTTTTAGTTTACCATTCCCTGTGTTCCTTTGCTGAGCTGCAGCCATAGTAACAAAAGGAGTGAGTTTTTGACTAAAAGACTAACTTTGAGACAGACTTTGTGAACTTATTCTTGAATCCAACAATACATTATAAGACCTCAGTATTTCGAAAATCCTGGCTGCAGCCATGGGTTGCATATATCAAAAAGAAACGTTTTAAAGCCAGTTAAATCCAGCATGAAGCGCAATACCTCAAGCTGAACAATACTGAATAACCCCATCCACAGGTGGCTTGTGTCTTTATGTCAAGTCAGCGGAGCTTAGCGTGACTGAATGTAGGCAATAATGGTTTTTCATGTGGAGAAGCAGCTCATACAATATAAATAATGGACATTTTCCTATCCTTACCTCCTGACCCGGGCCTGTATTTATCAAGCCTCTCAGCATTTCTCTAATGCATAATGCTTAAATTTAAACTATGACTAAATATTTTCTAATACCATATTTATAAAGCTTTCCACACACACGAGTTGAAGCTCCCCTTTGAGACATCACTTTGACTCTCAGAGCTGTAAAAAGGAAATGACGTCTTGTTTCTCAGCCGATGTGCATTTAATGCATTCAAAAGGCTGTAAGGCTGATCTATCCGCAATTATATAAAATTACATTTCATCTTTGATGGCTGATTTTGATCTAGTGGAGCATCTTGTGCTGATTTGCTAGTAGGCCTTTTTTGTTTACTATATTAAAAACCCTATTATTCCCAGGGCTTTCAGCCATATCCCAGGGCCTTCCTCACCACAGATATGCATTACAAGAGATGCTTTTGCACAACCACTGGTTTGTCTCTAGTGCAAACTGATCTACCCATTTTTCTTTCTTTCCCCGATGAGTCTTCCTGAGTAAACATATGTTTACATCTATATTGATTCTTTTTGCACAAAAATGGGTATATGCTGATTTTAATGTGTGTAATCACTTGAGTATTAATAAGCTCCTCTGACAATCTGGCAAAAAAAAAACAAATTAAAAAAAACACACGCTACCATCACCCCACATTGTGTGTTTATAGCTTTTAAAGCATAGAAGATAGTTAGGCTGCCATGTGAAAAGCTCTTAAATCTACCTGCAACCAGGTGATCTCCACTGAGAGAGTGTAGACATGGGACCTATGTGATGGAGACGCAGGTGCAGCAGGTTAAAAAAAGAAAGTGAGGAGTTCTCTTACCGCTACGATGTGCAGCAGAACGGCCCCAGACTTTCGTTCTGGGTTGGTAAAAAGGTCATCGGGGAACTCGTGTATTGCTGAGGAGAAAGGAAATGTAACAGTCACTACACATCAGCAGCATAACAGCAAGGTAACATGTCCCCAGCCCACCCTGAAAGGACTGAGACATCATGATGGGCCTCTGTCTCAGTGGAGCCCTAAAATGAATTAGTTCGGTTTTGGTACCTCTTTTCACTGGATTATGTAATACAGCAAAAGCAACAGCAAGGCATCACAGTGAGTCAAACTCAAATTTAAAAGCCTATAATCACCCCCGCCCCCTTTAAATAAAGATGGAACAATATCAAGTACTTTGAATTAAAAAAAAAAAAAAAAAAAAAAAAAAAAAAAAAAGGACTGAAAAGGCTATAAACACGTTATGAAAATCATCTTCAGTATGTCACACCAATGACTTCATACCTATTCATGGAAGAACAAAAAAACTGATGTAAAAACATGGGCTATATTAAGAGCCTAAAGTCATACAGAATTAAAGCAACAAGGCAGAAAGAAATCTCATTCTCATCATCCATAGCTCCAGCTGAAACACAGTGTGATCATGGTCCCGCCATATGGCTCAGATCTCTGGGAGCACAATCGCTCCACGGTATACCTGGCTGGAGACAGAACCAGGTCGTCTTCCCGATGGGACACAGCATCTGTGGCGAACAGCCTCTGTGTGACCTGTTACTGTTGGACCTGAGCCTCAGGCTCACATCTTGTGTCCCCTTGTAACAAACCTGCAACATAACTAGAGATAGCTGTAACTTGTATAAGAAATATGCTAAACTACAGTTATTCTGCCTGCAGTATAATGCTAAGGAAAAAACACTAAACACAAGACTAAGAGTATACAGTCATTAGCAGTCCTGTGATGCTATATTTTAGGCATGGAAGTGCTTTGCATGCATAACTAACATGCTTACAAAGAAAGATTTTAGCATGAGTTTTTACAGTTATAAAGGGTTTTGTAGTTTCAGCTGTATTAGGAGTTTATATGGTCAGAGTAATTTTGAAGCTTCTGTGTTGGAGTTGTAGCATCTTTTCGCCATTTATGTCTAGCTGAAAAAGACTCAACCTTCATGTTGAGTATATCAGCTGTACAATACTGTTCACACAACAAAAAAACACAAAGATGAGATTTGGGCCCTTGTCACATATGGACTCATGAAGTGGAACAGTGCTCACCTGAGACTTCTCACTGCATCTGTCCCAACCTCTCTACTGCCTGTTTATGACATTCGATGGTGTGAACACATGACTGAATCATCGCAGCATTTGTAACACTGCACAGACAAAGCGAATACTGCACAGTATGTAGTCCAAGCCCACTTATCGACTGCATGCCTCCTCAGTTTCACTCAATTACATCGCATATATGGAAATGTAGTGCATTTTGTCTCTCCATATGTCATAACACGTCATCTTTGCAGCTGAACAGAGAGCCACGACACAAAGAAACTACAGTGCCATTTCTGACAGTGGAACACAGATTCATCAGAACATGATTTGTTGGTGTTTTGGTGTCTCAAGTGCAACACTGCAGCGCTCTGTCTGGCGTTCATTCTCCATATCAAATTCGACAACTCTGCCTCGGTAGTACTCATTGCCTCCGTTGGTTTGGGTTGGTGTAACAGACGACCGTCACTATGGTTGAGTATGCGCTGTGACTGCCATACCAACGAGCCTGGCTCTTTGGCGTTGCATGTTTGGCACCCTGTAGACAGGGGTTCAAATCCGGGTGGGGTGACTGCTCTTGCCTTTCCGTCACAGTTTGTTAAAGGGTAATTTCAGTATTTTTAAACCTCGGCCCCATTTTCACATATTTTGGTGTTGAAATGACTAGTAGGTACAAAAAGTTTTGGAATTCATGCAGTAACTAGAACTGGATAGTAAACCTAAAGTATTTTTGTGGGGAAATTGTCCATCAAAATTATGTGTTTCTTGTCACGAAAGGCTCAGACCAGGTCTCTGACAACATCATGGAAAGGTAAAACCCAGTAACACGCCTTAATTTTTAACCAGAAACAGAAGCTTAAGGACTATTCTTGCTGTGAAATCTCAAGAGGCATATTGTTGCAGGAAGACGACAGTGGAAAAGGGAGTCAGATTTGGAGAGAAGAGTTTATTGTGTTGTAATGTTTGTAAATTAGGTCTTGCTACCACTTCCTCTATGCACACAGCAATGTCCTCGCTCCAAAACTCTGACTCACGTTTCTACCAGCGTCTTTCTGCAACAACTGTGTGAGAATTGTCCTTAAGTGAGACTTCTGTTTCTGGTTAACAGGCTCTGAAGGAATCCGTTGCAGCTATTGCAGCTGGTTCGAGACTGCTGGCTGAAGCCAATTACTGCACAGCTTTAAAAGATTTTTGTACCTACTAGTTATTTTGACACCAAAATGTGAAAATAAGGCCCAAAACACAAAAAAAGTAGGGGACAGGACTTGACATAAAAGCTGGTGTCTGTCAAATGAGTTGTAGAAAATTTGGCACAATAAGGGCAACTGATTAGAGGATAGAATGAGAAAAAAAAAAAAATTGAATGCATGAGTAATGTAGATTATGACATTAAAATGAAATAACTGGGAGAATACCTTGGAATCTAATAGCAAGATTGACTGTGGCAGGCCACTTTAGCTCATTTCATTTCTGACAGGTTTATATGTGCTGAATGAAACGCGTCCGAAAGCCAACGGCCACAGAAAGATGCAATCAGTTACAGGATTTGTCAGATGTGCAACTCAGAGGTGACTGAAAACAAATTGATGCCAAGGCTAAACTCCTACTGATACCTCATGGATAAATAGCCCCACACCCATATATTATTCTAGCTGTTAAAGGGTTAGGGTTACCTGTTAACTGAAAACCATGGGTAAAGTATCAGATTTGAATTCCCTGCTGTCTGAGTCTTTTCACCTCCTTCCTCCATGTTCAGCTACCATACCTGCAGGTCTGCCATTAATCAATAATTAAATGCCTTTGCCATCCGTGTTCTATAGTTACTTGTTCAGCCCCATGCCACTGTATACAATCAGGTCTGGTTGAGTGTGCTAAAAATGGGTCATCACATTAAAAAGGTGTGTAAAGGGCGCCAGCGCTGGGAAAAGCAGAGAAATGACAGGCAGGCAGGGGTCACCTCCCAGTTCCTGTAAACATTCAACCAGACAGCTTCTACAGGGTTCGTCTGGGTCTCCTTACTTTAGAGGTTAAAGCAGACACGAACATGCCTCCACAGCCGTTTCCCCACACAAGGACAGGACGTACACACAGAAGCACGGCGACAGACAGATTGCTTATGTGATGCCTCAAATAGAATCATAAACATGTCGCTTGATTGATTTTGTCATTGAAGTGTCATTTTTACAGAAATTGAATAAAGCACATCGTTATGATGCATTATGATTTATTGCAGAAATTAGTTGACAGAAAAATCTTTACTTTCAAACCATTAATAATTTATCAAGCAAAAATCAAGCTGCAACTAACTATTTTTAGCGATTTCATCTCCTGATTATATTCTGATTAATTGATTGGTCCGTCTGTCAAAAAAACTGCCCTTCACACTTTTCCTAAAGCCTAAGGTGCCATCCATAAATAGCTTGTTTAACAGCCCACACATATTCAGTTTATTATACAAAGAAAAGCAGCAAATCTTCACAGGTTAGAAGCAGGAACTACTGACTTTGGCATTTTTGCAACAACAAATGACTTCAGCTTTGAACCGATTCAGCGATCAGCGAATGGATTAATCACTTGTTTCAGCTCTTAAGAGTTTGCTTGCTTTTCACCATTTTAAATAAACATCTCTTGAATACTTCAGATGTGTCTCTTGGCACTCTAGAGTCTATGCACTTTAGAGTACATCACTGATTTTCATCATCATCACGTTGAGTTGCAGCACAAATTTATCATGCAATATGGCATTTAGGTCACTAAGATAGCTGCTTTCAGAATAAAAGTCTGGCAATGAGGGAGAACGTGAGTGAGGGACGTTTGGTCTGGTGTTGCAGGCAGGAGGCAAAAAAATAAATAAAAAGTCCTCTTCAGAAGCTAAGCAACAAATCTATAAATAAATCTTGGATTCTCCGTTTGGACACCTGATTGTTCCGCTTATGCAAGAAATTACTGGCAACCCTTTTGTTCATCTGTCTCCCCCCTCCTCATCTTTTCAACCCAAGAAGTAATTACAAGTCCGCTCAGAATCTTCCCATAAAGTGTTGGGAAGATTTTAGAGACAGTGCTGCCATCACTGCCAGGACAGCTTTTTGTTTTAAAGTGGTCATGTTATGTCCTGTCATTTTCAGGTTCATAATTTTATTTATGAGTTGTACCAGAGTGAAGCATTTCACTTCAATTAGATTTTTGTTTAGAGTTGTGCATGTGCAGTAGCTACTACTACTAGCCAATCAGAAGCCGAGTAGGCAGGGTTCTGACAAGCCGGTAAACGCAGCTTTAGTTCAGCTGTACATGTTCTCAAACCAGCTTCACTACCTAGACTGGAGCAAGTTTTAGAGTGGTAAGTTTTTCATATGTAACAAGTTGATCTTACATATCGTTTTAACTCTGCACTGTCAAAAAGCATAATGACCTCATTAACCAAAACTAACAGGTTAAACGTGTAAAAAAAGTCTGCCCATAATATTACTCAAGTTCAGCTTGACAAGTTCAGCCCAGTTCACTCAGATGATTGAAGTAATAACTGGACAATCTGCTTTTATTCCATGTATGTACAATAAACAAGTGTATACTTCCTTGGAAACTGAATAAATTCAAAATTCTCAAGTCTCATATTGCCTTTACACATCACTTCCTACAGTATATAACATAAACCTCGGATAACCTTGATTTGTTGACGCATTAAAGCCAGAGCATGCCAGCAATTCTATACATTTGTGTAATTATTCCATAATCTGGTAATATTCCAGATATTATGGTGCCGTTACATAATGGAGCTCAGTATCTGGTGCCGTCTGTTGTCCCAGAGATGGGACAGGACAGTGCACAGAGCAGGCCAGTCTTCACTCACTGTGGTGGCATGGGCAGAAAAAACAATTTCTAGATACACAGAGTGAGATGGAGCCATTCAAATATGGTTTTATAATTCAGTTTCTTCCAAATCTTGAAATAGGTCATTCCATAGAGAAAAACACAAGGCCATCATATAGCAACATAAATAGCCAAATAAAAATATTATGTTTGCAAGATATTTTGGCAGAGTGCCTGGTGCTACCTTCTGTCACAGCCCGCGCACCGACCCACAGACAAGCCAGGTCATTAACAGAATACAGTGACACTCCAGTACAGTAGTCAAGAGACTCTGAGGAGGAGTGGGATTCCTCTGGGTCATTAGTCCATTAGATAATTAGCTTGCTCCTGCAGACATTAGTGAGCAGCATGACTCAATTGTGACTGACATTAGCTTCTTGTAAACATGACAACGTCACAAGTTGCCTTACTGGGAAAATTTCCAAGTCACACAGAAAAGATAAGTTCTGAAAAGAGCAAGGGGCTTAGATACACACGATTATCCTGTTAGGTCAATACTTTCACATGCTCAAAACCTCACATGTACAACAACTTCCATCACATGGTCATGGAAGCACTTAAAGACAATTTCATCTGTGTGAACACTCTCGCATACTATTCCTATCACACTGCTACTTTTAGCATGAATTCCCTTCAGCCTTTAGCAATTGTGACTCTGTATGAGAGTGAGTAGAGAGGTTGTTGAAAGAGGCCAAGTTGGTGTTCAAGACTCCTGGTTCAATAACCTAAAAGGGGACGCTGCTGTGAAACGTATGCATTCAGCTGTGTAAAGAAGAAATAGGTAAACAACTTCCTCAAAGTGAGGTATGGATCTGGAACGACAGAACAGAGCTACCTTTGATGCTGTGACTATGTGTCTTAAGACCCAGTGAAATGTCCTTTCTACCCTCAGGTTTAATAAAATAAGAAGCTACTCCATGAAAGCCACAAGTAGAACAGAAGGGAAGTTTGAGTAACAGAGAGGCAGCAAATCTGAAGCAGAACAAAATGTGAATGAATACATAAAGAGGTCAGGCGTGTTTGCACTGCACAGTGTGGAGAGTGCTCTGTGCAGGTGCTCGTGCCTGCGCTCCCCTCTCTGCTGCATTGTTCCACCATTGGCATGCGAGGGAGAAGCAAAGCGAGGTCAGTTTCCATTATGCACAGCAGCATAATCCCCGCTTGTGTAATTCCCTTTTTAAAAGCCTCCTTCTGGTGTTTCCCTGGAGTTGACAAACCAGCATTCCAAAGTGTGCTGGCCTATACACACTGGCACGCTTTATACCGCCAAATTTCTTGCCTACCCATCCCCCCCCCCACAAAAAGACATCTCACAATGGTCCATCCATGCGTTTGCCTCAAATCCAGCAGAAATCACCCTCTACTCACTAGCATTTACACAATATTCAACACTGCAGCTTTTGCAGAGTTAGCCACAGTTCCTCTTCACCCACTCCACTTCTCATGCCTAAGATGTAGCATGTGCAGCCCCTACCCATGAGCAGATTTGTTTGATCTAAAAAAATCACTATAAGCAAATCTCAGATTAATTCATAGTACAAACAAAGCCATACTAAAACCTTTGTTCACTTCTACTTTTTGTGCTGTCATCTACTTCTACCAGGGCCAGTTATGTTAGGTTTAATATGACATTAGCGGAATCTTTATTTAAAGCAAATTATTCCTCCCACAGAATATCAGGCACGGTGTGCTGTCCCCCCCTATAAGAGAGTATAATCTAATATTCTGTGTCCCCAAGTAAACCTCATGTCACTGATAATTTTTTATTGTTTTTTTAAAGTTACTTTTGTTCCAGATTTATTGGAAGTTTTAGGAGAAAAAGTAAGAGCACTTTTGTTCCATTTTGTCATTTGCTCCAGGGTAAATGCATGTCAAGGGGTGGTATGACTCAACATCTGAGTGTGATTGTTACAGTGTATTTAGAGGTTGAATCAGCCCCTTGCAGTGTGATTTTGTCCTTTGTAGATCACAAGCATGCATTGTAATCAACCAGGAGCATGACAAAACTGTTTGGACAGCACCTAGACTTATCCAGGAGTTATTACTGAATGGCCAATAAAAGAGGCACTTATGATGAACGGTTGCCTTAGCAGCACAAGTCTCGGGACAAGCAAAACATTAAGTGCCTTGTGAACCCAGGAAATGGCTCCCTCGCTGATCACAGAAATAATGAGGAAAAGGCAGACAGACCAAAGCTGACTGAGTGTAATCTATGCAGCCCACAAACAGCAGCTTAATTAAACAGAGCTTCAGAGATTGCACACACTCAGCATAAAACAAAACATCTAATAATAATTCTCATCCAATTGAGCCTGGGTCCATCCACGATTAGTGCTTTCCCCTTCGGGGTGCACACCAGTGCCATCACTGGTCCACTGCTGGCTCATCAGCTCTGGACAGACAACTGCACAGGGAATTAGCACACACACACGGCTTTGTGACAAAAACATGTGTCTCGCTTATTGTCAGAGTTGTACAATTCCTGTGGCTGATTCATCTAAAAAGATAAAGATTCAGTTCTTGCTAGAAAGATTTACTTTTTCCACAGACAATAGGCCATCTGATACTTCCTTCTCTCCCTAATTGGATTTTGTTTCATTAGCAATAATTCCCCTTGACAAAACAAGCTTAAGCAATACAACTTTTCTTTATTCACCACAGAAAGTGTGAAGTCATTTTAAGTTTCTCTGTTTGAGAGATACCTGTGTTAGCAACTGGCTGCCTGGCAAGTACATCTCTTTGACGCCAGCAATAAGAGCTACTCCAAGCAGGTAACTTCTGTTTATCACTCAGATTCAGAGACAAGAGTTTCAAATAATTTATATAAAAACATTTTTGTAAAACTTTAGAAAGTTTGCGTTGCTTGCCTCATTGATACAAGTCACGTTTCCCAAATCTCTACATACAGTTTGAGCGCAAAGCAGAGTTGAGTAAATGAGTGCAAGACCCAGAGATTGAAAAGTATGAAAATTTTCCTTTTAATTCTTGTCCAGGAATCATGTCAAAACACAAGCTCAGTGTGATTTTCTCTCACCAAAAAAAAAAAAAAACCTAAATCAACTTGTTGCCAGACTTTTCTTGAATTAAGTTCCATTTTCTTGATGCTTGTGAAGTGATGGCAGATTTTGTCTTGTCTCAAGATACTACGCTTCATTGCTGTACATCAGGGGTCGGCAAATAAGTCTGGCTTTGGGACAAATTTTTCTCAAGCCGTTACATGGCGGGCCAGAACACAGTCAAATTATTTCTACCCTTAATTACGCATGAGTAGGTTTAGTTCAGTCGGTAGAGTGCATGACTCCCTTTGGGAAAATTGTATAATCGACATTTTTTTCCTCCCTTGTTAAAGAAATTGATAAGGACACTTTTGCACATGCTCACAATAAAGCATGTGCTGCAGTGTGTGCGTGTCCCTGCGTTTGATCCGCATTCAGTAACCTATGGATGTTTATTTTCATTTCACTGAGCAAATTCAGGGGAATCCAATCACACGTTCACTGACGACTTTTTCCAGGTGTGTCAAGCAAGAGAGAGAGGGAGAGTGAGTGAGTGAGTGAGTGGTCCATGTGGAAATCTTGCTTGCTTGATGTATTTTCTGTCTTTGTGACGTTAGATGTCGTTCTTATCACACACACGTGTTGGTTTCCCTCGTGGGGGTATAATGATCATAATCGAACTGGAGGAAGATTGGTGTACATTTGCATTCTGTCTATAGGAGCGCTTTGAAATTGTAAAACTGTACACTTGGTTATGTAATAGAAAGTAATAAAAATATTGAAATGGAGAAGAAGTTAACCTGTCTATAGATTTTGTATTTCCAAAATCCAGAGAGAGAATTTGACCTTGGAGTCTAAATGACTTTGTTGCATCTTTTGCAGAATAATTATACAGGCAACATCACAGCCCTCATTCTGCCCATAACGGACCAAACAGAGCAACCAGTCAGCTGAGGGGCCTGAAGTACGTGACTATGACAGGATTATTCACAAGACCAAGAACCAAAAGAATCATATGATCAGCTCACACAGATGAACAGTGGTGGGATAAGAGGGAGGAGGACTAGAGCCGCTGAGAAATGTGTGGAATGTGAAGCCCAATCTGGTGCCTCCTGTGTGGAAGACATGTGAATGGGGAAAAAAAAAAAAAAAAAGAATATAATCCTGCAGGATTAGGAGGAAAACTTCAAGCACATAATCTTGTCATTTGGTGCTCATTTCAATAGGACCCCCTCTGTGACTTCACTATTCAGTACTGTGACCATTAACATGTGAAATTGTTTCAAGTCAGTGGTGTAAAAATGTTTGTTTTGCTTTTATGTGAAATAGCTGGTAACAGTGCCAATGACTCACTAATCCTGAGGGATTCTGCCTTCTGTGGCCAAGAATGAAGTAATAGCCAGTTAGTCCTTACTGGGTCACTTGTGATGCAGCAAAAAAAAAAAACCCTGTATATTTTCAAATTTCTTCCTAAATTGTCTGCACATCCTGTGTGTGCTAGTCAAATACAAATAATACACATCCCAATACTGAGTCATACCCCATTTAAGCAAAATAAGTATTCAAGACTTAAATCTCTAGCCAAGGCAGCTTTAATGCAAAGCTTTTCCCACTGATTCATGCAGGATCGCAAAAAGCTCAAGTGAACCAGTGGTCATAAATCAAAGAGACTAAGGCAATTCTAATGACATGGAAATGAAAAACAGACAACAAATGACACACCGCTGCTGCCAGTACTTGTGTACCATTTCAAATCAATCATTTCATGAAAAACCTGGCTTTCATGTTTTTAGTAGCCTGATGCAGATGTCAGCAGTGTCAGTGAAACTGTCAACATACAATCCAGTATAATTATAGAGAATGCAGCTTCCTTTAAGTGTACCAAAGATGCTGTAACATAATATCTGACCGTTCATAGCCCTTTCAGTGCTTATTACAGCGCGAGTGATCTAAATTGAGTCAGAATAATAGGAGGCCCAACAAGGAGATGAATCAAACTCAATTATCAATAATCAACTCAAAACTCTACAATTTATGGGTTTTTTGGGGAGAAAAATAGGAGTTCACCCATAGATGTCTGTGTATTTAATGATCTTGGGATTGTATACATCACTCCCTGTGCATTAATTGGTCGATTATGTGGTGATGCACATAAATCAGATCTTAATATAAATTATTGCATTTAAGAATTATTTCCTGGCTTAACTGGTCTTGAGACTTAATTTGTTCTGGTGTTGACACAATAAGGAGATCTTGAATATTTGAAATTAGTAATTTAAAGCATTATTCATTTTTTAATCCTCATAATGCTGTGGTAAATGTGTTAGCAAACAGGTGCCTATTTACACATCCAGTAGACATGGAGCAACATTAATATTTATTTGCAGTCATGTTTGTCTAACCTGATGAATGCAAGTCAAATATTCAGTCTCCTTTTAGCTTGTTTTGTTATCCATAAACAGAGCTCCTGAGGGAAATATCTGGCACATCACTTCTAAATGCACCATTACATTCACTAGCTAGTCGCTGAATTTGTTTCTGCTATTCAGTGCTGGGCAGGTAGTTTTTCCAGGGCTTTTTTTGCCGAAACAAAAAAAACCAGCTTCCTGTCGCGTCTAGAGATGTGATTGATGAGAACAGTGGGAGTAAAAAAAACAAAACAAACTGTTATGTCACAGGGAGTTAAATCAAAACAATGAACTGAAAGTCCCTAAATGATCAGTGAGGCTGAGGAGTCTGGTGACAATTGTCTGTGGATCCTCACTGTAAGCAGCCTCTTTACATTACAAAGCCATTTAAACCATTGTTATTTTTTTGTACAAATGTTTATCTTACGGAACAACATTTGTTAGATCTGACAGAACATACCTGGCGCTGAACAGTTCTTCTGCTCTGTTTCGTTGTCTGGCAGTGAAGCCATTAGCCGTCTTCCCCAATGTTCAACATCAGGATGTCCCTCCACTATCATCCCATGGCCTGAAACAAACAAAAAAAAAGCTTTGCTTATCATACATTCAACACAAATGAAACCTAAGCATGTTACTTAGTATTTGTTTACAGTGGATGTTAATGCTAAAGATCTCCTGGAACGATTCTAAGTCTTTCCTTTTGCTGCAGAGAAACCTTTTTTCCAATTTTGCATGGTTTTAAAAATAAGCCACCACCAAAACTAACATGGCCGCTCTCGCACAGAGTAGGTTTCATGACCCAAAACATCCATGATCACCACCATTAATCCAAATAAGGTTGCTTTGCTTTAATCCCTTAAAAGTTTTTGCTTATGCAGATATGAAATTTTCATCTGGCAGCAGCAATAATATCAAAAATGCAGCTGCTGTGCCATTATCTTTGGGAATGGGAGAGTGGGAGGAGGAGCATACAAGTTACATTTTTAAAACTGCTCTTAAGCCTCTGTAATGAGGACATAAAAAAAAAAACGCAGCCCCAAGTCTATTATGTAAAATCCTACCAATGAGCCAAGCGGCATTTTAAACTTGCAATTTTCATAAAATGTGACCATGCAAATGCAATGTTGAATTGACAAAGCAATAACTTTACAGATGATTGAATGGTAGTGCTGTGTACACAGTTATGAGTGGATCACTAGGGAATGTCCTGTGAATTGATTGTTTAATTTATTTACATGTCAGTCATCAACAGAATATCTATGTCTGGCAACAAAATAAATACCTTGAAAATGTAAAGACATTTAGGAACATTTTACTGCTTAAAACATTCAAATGTTATATAGAGTACAGTAGAACTAGGATAATAAATAGGCATTAGCTTATTGCATCAACATCAGTATTGGTGTACAGTGTGTGACAAGTAATTGTAGCACATAAATGCTAAAGCCGACCAGAGACAACAAGAACACCTAAAAAAAAATATAAATACCCACCTTGATTCATTTACCTGGACCTAAAGGTGTACTGACACAGAAATTACTTCATTAAATGGCTTTCATTACAGTAGAGTTACTTAGACAGCCTGACAATCAGCAGGCGCTGGACAAACAGATTGTACACAAGGCGACTGCAGCTGCTTCCGACAGCTCTCCAATCCAAAAAGACAAAACCCTCCAGTCAATGCTATAACCTGTTCCTCCTCACTAGCCAGCTCAGTTTACACTCTTCTTTTGCCTCTCCCCTTTCTGGTTTATTTTATCCAAGCAATAAAACACTGTCCAATTTAATACCGGGGGAAGCACATGGATGCCAATTTGCAAACAACAAAACATGGACACTGTGCCAAGAGATGATCACTTGTCATACTGATCTTTCACATTTACACAACAAACTGTTTGGAAAATTGTTCATCACAGTCTGTCTAAATTTAATTTCTCCAGGCAGTTATGTGTAAAAATCGGTTGACGACAATGAAATTTTGTTGTTAAAGACACAAAACCTATTACATTTCCTGGAAGACTAAAAGAAAGGCAGCACGTGTGTGAGCGCGCGCCCTCCCCGTCAAGCATCTGAGAGGCAAAACAATGAACACATGATTCTGTCAGTACTTCTAGCGAGGCTGGGGGTAAAATAAGGGCTGCAGTCTGTTGTGGGCATGACGTTGCTGGCTCATGCTAAGTCTGCTTTCTTCTCCCAGTTGAGTCATTTTGATTCATTGTCGTTTCTTCATGTTCAGTGACCCCCGGTGTTTTGGTGTCGTGAAGAACTCGGGGGATATTTTGATTAGCCCTGATTAACCCTTTATTAGTTTGCCAGCAGGAAATCTTAAAAACCTTAGATTTTCAGAGGAATTTGGTGACTTTACTTCATTGCCATTTCATAGCTTTATAAATTCAATACCTTGAGCTTTGCTGCTGGAACAAGGAATTTCAACAACTGGGGGGGGGGGGTCACTTTGGGATTTGAGAACTTGTAAAACAAAAGTTATTTTATGGTTTGAAAGTTAAATATCATTAATGAGAATAGTGATTTGTTTTAGCCCTTTAGTAAGTTTACATTTAAGTCTAATTTCTTTGTTTGAGTCAAGAAATCGGTGTATCCTTAGGTGCTGGTGTAAAAAAAAAAAAAAAAAAGTATTGTTTAGTTCTAGCCTCCCAAATGTGATTTTTTTTACTAGTCTTAAGGTTTAGACTGGAAAACAAAACATCTGGAGATAGACATTTTACGGTTTTCTGATGTTTTATAGACAATATTACATTTTCCCCCACCCAAAAAAAAAAAAACTTGAAAGATGAATCGATAACTAGTTGAAGCCCTGTGTCAGATTTGAAATTGTTCAGCATTAGTGGAGGTTTACATCATATATGCCTGTTATTATATACACACACATCTTATGTGTATACCACAAAAGATCAACCTGATATTCTGAAAACTGCAGTGCAGAAAGATGTTACATTAACGAGACGCTAAATCTACTTGTTCCTTTGGAGCAGAACCAAAAAAAAAAAAAAAAGGATGCGACTACATCTCTCAGACTATACTGAGTAGCAGAGGGAGACAAGAGTGTGCAAGCAACAACAGAGGTAATGTCATCCTCCAGGTCTGTTCAATCAGCTCAGCAGGGAGATGGACCAAGGACAACCATCCATCAGTCTTTCTACGCAGTGAACATGCACTCCTTAAACGAGTAGTTACCTTCCTGTTGCCAAACACCCCCAGAGCAGCCCCCCTCCACCCCCAGGCTATCACAGTCAACCTGCTGCAGCTACCTGTCAGCGCCGAGTCCTGCCCAGCTTCTCAAAAAACACCTGTTCTAGTCCCCCATGCGGACATCCATCACACATACACACACGCAGCCTGATCAGCATGCACGACAGCATGTCGTGCCGCACCCCTCTTTATGGAGATGTAACCCAGGAGTAGTACATCAAATCCCATCCATCTGGACCATTCAGCACATCAACACTCCCCCACACTTCTATCAATCAAATGGGTGGCACAGGCAGAGCACAGGTTTTACTGTGACATGACAAAGGCTTGTTCCTGTTGTGACAGCTGAAAGATGAGAAGGACACAGCTATTCAATTAGACAGATCTGATTATGGTGCGCTTTGGGTCTCGTGGGTTCAGAGGGGAATTCTGTTTCCCTCGTTCGTCAAACACTTCTCATGCATGTCACCTTGAATTCCCACCATTCCCACTGCTGCTGGTCAAACGGCCTTAAAAATTCACGAGTAATGCCTTCTGTCTAATAGCCCCACATGACTATCAATGTGCGGGTCAGGCAGGCTTGATTAAATGAAAAAAGGCAAGCCATTAGCGGCCGGAGGTGGGTGGGGGGAGCCTTACTTTGGCTCACTGCCTGCCTTTGGAGATAGAGATTTGCACTTGCCTGTATGATATCATTCCACAATAATCTTTTAAGCCTCTTGTTGTTTTAATGTAATTAATAAAACTCCCAATACATCCCTTGGGAGATCTACAGTCAGGCAGTAGATGAGTTTGTGTATGTGTTTGGGGGAGGGGGGCTACTGTCCACTTCTTAGGAAAAGCAGGCAACTGTCCAAGGGGTGTGTTTTGTTTAGTTAGCCTCCCATTCTAGTGCTGTGTCAGATATCATTATTCACCAGCAAAATGTCAAGGTTGGTCGTTAGATTACATAACGTGTGTGTGAGGCTGTGTGGGATGGTCTGCGTGTCAGCGTTCGCACGGGCCCGAGATGAGAGTTGTGACATGTGTGCATGGGAGGGCATGTTGTTTGGAGTGTGTGCGCGCCTGCATGTGGGCATCGCGCGCATCACGATCAGCCATCTGAGTCGTTTTCACAGCGCACACCACGGGCAACAGTTATGAGTATTGTTGCAACATTCAAGCAAAAACACCACCCCCCCCCCCCCCCCCCCCC
>NC_060159.1:19477836-19487758 GCF_021292245.1 Micropterus dolomieu
TTCAAAAAAAACCCCCCCCCCCCCCCCCCCCCGTAGGCTAAATGATCGTCGGTGGCCTCTGCGTAAAATCAGCATCCCTCCGTGGCCATGCGGAACCTGGAAGCGTGATGATGCGCTGACTGAGGTGATCCAATGTGTGCAATGGTGTGTGAAGCCCCGGGCCAGGCGCAATGATGCCAGCATTAACCACGATCCTGAGCCTCACTTTAGTGTGGCCGACGATGCGATTGGTGGCAAAAAAAACGCAATATTTGGGAGAAAATAGCGAAACGCAAACAAACCGGAACCAAATTGTGTTTGTTCTGGGGTCGGTTACTTTATCGTTTCGTGCATGTGCGAGAGCCGTGATTATGAGCCTGCCTCAAATCAAAAACGTACCGCTGCCACGGCGCGCACACTGCGGCATATACGCTACGGACAAACAGACGCGTGTATATAGGCTACTCCAATGAGATTTTTTTTTTTTAAACTGCTGTGAACTGACAACATGTGCAGCTGACTTTTCCTACTGGGGGGCGAGGCATAGCGATTTACTGCTATTTAATGCAAACTACAGACTTAATCTAAATTGGCAGACCACCACATCAGAGGCATGGCATATGCATTTCGGACAGGAAGACGGACTGCAAGCGAATGTAACGCTTTGATTCCATGCCCTTGACATTTAAGCGTATGGTCTCCTTATGTGGTCGACCAGTGGTAGTTCTACAATTAACGGATATGCGTGTGGGTGCATGATTTCACTGCAGATTTCTGGGCCGTTCTGCTCCCGTCCTCGGCTCCCTGTGCCCCGGTGCATCTCAGCAGACCCCCCCCCCCCCAACACACACACACACTCACCTGTCTTGGTCAACACCGCCGACATGCTCCACGCCACGAACAGTACACTGCAGATAAAGCACACCTGAACGAAAAGCATCTCCCTCCTCTTGCGAACTTTGAATATCTTGGCAATTATTGTCTTTTTGGACGCGCTCACGGTGTCGGTGTCGTCCCGCTCCATGCCTCAGCAGCTCGGCCGGCGGCCACTTTTTTGCGTCCTTGAGAGCCGAAGAAACTGCCGCCCCGCTTGCCTCTTCTCACCGTTCACAGCCGGGATGTGGTCCTCATTTCAGGCCGTCCAGAGCGCAGATAGAGAGTAGTGAAGCGGACAGTTTTTCGCCCCTTCTCGTCTTCGCCGTTAAGAAGACGCCTCTCAGCTGCTGGGACTGCTGGAATGGGCAATGACACGGCGGTCAAATTCCGATTTAGGCTAGGTCTCCAAATTAATTCAACAATGCTCCTGGATTCGGATTCTGCAAGAGGACGAGTGTCGGACGGGCTCCCATTGCAACGAGTATCCTGTCCCGTGAAAAAAAGAAAATATCAGCTTCAATATCCTCTATCCGTGTAGTTTCTGTGTTTGGCATAAAATGCGTCAATGTCCGGTGATATACATGGAATCGCTCTGCTGCGCCGTATCGCAAACTCCACGCACCTGCGCCTGTTAAGTGGAACCAATCTGTGTTCATCAAGGTTAATTGTTAAATTCGGGCAGCAGTCGTGCCGCTCGCCTTGCTCGGGCGCCTCCCCCTTCACGTGAAATTCCTCCTCCGTGCAGAAACGCCGTGCTGGTGAGAGAGAACCAGCAGCTGCCCTTCCATCATGTGCCCTTCATCCCCTTCAATGAGACCGGGCCCCTTTAACTTTCCCGAGGACTACCATGTGCAAACAGCCAGTAAAAAAATACAAATCACGCTTTTCTTCTTCTGTCTCTCGACTGTCCACCTTGAAACCCTCCGGACAGCCGCTCATCAATCACACTGGAAATCTGGCACGTTGTTTGCGCGTCGCCGTGAGATCAAACGTGGTTGGATTTGTGCGATGAGGCAAGCCCTATCATGCTGCTCCAAACGAGCCCAAACACACCTACCACTGCTGTGTTACGAAACCAAATCCAATATCTTTCTGGGTCCCGAGCAGAGCCCTTTTAATAACTGGCCTACAACTCACCTGCCACCCTCATTTTGAGACCATGCTGAATAATTGAGGTAATAGATCTTCAGGCTCATGGGCCCTCAGCTCGACAAACATGAAATAATTTCTCATTGCCTAAAGGTTTTTTTGCCAAGATTATAATGGTTCATACGTTTTGCCCTTCAGAAAATTGCTTCACACAAACAGAGCCGTTGGATCTGTATAGGCTACTAGAAATGAATAATGTAATGGCCACCTTTATGTCAGTGGCAATAATAAATTAAATGTGGGTAAAATATACGATAATTATATGTCAAACAATTACCATTATAAGGAAATACATAAATTCTGATATAGCCTATATTCATTATAAGTGCCTCACTTTACCTTTATGTCTCAAGAATTTTCCACAAATGTATAGTCAGCCTAAAATGTTGAGTCCAACTGGATTTAGCTTCCACTACACCCCTAATTAGTGTTTGTTAGTTGGTGGCCCTGCAAATGTGTCACCCATGCAGGCCACTGAGGACTTTGTAGACTCCATGTGACTGGTGAAGGTCATTGCTCACCTATTATTTGGTGTTACCTGTCACCTTGAGCTGTCACTTTGTTAATGATTATTTGTTATAGGAAATAACTGGATTGTTTGAGACTTTGGTCCATATTGACATGATAACATCACGCAGTTGCTGCAGATTTGTCGGTTGCACGTCCGTGATGAGAATCTCCCGTTCTACCACATCCCAAAGGTGCTCCATTGGATTAAGATCTGGTGACTGTGGAGGCCATTGGAGTACAGTGAACTCATTGTCACAAGAAACTAGTTTGAGATGATTTGAGCTTTGTGACATGGTGCATTATCCAGCCATCAGAAGATGGGTACACTGTGGTCATAAAGGGATGGACATGGTCAGCAACAATACTCAACAATGCTCAATTGGCAAGAAGGGGCCCAAAGTGTGCCAAGAAAATATCCCTCACACCATTACAGCACTGCCACTAGCATGAACCTTTGATACAAGGCAGGATGGATCCATGCTGTCAAGGTTTGGCATGTTGTGCATTCAGAGATGGTATTCTGCATACCTTGGTTGTAACGAGTGTTTATTTGAGTTACAGTTGCCTTTCTGTCATCTCGAATCAGTCTGTCCATTCTCCTCTGACCTCTGACATCAACAAGGCATTTTCATCCACACAACTGCTGCTCATATTTCTATTTTCTCTTTTTTGGACCATTCTCTGTAAACCCTAGAGATGGTTGTGAATGAAAATCCAAGTAGATCAGCAGTTTCTGAAATACTCAGACCAGCCTGTCTGGCACAAACAACCATGCCACGTTCAAAGTCACTTAAATCCCCTTTCCTTCCCCATTCTGATGCTCGGTTTGAACTTCAGCAAGTTGTCTTGACCATGCCCAAATGCACTGACTGGAAACGGGGAAACAGCTAGCCTGGTTCTGTCCAAAGGTAGCAAAATCCACCAGCACTTCAAAAGTTTATTTTTTAATCCATCCAGAAAACCCAAGTGCAAAAAGAATTTGTGGTGTCACACTAAGACCACACTGTCTACCTCTATCTGTGCGTGACAGCTCTCTCGATGAACTGCTGCGGCTCGCACACGTGTGGTGTCAACACAGACAGCGTTGTTGCTGCCAGGCCTATCTTTTAGGGATCAATTCAGGGAAGCCACTGGACCCCTATTGTTTTTGTTATTAGGGATCCAAGCAGCAAAGCTGCTGGAACCCTATTTCTTTCTTTCTTTTTCTCCGCTAAAAGTGTTTAGGCAGCAAAAACTGCTGGACGAAAACTCACCAAAATTAGCACGTAGGTTGCAAATTCCACCCACTACTCGGGCAAAAAAATGGCCCTCATAGACCTCATGGTGGCGCTATAACAATCAACTTAGCGTTTTTGCAATTATCTCAAAAACTGCTTCATTTAGAGTTGAACTTCTTTCATTATTTTAATCTCTGGATTCATCTGCATCTTTGCTCCAATGGTCTTCTGCTGTCAAATTATACAACTTTTTATCACTTTTCTCTAAAACCTATTTTTGCAAACTGGTCCCAGACGGTATCGCCAATCGACCTGAAACTTTGGCAGAATCATCTACGAACGTCACTGATCAAAAGTTATCAAAAGAATTTTGATACGTCAATCTGTTTTTTTTTCATAAATTTCTACTTTTGTATATTTACGTACAATTTTACATAAATGCCCATAAATCAAAATTGGCTTAAGCTATTCTCACCAAACTCGACGCATCTGTTCAGATGCTCGGCCCGAGCTTTGCTGAGCAGTCCTGGGATATTCTTCCACTAGGGGGCGATACACTTGCAAAAAGTTTATACCTCTTAATTCGCTGGATGGATTCGTACGAAATTCAGTTTGTACAATCTCGGGTCACTACTCAGTTGATGTATAAAATTTGGTAATGATTGCTTATTACAAGAAATGTACATTTCTAGGCATTTCTCATTCCTAACATTCCTCAAAAAATCTAAGAAAATCATCCGTACCTCTTAGAGAGCTGACATTTTTTCAGCACATCCACTGATTTATGACGTTGATTTATGATCGTTTGCCTCACTGCAACCTATGGCCAATTCAGAAGTCAGTTGCTCTATATTTTTCAGAATATGCTAATTCAATTAACATCTATATCTCCCCAAGCCTTTCTTCAAACGCTGCCAAACTCGACAGAGTCGTTCTCTAGTTCAGAGGTCACTAATAGGCGGACCCAGCCGCCGTACTTTCCGGACCCAGACGTACAGCCGATCTATTATTGAGAATTACTACCTCGTGACAGAGCGTTTCTATTTTAACCCGCACAGCTTTTCTAGCATTTACCGTACTGGTTTAGTGGCCCAGGAAACTCACAGACCAATTGCGTGTGTTCCAATCGTCTCATGTGATGCTGCTCAGCCAATCAAATCTGTGCATTCCGATAAGCATTGCCAAAGCCATTAACATCCCTGAGCATTGCGAGTCCAGTCCGTGAGTGAGATAGGCCTACACAGGGAGAGAGGAGACGAAAGAGAAAAGAGATTTCACATGGCTTTTAAAAAAGAATGTACAGATTCTCACATGTACATTTTTCCCACAGAAAGTTCAAAACCAGAATATCTCATATATCTCTAATCCTAGCTAGAGCTCACATTTCTCACTGAACAAGAGAAAGTAGGGAAGTGGGAGCTTCATAAGAGGGAATGAAAGAGAAAGGGGGGCATTAAAGCTATGCATTTGTTAAGATGTGTTGAGTGTTAATTATAAAATTGGTTGCGACTGAACTTCAATCAATCAATGCTACAGGTTTTTTTGTTTTTTTTTTGTGAAATTGAGCAACAAATAAAATTAATTTATTTTAAGATGCACATTTTCAAAAACGTTTTTTAAATGCTGCCTCTAGATTGGTGTTCAGGCTTACATTTGAGGAACAATATACAATCATTAACAGAGCATAAAATACAGCACAAGATCTACAACTGACAATAGA
This sequence comes from Micropterus dolomieu, assembly GCF_021292245.1. Taxonomy (NCBI): domain Eukaryota; kingdom Metazoa; phylum Chordata; class Actinopteri; order Centrarchiformes; family Centrarchidae; genus Micropterus; species Micropterus dolomieu. The sequence goes on from NC_060159.1 coordinate 19,483,288, forward strand.
TATTAATAAAAGCAGCAATAAATGCTAGTAAGCGCTAATGGCACATATCGCATCAATGGGGTAAATACCTAGGGAAAGAAGTTAGAGTTAACAAAAAGTACAATCAATACAAGGTAATTGTAGGGGACAGAAGAAGAAGAGCACAGGAAGTGCATGTTAGATGTTAGGAGTTAGAGGTGTTATAAGAGGAAGTGTTCTCAGAAGAGATGAGTTTTCAAGAGCTTAGATGAGTTTTCAAGAGCTGACAAAAATTATAATAACCCATTTTTTCTCATCTTTCCATGAGCCCACTATTTTATTGTAACATTACCAAGCTTGTTTAATAGTTTGTTTGATAGTAAGTCACCTTCTACAGCTAAAAATGCACGGATTGATCAGCTGAGGACTGAAATAGACCGGTTTTCAGCTTAATCGGCAATGACCAGTGACCGGGCGAGCAGTGTCAAATATCCAATTTTCTGCTAGTCACACTGAACGTTACAAACACACTGCGCCGTGTTTCACGTGTGTTCACAGCAGACAGTAACCTAATGTCACCGCCACACACACGCTAAAACATGTATTACGTGCGTGGAAGTTATTCACTAGAGTGAAAGACGCAACGCCCACTATTTACTGTACATCTGCAGAGAAATACACAGAAAGAGATGCGTTCCTGTATCACGTTAGAAGACAACGATGGATATTGCAAAGCAGGGACCAGGTAAAGACACAGTGAACACAGCTGTTGGTGATGATGTCATTCTTACCACGGTGGTCTCGATCAGTAATTAACAATTAAAAAACGCGAGTTTTCTTCAAAAACTGCTGACAAATAAAGACAGAGCAGACAGATAGGCAGAGGGAGAGAGAGAGACAGGTGTAGGTGTGTGAATGTGTGTCTGAGGGGAAAAGCCAGGTGAGCAGATTACTGTGGTTTATGATTAAAGTCAGGTGGAAAATTAAATAGTATTAAAACGGTGAGATTAGAAATATGGTATTGTATTCTTTCAAATATTTTCAATTAAAATATATTTTAAAATGGCCTACTTTATAGACTTTATAGGCACCCCAGTGAGAATAGCCAACATACTGGTGCTGATGGAGATCTTAATAAGAAAAGATTTTTCCAGTAAAAAGTTACAAAGATGTTTGTGTATGCTGTCAATTATAGTTTTTAGAAAGAAAGAAAATTGTAATTTGTCTATCTCTTACTACAATTAAGGCACTATGCTAATACCGTGATCTAGTGTTGGGTTGGGTTTTGCTCACTATGATATTTAAGTGGCAGATTAGTTGGCTTTCTGCAGTTAAATATCTAATTAAGAGTCATCCTTTGTCTCAGAAGAAACAAAAAATTGGACCCAAGATAATTAGGATAATATGACCTGGTGAACCTAAGTTATATTTAAACAAATAATACACAAAATAGTACACGTATGTACAAATTTGGCTGTATTATTTGTGTCCCCTCCAAAAATTTAGATGAAATTTACACCCATGGCTATATTACATTGAGTTTGCCTTTGAAAAATTCAATGCAATAAAATCCTTGATAACAAATGATTGGATTCCATCCACATAAACATAATATGACCTTTAATCTGAAACAGATCCAGGAGATGTGAGTTTAAAATGTTAATATTTATTTCATGTCTAACATATTCTACAGATGGTAATGGTCTGTACTAATATAGTGTTTTCTAACCACATAAAGCACTTTTACATCTACATCACATTCAGAAACAATCACTACAACACATTCAAACATCAATGGCTATGCCATCAGCAGCAGTTTGTAGTTCAGTATCTTGCACAAGGATACTTGGATATGCAGATTGGGGGAGCCGGGGATCGAACCACCGACCTTCTTATAAGTGGATGACCCCCTAAGCCACAGCCGCCACAGATATCTACATCGCAACTTTAGTGACAGGTGTAATGTTGCTGGTATTATGCCCATACGATGATATATCAACAGATCATTCTCACTGTCTATTTTTGCTGAAAAGTCACAATGCCAACTCTAGACAAAAGGCGAGATGCCGACTCAACAAAAGGGCGAGATGCCAACTCTAGATGAAACGTCAGAACCAGGCGTTATCGGGGGTTATGTGCTGACTATTTCTTGGCTGGGGTCAGTCACATCTTATCCACAACAAATGTGTTATAATGTGTTAATTAGTGAGCTGCTGGTAGGCGGATTTTATTACATTTGGACAGAGCCAGGATAGCTATTTCCCCATTTCCAGTCTTTTAAAGCTAACCAACTCGTGACTGTCATATTTAATAGCCAAACATGAGAGTGGTATCAGTCTTTTCATCTAATTCTCGGCAAGACAGCGAGTAATCAAACAAATGTCTATCCAGCTATTCCTTTTACACTGTGCAATCTTGTCTTGAGATTAAAAACCGCACACATGTGTTGGGGAACTGCCCTTGCTGCTTTCAGGCCTGCTGCGGGTCACCTAAACTGACAAGATAACAGACACGAAAGCTGCCGTCATAACCACCTACACATACAGGTTGACAAGGCTGAAACAGTATGTCAGCTTTTACAGCCACTACTGCTGCACACTTAAGCAAAAACCGTGCAGCATGTAAGGGTCAAAGGCCTGACACTCCAACCCATTCCCCTGCAGACCAAGGTCATGTAAGATCAGGACTGGCCTTGTCAGTACAGTGGAGGAAGACCACAAAAAACATTCCCCACCATCTCAAAGGAGCATCCAAGACTTTGTGTGAAGGCTTCAAGTTAAGCATGAAAGGCGTTGCAAGTTATTAGTCAGGGTTTTCTGAATCTGTCGCCAGGTCTTGTCTTTATCCTGCAGCTTGGGTCTTCTGCATGAACACATACACATCAACATGTGTGACCCGTGCCCATGCCAAGGGATTAGTCCCCGCCTATGCCCACACAGCAGGCAGTCAATTGGGGAGCATTGCCAGGGCCTGCTTACAGAGATTTAGTGACTGCTTTACACTCCATGGCTTGGTCAAACATACACACATGGCCTCCTTTGCCGTCTGCTGGACACAGTGAATGGTCGCTGATCTGCACCAGAGATAATAATGTGTGCAAACTGTGGTTTTAGCTGCAGTGAGACAGTAATATATTGGCTTTGTTGGATTGTTTTAATGTGGGCAGATGTTAAAAGGAGCAGTCAGTGTAATGCAAATGTGTTGTTTAATATAAATGCCAACCATGTGTCATGTCTTTGCACTGCAGATCAGTAATGACTTAATGTCAACAGTGTTAACAATGAACTGCGTGAGTGTTGCACAACAATTGCCGCTTGACTCAGTGCTGCTCATTTCGGCTACCAATTCCATTATTGCTGTGGTGATTCATGTGGTTTATTCGCCTGTTTAATACACTGATTAAGATCCAGTCTTTAAGGGCAGTACAGCAGAACCCTGGCACGGTTTACATAATGTTTTTTGGAACTGTGGAGATATTTTTTCAATGTGAAATGTACTATCTAGGCTTTTGAATAAGTACTGACACTGTGTTTTAGTTAAACACACTGTTGACGGATTTTCTCAATGCTGTCAGAGGTTTGTATGCAGTGGGTGTTGTGGTGGCAGCCTGGCTGTCGGTGAGTGTCCTGTTTATTCCGTTTTGCTAGTGATTCTGTTTTCCTCTGGTGTTTCCTGTACTCTGCCTGCCTCCCTGTGTCTCCTCCCCCTCTAAAGTAGCCTTTTGTCGGTAATGTGAGCTGATGGTTCTGACTCTTCTCTCTGTTTGTTACTGTTACACCATATATTGTCACAGGTAAAACATTTTGGTGGTTTTATTACAAAAGAAGCGGAAGTTGTGGTCTCATACCACTTGTTCTGACTTAGGTCGCCTAATTGATGATGTCATCAAAAGTAACTGACTCATGGGTATCTTAGGAAATGAAGGGACACTTGATGCGCCCTTATACTGTAATTGCCCCTTGTGGTCACAGGGGCTGCTGTTAAAACATCTGGGCAAACACCATCTGCTAGTGAAAATTGAAAATCTCCAGAACAACTATTAAATGAGACTGTCATCCCAAGAAAAGCTACAACATAGGTCGTAGCAGAAAGTTCCTTGAAACTACAGTGGGGGAAATAAGTATTTGACCCCTTGCTGATTTTGCAGGTTTGCCCACTTACAAAGAATGCAACGATCTATAATTTTAATCATATGTACATTCTAACAGTGAAAGACAGAATCCCAAAGAAAATTCCAGAAAATCACATCATATGAATTTATAAAAATTGATGACCATCTGATGAGGAAAAACAAGTATTTGACCCCCTACCAAACAGCAAGTATTCCGGCTCCTACAAGCCAGTTAGTCTTTCTTTAAGACACAGCCCCAATCCCAACCAATTATCTACATCAAATACACCTGCCTCACCTCGTTACCTGTATAAAAGACACCTGTCAACACCCAAACAACCAGCATCCAACATCAGCACCATGGGCAAGACCAAAGAGCTTTCTACGGACAATCAGGGACAA
>NC_060159.1:19487858-19558062 GCF_021292245.1 Micropterus dolomieu
TAAGCACACCGCCAAAGCAACAAAAGAGTGGCTGAAGAAGAAGCACATCAAGGTTCTGGAGTGGCCTAGCCAGTCTCCAGACCTGAATCCAATTGAAAATCTTTGGAGGGAGCTTAAAATTAGAGTTGCCAGGCGACAACCTCGGAACCTGAATGATTTGGAGGCTGTCTGCAGGGAGGAGTGGGCCAACATCCCTGCCGAAATGTGCACAAAACTTGTCACCAACTATAAAAACCGTTTGACATCTGTGCTGGCCAATAATGGCTTTTCTACAAAATATTAACATGCTGTTTGTCCAGGGGGTCAAATACTTGTTTTTCCTCATCAGATGGTCATCAATTTTTATAAATTCATATGATGTGATTTTCTGGAATTTTCTTTGGGATTCTGTCTTTCACTGTTAGAATGTACATATGATTAAAATTATAGATCGTTGCATTCTTTGTAAGTGGGCAAACCTGCAAAATCAGCAAGGGGTCAAATACTTATTTCCCCCACTGTACATACGTTTACGTAAGTGACAAAATTCTCTAGCATCTGTAGTAATTATAACGGGAGCAAAGAAGGAAACTAGGATCCTATTCCCTACTGTGGGTAAACTTTTCTGACAGAAGTTGTTCGATAACTTTAACCTTGTGAGAGCATAACAATGAACGTTCCCTTACCTATAAAGTACTGATTTGGAGGACTTGTCCTGTCTTTGTCTTGTCTCTTATACGTTCAGATCAGAAAAGATAACATAACCTTCAATAACTTAATTACTCATTAACTAATTACAATAACATATTTAAAACTCTGCCATACGTATAGCTTTAACTTGTCTCTGTGTTTATATGATACAGAGGGAGAAAAGGACAGTTGGAATACAGTACGTCCGGTGGCTGCACAGTGCTGGGATATCCCATGTATAAGTGAGCTGATTCTGCTGAGGTGTATTTGTGGTGGATAGCGATAACAAGGTGACACTGAGCCAAAGAAGGAAGTGTGACACCATTTATTAATGTTCTGTTGGCATGGTAATTAATATTTTACTAATAATGTGAAGCAAGTAAACAGATGGTGGGGAAAATATCCTCAGCTCTGAACCCTTTTTTTTCTCTGCCAACTAATTCTGAGCCCACTTTGGCCAACGGCTGCTACTAATAGTACAGTACAGGCTCGGTCCAAATGCACACACACACACAGGACATGTCTCTGCTGATTTTACTCCTTGCATAAGCTCCTCAGTCAGCTGCAGGAAAAATAAAATATTAATCATCAGTGTTGAGCATTCTGTGGCAGCGCTGCAGGTTTATTTGTATGCCCGCTCAGGTGTGAAGAGTAAACAAGGCAGAGAGGAGCAACAGAGAGTCTAATCTGTGTGTATTCTGTAGGCATCTCCTGTACTCCTCTCTTCATCTTCCAGGACATAAAAACTCACCCATACAGCTGTTGACAACATAAGGCAACTGAACCCCGCACATGAAATACAGGTGTATGCGCTCCAACAAACTGATCATTTATGTGTTTCATTCCTGCTGACTGATTTTCTCAGTTGAACTTAGTTTCATAACACATGGTAAGTGCCAGAGTGGTGTACAATAGGTGTCTTCTGACTTAAATGTTTTGTGTACTAATTCAGTAGTTACATAAATTCCATCAGCCCAGCTGTGTGGTAATAAAAGAAACTTGAACTTGAACTTGAACATGGGGTGGACAAAATGTAATGGGCACTCACACAGTATGCAACTCAATACAGAAGCCATGCAATAGATGCTACCGTTGTTAAGATTGTTAAGAGTTTGTTTTTCATTGAGACTGTGTCTGAAATATTATATAAATAAATAATATCTTTATCTGCTGTGGGAGACCGTGAGGTGTGGTTGAGAGCCGGTGAGTCGAGTCGACCTTGCTTTAAGATTTTGTTTGAAAACAACTGTTTCAAGGGCAAGAACGAACTTTCATGCTCATTTTGAGGCTGTAGTTTGTGGTGTTGCATTGGAGTGCTTTATATTGCAGGGCACTCATAATATTTTGTCCACCCCCTTTACATCACAAATGTCAATATGGACCTAATAATAGTAAATATGCTTTTTCTACTGTAGAAGACTTCTGATGAAATTGCAGTAACGTGTCACTTTTTCATTATTCTGGTGACAAACTCTATTAACAGCTCTACCACACCTTCTTATTTTTCACTTTTCTTACTTACCTCTTACAAACTGCAGTTCTATCTGGGCCCCAGACATCAATTTAACTTTTATCATTTGAGCATGAGCATTGGGACTGTGTGAAAATGGATTAAGGTTTCCCTGTTTTGGGGCGCTGTGCAACCTAATGACATACGGTGGCAAGAGGAAAACATATTGGCTATATCTGAGAGAGACTTAGCCTTATGTAAATAACATAAATAACTTCATTATTCTTTTGTCTTCAGAGAAGAAAAGGAATTGTAGGCACGCAAAGAGCAACCTTTTCCCCTTGTAAAGAACTGTGGAAATTCCCATTCAGACTGACCATAAAGGTTATCCCAGCAGAAACATGCAGCCCATTCATTGTGGGAAGATAGCATCAGAGTTGCAGAGACAGACTCCAAAGTTTGTATTAATAAAGCCCGCAGTACCCTGAAACAGAGGGCAAGTGAGTGTGATCTCTTTCATTTTATCCACTTGGAGCTGGGGGTGGAGGGGTTTGCAATAAAGTCAATGAGCCAGTAGATTTCCCTGCTGTGTGATTTCATCACCCTGAACACCTCCATACTGGACACAAAAGTTATGGGCACTCTGTAGTGTAGTAGGAGGATGAGTAGGAGTTGTAAATGTCATAGTGTTATTATTCATAAGCAGGCACGAGGAGTGGAACGTGCTGTTTGATGGAAAAGTAATCAGAAATGTTTTAGTAATAGCACCCCACCAATTCTTCACATGAAGATCAGTTAACTTGTTGTGAAGAGTAGTGCTCAGCCTGCAAAGACTAAGTGCTTCTGCTGCTCTTAAAGGAGTTTTTAAAGTAACCCTGATGTTGTAATTTATGTTGAGGCTTGAGACATGACATGTTTACCAGAAAGCCTGAGTGAAGAACTTTAGGTTAGAGTTTGAACAATATGGGTATTTACCAAGCAGGTTAGGGTTCTTACCAAAGACGCAGCTGAGTCGTAGGATCTAGTGTTTTTGTAGCTTGACCCATACTAGAAACTAAATGTCAGTATATCTCTGTTGCATCAATTTTGAAATTGATCATTTGAAGTTTCCAAAATTAATTAAAGAGCAATGCTGATGAGGTGCCCCTTTTCAAGACTTAGGTCAATCAAGGCAAACACAAATCACTTCTTCAGTAACAAGTCTTAAGTCAAGCCACAAGTCTTCATAAGCTAATTGCAAGTGGAACTCTCTCAGGTCACTGAATAATTACCATTAAAAGCTGTGTTGCTAGCATGTGTGGCAATGTAATCTCAATTTAAAGGTCCATTTACTTGCTTTTTCTTGAGATTTGAATCTCATCTCATGGCCTTTATTAGTTAATGGAGCTGGCTCGGGTCTCAAGTGACCTGAGGGTAGAAAATGTATGATAGAAGAAAGGAAAAGAAAATGTAGCATTCTTTCTTGTAACTGGACAATATCTGAACCTCACTTATGCTGTGCTACAAGTTAAAGCAAGCAGAACAATTTGTACATTCAGTTTGACCGAGATCAGTGGCCCCACCACTCACGAGTGCTGACATCTAACCTGAACGGCACGAAGATAAACAGTTGTAATGCTGCTGACTCACTTCTCTGGATTCACACTCCTCGGTCCAGCCTCTACTCGTTTTCACATGAACATCATTCACTGCAGATGATTCAGCCTTATTACACGGCCCTGAGTTTAGGAAAGATGTCTACAGGGGTAAATACAGAGAGCAAATCCTCATCATGTTTTCTGTGCTTGAATTAACCATCGGCAGGGTCTCCTCACAGCTCTCAAGGCGCTGTCAGCCATGTCACATCAGATAGCGCCGGTTACCTCTGATGTGCTGAGCAGAAAGAGCAGGCCAGCCAGATTGCATTCTGCTGACTGGCTGGAACCACATGTCAGCCTGAATGCAGTTTGCTAAGAGGCTGATACTGCTCTCATCCAAGAATGTGTTTTCTGATCCCATTGCCTGCATCGCCTCAAGTTACGGACAACCAATTGGTCAGGTTTGTTTTGCTTGCTGAGAAGAATGCGCTGTTTGTACACAAGCCAAGCAAAACAATCTAATGTGATCTGTCCTAAATATCCAGTCAGATACACATGATCGCTAAGTCATCCACATGTCTCTGCCAGAGAGCCAGCCGGGATCAGTCCCGGCCATGAATGTACCCAAAAAAACGCATTGTTTCATCAAAAAGGAAAAATGGCAGCTGCAGTATTGTGGACTGTGGATAATCTGGCAGCAAGAGCCTTTGTGGATTTGTGCTTGTGAGCATACCCGCTTTGTGGACGGGTGTGAAGAGCAGGTTGCATAAGAGGATCACCTCCGTAATGGTTTACAGTAATTCAGAAATTCTGCTCAACATAGCCTTTTAATGTGTATCTTAGAGTGGGTGGGTGAAAGTGGTTATTTTACTGAAGGACCATTACCACCGGAAGATGCTAGCACATAGGGATTACCCACAGAGGCAGGAATTATGGAAGAGATGGAGGAAAAAGCAAGTGATGGCCTAGAGGGGAATTAAGATGTGTAGAGCAGGAAAACATGAGGAGGGAGAAAATTAAACAACTGAAAACAGGAAGTGGAACGCATATCCAAAAAACCTTTGAAACTACTTTGAGATTCTAAATTTTGTTTCAGAAGGCAACTCCACACCAAACACATTTTTTGAGAAATAGTTGACAATGACACTTTTGGAAAAACACACTTATTCACTCTCTGGCCGAAATTTAAAAGAGTAGGCTAGTAGTCTCATATCGGAGTCAGGAACTTAGCTAGACAGCTCTGTCAAAGTTAAAAAATATACCTATACCAGCTCCTACACTCATTAATTATATCTTGTTTGCTTCCAAAATGTCCAAAAGTGGCAAGTTTCATGGGAAGTAATGTAATATAATTATTTCTTGGTCACTACTAGCCAGGTGCAGCAACTTCCTGTTAACCAAAAGTCTTATGGTGTGTTCAGACAGAAAGTGAAGTGAATATTCTCCTTGTGTCACTTGTGCAAATTTCACCACTGGATAATTTGTTTATTCATCCCAAACAGCCAATATACTGACTGTACAGACGTTAACTCTTAGCTAGCTAGCAAAAGACACCCAAACTGTGTGTGTGTGGGAGTGTGGCTATGTGTATTTGTGTGATGGCTTCACTTTGACTCAACTCACCAAGTTCTTTCAGTTATTTCCCTCCAGTCTTTCTCTAACATTCCCTAACCCTTTCCCATTAGTTCATATTTTTTGCTAAAGTTGAAACAACTGGAACAAACATGTCTTCGCGTCTGGTCATACCCCTTTGGAGGAATTCACCTCCAAAATTCACCTTGCTTTATGTCTGAACACACAGTTCAGTAATACTAAATCTATTAATGAAACCACCAGCAAAACCACAACTTTTTTACATTTCTGCTTGTATACGGGTGAAACAAGTAAGACACAACAGGCATATTTTTTAAACATTGGAAAGAGCCAGGCTAACTATTAACCCCTGCTTACAGTCTTTATGCTAAGCTAAGCTAATCAGCTCATGGCTCTAGCAATACTGCATTCACTCAATGTCAGCCGAAAGGGGAAAAACAGAATAGCTTACCAGTATACCAACTTGGGAGTGTTCACTCCAAGCTGTTTACTTCTACTGTGGCTTTGCAAGCATTTATGGTTTGTTGACATTTATAAGCTCATTAAACCAAGTGGGAAATATCTCAGACTCAAAATTACAATTAAGAGGCTGACAGGAATCAAAGTGGTATCGATCTTCTGTTAGCAGGAAAGTCAATTTTTGCACAATGTCAAACTTATTCCTTGAGCTCACTGTAACATTGGTTTTCTGAATCACTATTTGAGTCTTACATTACTCTTATAATTTCATTATTTTGCATTTAGTCAAAGGTTGAGATAAAAGCATAATGGTAAGTATGGAGGCATGACTGTACACATTTTTAAATATCCACCAACAGTCATGTATCATTATGTCAAAGGACCGCTTTGTATTCATCAACAACCTGTGCTTAAGCTTGTAAAACAACAGTAATAAAGCTCCTGAAATTTCAACATGATGTCCATTTGGGCATAATGACAAGACCAAGTTCCATTTATAGAGCTGGATATCATGGGATTTTTGGGCCTTATGCTATGTTTGAATATTGTGAGGTTTCATAGAAATCCATCCCCTTTTCACATTATTACATTGATGTCATTGGCATTAAGTGGTCTGCTTAGTGAGTAGACCGGGAATTCAGAGGAGATTAAATTCATTCATCCTCCAATCCACACAGATGAATGGACACACATGATCAAGATGCTCCTTTCTGAGTACAGCTTTTTGCCAATGAGTATAGCGTGAAAGGCAGAGGGGAAGCTGGTCACCCTGGTGCCAGGTTATGGATTTATGACTTGCTCTGACAGATTGGCTGGGCACCTGTTGAGTTGAGAGCAGATCTCTCACTGGCCTCCAGGGGGCAGAGCGGCCTCAGTGCCCCAGGACGACTCTACCCAGTGCTCTGGGCTTAGCTGCTCGTTACATTAAAACAGGGGCTTCTGTGACAGAGTCAGCATTATGAAAGCTAAGAGGATTAGCTGATGGACATTTCTGGCGTTCCCGGTCAATTATCAAAATGAAAAGCAGTGACTGGACAGGGCTGGCATGCACTGTGGCACAGAACAGCTCCTCTCTCTCCTCCTCATCTCCACTCTCACTCAGCTTCTGTCTGTCACCGGTTACTGTGGTTCGGGGGGGGGAATAAATAAAGGCATCATTTGTGTGTTTCTGAACATGAAAGTTTTTTGTGTGCGTGTGTCTGTGTGCGAGCTACGGATTAAAAAAAGAGCATTTAAATTTTAATGTTTGTTAAGTGCAAAACTGTATGTTATGCAACTGTATAAAAAAGGCCTGAACTTCAGGCAGCCATCCGTGCTCACGTATAACTCCTCCAACCATGTGCCTGATTACCCCCCTACATGCACACACTATAACACTACTTTGTTTCACTGTCCTGCTAGTGTGTGTGTGTGTGTGTGTGTGTGTGTGTGTACCCCCCCTGTGATTGCTTAAAAGGCTATCAGTGTAGGGGGAGTCTCCACTGCTATGATGCACATGTGATGTTGGAGAGTCGTGGATGATGAAGAGGAGTTTTGGGGATGCTGCGAGGCGGGGGTGGGCTGTTGTTTTTGATATATCCATAAAAGTGGCATTCCGCAGCTGCCTGTGTTAAGGATCTACCCCGGGGATTCACACAACGCTGCAAACGTAATCAACCGAGTCAATGTGCCACCACGGGTGCAGTGGACACATCTCTCCGGCAATGACACCCTGCCTCCCCCCCTCCATCCTCCGCGCCAGCAACATTCCCTCTTATCACGCAACTTTCTAATACACCGGTTGGACCTCACTGGAGCACAGCGGAGGTGAGGCTGTATATCCGTGTGTGCCTAAAAAAGATAAGAATGCAAACTGCTGAACCGTTTCATTATTTTTTTTTACCCTGTCACAAACAGCCAGGGAGGTAAACAGTTTTTTTTTTTTGCTGCGGAAGACAGTTGCCTGAACTGTAAAGTGAAGAATGGTAATCCTAGCTCAATACATAGCAGGCCAAATTATAATCAATCCCACTTATCACTCCAGGGACAATGTCATCTCACCACTGGATTACAGATGGTACTGCTGCATGGGCAGATTTGATATGGGTGTTCAGGGGCCGGTTAGACACAGCTGAAAAATGTCTCCATCTGGTGATAGTGCAGTACTAGCTCGCTTAATAGGCAGTAAATATTGTGTGGTGATAAGCAGCACATGCAAACCACAATCACATTTGTTTTTGAATAGGGCTGGGGATAGTTAGAAATGTTTTGATACCAAAATAAGACTTTTTAATATCTTAGTTTAAGGAATTAACTTTTTTTAACACAACAAAATATGGCAAACTCAATAGGTCAGCGTTTAAGGTGACTTCACTTGTCATGAGGAGTGCTATTTAGCCTCTTAAACAGCTCAACTGTTAAACAGTTCTGGATGAGATGTGTCAAATTGAGAAGAATTACTCTAATGAGGTCATGAGGGTTATCACAATTTGGGTTTGAGACATCAGATTTATTACAGAATGTATCCTGCTTTACAAGCTGGAGTTGAGATCAGATGGCATTTTGGGAGGCGTAGGATTCTGCTTTTTTTGGAACTTCACCTAAACTACGAGCTAAAACTCACGATACCGTGACCTCTGCTGCTTTGATTTTGACCATTGTTGTCTGTCTCTTGCAAGGTCCCCAACTTTATTAAAGTGCAATAACAAATCGCTCCACTCCTTTAATGTTGTTGTTTAACTTTGCATAAATTGAATGACTGGTGAATTTTTTAAATGCCCAAATAGACCGATTAACCTGAAAATATATGAGCAAAGAATACATAAATAAGACTAAAGCTTTACCGTAGAGTGAAATATATCTGTGTAGGGCTGGGCAATATGGCCAAAAAAATGATCACGATAGAAAATGTCATATCAATCGATAATTATCATAACAAATGTCAAATCATTATTTCTTCAAGTTTAAAAGCAGATTTTTGCTCCTGAGTGAAAGTTGAAGAAACCAAATGGTTAATTGTGGTTTTAAAAACTTTTCTTTATGGTCAGAACAAACACTTGTTGCCAAACAGTGATTACTTCACATATCTGAGGCAGAACATTAAAAACTATTATGATAAAATCAGTTTTCAACAGATGTGGAAAATTAAGTTAAATCTTTTTTCAGTCCCTTTTCCTCAACAAAATACATATCTAAACAGAAAAAAATAAGTGCTATTGAACATGTGTTATATTGTTATTGAGGAAAAGTATATTGCAATAGTTATTATTGTTTTACTGCCCCGCCCTATCTGTCCTTTGCCATTTTATTTGAGTGTCCCAATTCTGAGTGTGAAGTCTGCAGTATAGTCCATGGCATACACACCACTTTGCAGATTTTGGGGAAATTAACAGTTGTGTGACACTAAGCCTTTCTGTGCAAAATGACAAATGACTCAAAAGTGTCCAATATCTCAATTCAGTGCTCACTATAGAGTAAATTTACTTTTTACTGCCCATTATACAGAGAGTAGTGAACGAGTGAAGAGATTATGGATAGAACTTTAGATTTTGATGCCAGCTTTTGATGCCTGTTACATTTTGTACTCACATACTGAGGTTCAATCCCCCGCCTTAACTGCAGACATCCAAGACAAACGTTCAACAGTGATACATATTTGGAAAAGACACGTTTTTAATGACACAAACGGAGGGGAAAAGCATTCTTTAGTCCATCCAGTGCATTGGGATTTTACTGTACAGTGGGAGGAGTTTTAGGAATATGAAAAACCTCAGTCTGTTCACTCAGAGAGGTCAGTCCAGGGGAAAGCATCTGCCTTTCACTTTGTGGAGGTAAACGAACAATAAAAAAAAAAAACATTATCTGAAAAAAACAAACTATAAAAATGGAAAATGTACAACATGGTTTGCAGTGGAACAGCTGGAGCCGCCCATGAGGCAGAGGTAGGACTGTGGTACACTCTTCTCCTCTGGGTAAAGTCCTCGTAAAGGATTGTTTGTGTTGCCGTGGTATGCTCTTCTGCAGCGTGTCCTCCTGCTGCTGCTGCTGCTGCTGCTGCTATACCACGGCGTACTGCTGATACAGCAGCTCCCGGATCTTATAGTAGTCGTCACAAAGGCAGCCTTCCAGGCCAATGCGTCCAGCCTCCGTCTGGACAAAGAGCACAAAGATGCACAGGTCATGAGGGTCCTCAAATAACATTCATTAACACAACACGGTTTCACCTAAAAACATAGATGTACAAGCCCTGTACGGCACACTAAAATAAACAATTCGTTTCCCACAGACGTTGACCGACTTGGGATTGAAATGTATAATGAAGCAGTCCACTTCCCATTTAGGCAGCACACAAAGATAAGCACACAGCACACAAGCACACACTTTTAACAGTCTCAGTTCTCTTTGATTTCATTTTCTGGGTTGCGTCTATTTTAAGTTCTTGTCAATTATGCATTTTGTTGCTGGTATCTTGACTCACTCCTACTTTTCCTTTAGTTCTTAACTTTTGCCTTTTTCTGTGTTTTTCTTCTGAGGCGGGATGTCTTCATATGCCACTAGGTTGTTCTTTTTTTGTTTTTTTTTTAATCCTACTTAGGCAGACTGTATTTGTTTCTTATTGTGTTAATGTTCCATTTTGCATTAAACGCTGGTATTTTAGTTTATAGTGTGTAAGTAAATAAACCTTAACCTTTAAACCATCAAGATTTTATATTATGTTTATATTATCTGACTTTGTTGACCAGTCAACAAACCACAGTACATTGTAAACAACACTACTTAACTGCAATGCTAACAATATGATTTTGACTCCCTGCCAATACCACACATAGAGACGTTGATATACAATATCTACAGCCTATTGCCTCTGTCCACGTTTGTCGAGACAAACTAAGCTGCTGTAATTCTTACAGCATCATTAACAACTTGCCCACTACACTAAACACGCTGACTGCTCAGGACGCCCAATCCATCATCAAACAAATGGAGAAGCCAAATGCGTCATACTGCTTAACAACAATATTAGTATGTCGTATGTCTTCTTTTGATGAGTCAGTCAACAGAATCTTTGGCAATAAACACACATCACTGGACATGTATTCATTCTGTGCCTATTTGTTGCAGTGATAAATTATTTTCTGCAAGTTCTTTCTAAGGCTTTGAAGGGTACAACAGAAGTTTCTGAAGGCTACAGACAGTAATAAGCCAAAGGCCTTTAAAGTTACATTTGTTGGAGGTACCTTGTCTGGACACTTAGTTATTTTAAGTGTTTTGTACAGGTCCTTTAATTCTACATGTCATTAAAACCTGCCTATATATCAGCTATGCAACTGCTTTGCACAGAGACCAGTTGTAAATCTAGAATAAAACCAGAACATTTTGATTTTGTGGATTTGGCAAAAAAAAACAGCCTGTGCCATAGGTCTTCTGTGCTGGCCACCTTCCCTGTTGAGGAGTAGTGGCAACTAGCGTCGCAGGGAGCTGATGGATAGCGTGCTTGCTGAGCCAGTGGCAAGGACACTCACCCTGCGGACGGCCACCATGTTGTTGCAGACGAGCACTCCGCCCACAAACTCAGCCTGGATGCCCTCTCTTAGCAGGACCTGCTTGAAGTCAGACAGGCGAGGCTCGTTGATGAACACCGACTGATGCCCCGGAATCTGGAGGGAGAATGGAAGAGAGCGCAGGTCAGGCTGAGAGCTGTCTAAATTGCTTATACGCCCTTGTGGACACATACAATCTGAATCACATTTCAATCCCTTCTAGCCTCTGCAACTTTGGCAAAGTCTTCCAACCTCTTTAAATGGAGTCTTGGGACATGAAAATCAGAGTTGTTGTCCAGTGGCTGCATCGGCAACCCATTTGTTGCTTTTACCATTTCATTAGCCATTAGTATTTTGTGTGACTGCCAAGACTCTTGAAATGGGGTTACCTGCCAAAATGAGAAGCAGGGAGGACAAGGCTTCCACACAGACAAAATCTTTCTAAGATGAATTAAAGGCTTCTTTCCACTTTTTATGACCTAGTCAATCCGAGATGGGACACTTGATATAATGAGAGTATCTGACAACAAAATAACAGAATGTAAAACTTGTTTTTACATGAGTTTTTAAAAGTCCCAATTCACTCTGTAGAATGATGTAAGCGCAGAGTAAACAGCACATATTCATCTGTTGAAGGGGGAAAGTTTCTCTCTGCTCACCCTAAATCTGAGTTTATGGCATGTTTGTACGAGGATGAAGGAATCCAATATACAACTTACACAAGTGTGATGTGGGACCTTGAAGCTGTTAGATCGCACACACTGAGAATGTGCTTCTCAGTGAAGTGGGACACATCTTGTGACCAGAACTTACGCTTCTGAAAATCTTTGCATATTCATAGATTCTAGTTTTTTCAATTAGGCAGACAGAGTAGATTCTTTTTAAAAGGTCAGACACAAATTCCTATCACATGCAGGGTGGAGAGAATCTTTATACTTTCTAGCAACAAATGTTGATACTTAAATAAATATTTAAATAATGATGTCATTTCAACAACTTTGCTGAACAGTGTTGCCCCGCCTAACCTCGTGTGGAGGCAGTGGCTCCAGAGTGGGAATGACATCGCTCTCTTCAGACTGCTCCTTCTCGTCCTCCCCGAACAGATTCTTAATGGCGCGCTGCGCCGCCACCGCTGTGGCGTTGTGGTCGATGTCAAGATCGGGGGCGACGTCCATGGCCAGCTCTCCGCTGCCGTCCTCCTCCTCGTCTTTCACACCCTCCTCCAGCATCACGCCCGTGTCCACCTTCACCACGCGCATGTCCAGTACGCCATCAATCCAGGCCAGCTCTGTGTCTTTGGCCTTGCAGAACTGCAGAGAGCTCACCAAGGAGTCTTTCAACCGCACCTTTACCGCGAGAAGATGAGAATAGATGAAGAAACCGGCCTGTCATAGAAGGCTGCTTTTATGCGTTAGCAATGGTCATTGCTAAAGAAATCAACCATGCAGGCTTTTACTGAGGCTTACTTGGTAGATGTGTGTTTCACTGGTGGCGTCTATGGTCTCTTGCAGTTTGGGTGTGTAGACTTTGATGTCCTTGCTGAAAGCTTTGCAGGACTCCGCCAGGTCGAGGCTGGCCTCTGGGGGCCCGTGAACGATCACCAGCTGTCTGGGCTTCATCTGATTAATAATCTTCTTGATGGAGTCGCCGTCAGAACGACCTTCATAATCTATGTAGGTTACCCTCGCTCTGTAGGAGGAGGAAGACAGATCAAGTCTTTTTAATACTGCTGATTTGTCAAAGATTGTTTACTACCAACTCATGTTTCTTGATAGACTTGTTATGTATGCAGGAGGGGTTTGCTGAGTAGACATAACCCTTTTCAGCAACAATTGGCCTTGGTTATACTTATTCACACCTGGAGGCCATCCAACACACCACAGCACTCCACCGTTGGCCACTGATCCAGCTCTAGTGGCCAATGGTAAAGTTTATAAAAGGGAGTTCTTGTTACAGAGGCAGACAGATTTAAAGCATCACTGACCTAATTTCAAGATTTTCTACACTGGAGATGCATTTGGTTGGAACGACAGAGAGATCCTGGTCCATGGGCTCATCACCGTTGGTCAACCCGGATTCCAGTTTGCTTTTCTCCTCCTCCGTGGCTTGTAGTTCAGGAACTAGAAACTCTTCTAGCCTGTGAAAGATCAATAATGGTTCACTGATGATGGCAGGAAACACAGATCAGAGTGGTTTTTCTATATACATATTTCTGTACTCTCGATGTTCACATGTACCAGTATTATAGTACCTGATGATTTCCCCATACTCGTCCCATTTGATTCTCTCTTCATGTGTGGGGAACATTGGATAAGATTTTTTGGCTTGTTTGAAGAAACTGCCTTTGCGGCTCCCCTCGGCCTTCATCATCAGGTCGTGGTGTTTCATTTTCACAGCAACTGGCTGATCCAGATCATCGTCCATATCACTCTCATCACTGGAGTCTACATCCACCCTGCAAATGCACGAAATAAACATTATATGTGTACATAGGAGTTGGGCAAGATACTGAACCCCAAAGTACAGTCCATTTACAATCATGACTCAACTCCTATTTACAGATTTCCATTTAAATAGCTGGTTTTAGATTTGCAACCTAATTTATGTTGGCTTTTTACATAAGCTGTCATTTAAACTGCTAGCAGACTGCAAACTTAGATGAATCAAATGGTTTGTTATATCAGCATCATCAAAGACAGACATCTAACTCCTAAGCACCCAGGTGACTTGTGTCTATTTCTACTGGGACTTACTCTTTTGCTTGTTCAAGCTTTTTAGCTGCTTCTTTCTTCATTTTATCCTTTTCGAGGTATTCTTCCAGGTCCTTGCCTTCAAGCTTCACTCTTTTCCTCACCTGCCATAATGAGAAGGGTGAAAGATGGATATGGTGCAAATGATAAAATGACACATTTTGTTGTTTCCCCAGCTGGGTCTGAATGTGAGAGATGGGAGCTTCCCATGAGGTAAATGAAGAAATAAAACTAAATCCCCTGTCATAGCAAATCAGCATCGTGACTGCTGTTCTGACCTCCAGATCCAGCATCTTCTCTCCGGGGTTGTCGATGAGGTAGCGGGCTAGGGTTCCAGGTGTAGTGCGGTAGGTTAGGATTACGGAGTTTTTGGCATCTTGGCACCACTGAATGAAGAGTTCTCTGGAAAAGCCAGACTCAAGGTCTGGCTGGCTGCAAAGCACCACCTTGGGGCTCGGCACCCGGGCCAGGTCTGCAAGACTGTGGCACAGGGTCAAGTGACGGAACTGGAAGGGGTTGTTTCTTTTGTCTTCAAAACACCTCATGAGCTTGTCACTCATCCACTCCACCTAGAGAAAGACAATAGATTAACAATTAGGACTGGTGAAAAGAAATGACCAAACTGTCATGATAAATTAACAACTGAGCATGAGGAATAATACAAACTCAAAGTGTGACAATCCATGATTGATACCTGGGACTTGGAGAACTCCACCACATTATAGCTGACATTGTTAAGCAGTGCAAGTGGGTAAGCTCCAAGCCCAGCATCCTTTGTCCTCCAAATCTGGTCCAGGAGCTGAGCCAGCTCCAACACACGTCCAGCTGTGTCCACAGCAATAAGGACATTACCATCACCACGAAGGGTCTCCATTACATTGGCTGTGAGTAAAAAATATAAGTTAGTGTAAATAAACAACATCTTTCTCAAATTGTATTAAGTTTTAAATTTAGCAGCTTAATAGAAATAGAAGAAGGGCTGAGAAGAACAAAAAACACAGCTCATTTGTTTGATCACTGGACCATGTTAAAATATATCAATATTTAATTGAATAAATATGCTATTAAATGTATGTATTACTACTATAGAGGCTTGTGAAGATGACTTACTAAGGAGCATTTCATCTCTTTGTTTGCGCCGTGGCTGTACATATGTTGCATTGAAGGAATCTGTAATAAGTAGTGAAGGACGACTTATGCTCTCCAACGTGCAGCCGTTGAGGTGGCTAGAAGAGAGAAAAGGCGTAACAATGAGGACGAACTAACAGCCAAACTAAAAACAAAACCAACACAACTAAAAGCAAAATTCCATTTCATATGAATGTTTCATCTGTGCTCACATCTCTCTCTTATGGTTGAAGTCCACAGCATAAATAATCTCCTCCTCCCCGTCCTTCACAATTTTCCAAATAGTGCCTCCAATCATGTGACCAGCTGGAAGAGGAGTGATGGAAAGACCATGCCCTTTCCCTGTCAGGTAAACCAGAAATATATAAACCACGTTGGAGCCAGTGATACATAAAGTGGGAGTCCTGACCTATAAGCGTCTAACTACTAACTAGCGTCTAGCAACTAACTCACCTTTCAGATTGACAATCTGAGAGTATTTCAGCTGCTGGATTTTATCAAAAGCACAGTCGACATCATCAAGGGTGAACAGTGTGAAATCTTCACTGTTGTTCCGAGACTAAGTGGAAAGAAGGAAATGATAATGAAGCAATGGTAATCATGCAATCAAGCTCTATTAATAAACAACTTGACATCCCCCCCTTCCTACCTGATATAGATCATACATAAACATCTGACCCATCTTGTAGACAGGAATTGTAGCATAGATAGTGCAGTTTAGACCCAGTTTCCCCACGGCATATGGCAGGGCTCCCAGGTGTATGGGGTCAGGGTGGGAGAGGAGCACAGCATCGACCTGATGAACATATCTGGAGGGGGAAATGAACATCACACAAGGAACCGAGGGAAACTGAAGTGTTTAACTGATGTATAAAATAATTACCGTTTCATAGCATCAATGATGTCCATTGAGAAGTTCTCATCCCAGCCACAGTCCAAGAGGAAGCGGAACTCATCCACCTGCAGCAGGTAACAGAGGGCCGACTCCTCCTGAACCCCTGACACGGCTGTCAGCTTGATAATGGACGTCATTTTTCCTTCAATTTTTACGCTGAAAGTACAATTAGATTAGCATTGGATTATGCTGACCACAAGCAACCATCCTAACAAACAAAAAAAAAACATCTACATTAGTTGATGTGGCTCTTTATCACTTTGATTACTACTACGCACAAAACTCGTTAAATCCAAGGAATACAAACAAAGACATGGTTCGATTGTGAACTGAAATTTTACAATATTATCGCAATGAAATCGGCCTGTAAAATATGTGGCCTGCAAGTCGAGTAAGTAAATGAATTAAAAGTAAACACAGTTTGGTTGCTAGCCACAGCTACTTCACACACAAGCAATCGCGTTAACAAATTACCCGGCAAAGTCTGTGTATTTTAGCATGCTAGCTACATTTTTAGCTAGTGGATGTAAACTAAGTGACTTAGATCGACAAAGACGCGTGCAACATACCATTAAATGTGAGATAATACAAATGTTCTCCCGTTGGAAAAGAAACACAATGACTGGGTTTTCTATAATTCAAAACATTAAGACATTTTGGCTCGGGTTGTTGAACACACACTTGACTAGCAGACCATTAGCGGCTGCGTCATGTGTGAAAGGGCAAAGGAGCGTACCATGTAGGGCGGGTTTAATTTCACTTAATATTATGACAAAACAGCCAATACGCATTTTATCGTACAGTATTTTAAAAAATTGCTTTAATATTTTCAATCTACAACGCTAGGTTGTACGTGATGCAATCACCCACCACTAAGGCCATTACGCTAATAGTGGTGTTTTTATTGTTGAAGTACCACTGCCGTGTTTGCACAGTTGGTAGAGTCCAATGTCCTCTGCCTGGTGAATGAAGTGCTGAAGGCCACGGCTTGGTGTAAACAGAAGGTAATATTTTAGATATCCCAACGTCGTGACTCTTAATTGTTTGAGTAATTGTGCTCTAATGGGTTACCTGTGCTAAACACAACTAACACTCTTTTTTTACAGGGAAGCCATTCTCTACGAAAACCCGACACCTATTGCTAATGCTAACTAGCTGACGTTAAATGATAGCTAGCCAGTAGCTGCTGGCTGTGGTGCTTAGTTGGTGTTGCAAAATATATTTTCAGTGTCTTAGCTTCATTTTGTGGGTAAGCTGGTTATAATGTTATTCCCACTGCAAATGGGGAAATGAGAGCTACACCATATATGGTTTGAAGTAATCTTTGTTACACTCGCTGCTTGTGTGTGTGAATATAACTACATAAAAGTTATAATTAATTATGTTTGGAGATTGCCCTGACCTTCCACCAATCAGCTAATAGCGCTGCCTGTTAGCAACAGTGAAATATCTACAGACCTCCTTGCCCTAAAGTATTTGTCTGTCCACACAAGTAGGCTTGTCCAAAGGCTAAGGTTTTTACTTACTAGTTTCAATTGTGTAATCCTATCAATTCCCAATCAGCAGCTTTATTTGTGCAATGACCTTAGTGTCACAATAGTTTTGAGGATGTCCCATATATAAACATGGCTTGTCCTAAAACAATTGGTAGGTCTTTCTCCTGTATAGGTTCGCAGATGTGATGGGGAGATTGTCATTTTATTTTGGATTATCTTTTCAAGCAGGGCCAGTATGATGCCACCTTCTGCAAAAAATTATAGTCTATTTCCACTCATTTCAGTGTCACTTTTCCAATGTCCAAATTGGCTGGCAGAGCAACCTACCGGACATGGCTTAGGGTTTTCAGCAACAGGAGCAGTAAAATATATTACACTGGCCCCATGTTATGTGGGTACTTAAATGTAACCAGTATGATTACCAGATCTACACTGCAGAGAAGCTACATCAATGCCATGATCTTTATTAGTAATGTCACAATTTTTTTTAGATTACCTGTAATGATTCTCTGTTTTAAGCATGTGGGAAATTGAACTGATTTATATCAAAGTGGAAAGAAATCAGTGCCAGAGTTGTTACAGTGTGTCTTCCGCTTGCTTCTGTAGGAACCATGGTGAACTTTGTAGCACTTGCCCGGGAGCATTGGGTGAACATACTGGTGCCCATGGGCTTTGTGATTGGATGGTACCTTGACAAACAACAGGACCAAAAGTTGACAGCATTCAGGAACAAAAGTGTTCTGTTCAGCAGGTAAAAATAAAACACACATTTCCACCTATGTTTAAAAGGTAAAAAGTCATGTGATGATTTTTGCTACTGCATACCCATTTACCCACAGTTTAAACAAATTACTATGCAAATAAGTCAGCAGAATGAATGCTCAGCGACAAAGGGAAAACATGTACCCAAAACACAGTTACAGTACTCCACTATGGTAAACCCGACCAAATATTTATTACATGGCACCCATTTTAGTGTGGTACCAAAAAGCACATTACAGCTCGTAGTTTTGTGCTTTACCATGTCCATTTTCCTGTGTCTAAGCCACTGTAAACATAAAATCTTATTATAATTTGCTTTTTGTATTTGATTGTGCTATCAAGCATTTCAATACCAACTTAATGTCATTGTTACTCTGGGTGTAAGCTTATGCAATTTCTTAACTTCTGTTCTCTTTAGGGAGCTAAAGCCTGGTGAGGAGGTGACCTGGAAGTAAACTGCCCCTACATGGAATGTGTCCTGTCATCTGTGGTGTGAATGATCAGAATGAAATCAGAATATTTAAGAAGACGTATCTCTGTTTTTGAGTTGGATCAACCAATAATCTTTACTATTATGTGTTGTATCAACCATTAATAAAAATGCCCTCAATGCTCAAAATCATTTGGTACATGTTGATGATGTTGGTTTCCAAATATGACAATTTAAATTTAGTTTTTTAAACTGGTTTATTTGATGCGGAACAGAAAGAAAATTCATAAATGGATTGCTTTGAATGACTGCAGTAAAGGTAATGATGACTACATGGGACAAAGAAGTGGTTTGTATTAAAGATCTTATTTAGCACAGTCAAAGTCAATTTGAATCTATTCATGCAGTCAGCGTGACTGAAGGATCTGTGGCCACACTACAGAGGTTCTGCAGTGTGGATAATTCCCCTCTCAAAAAGAAGCTCAGCCAAAGTGATCTGGGGGGGTAAAAGAAAACCATTTGAGTAACAACTAAAATAACACAGGCTCATATTTATCATTTTGAATAAAGATCCATGTAAAATGAGATGGTGAGAGTGACATTTCCTGTTACCAAAAGACTTGCATAAATTGGCAATGCAAGACCCCTCCCACCAAAACACGACTGTACACAGAACAGAAACAATACATGAATGTAGAGTATCACATCACAGCTCCAAGTGTATACATAAAACATACCCTGTCCTCTGGAGAATCACATGGGAAACTTCCCACTGTCACAAATTTGGGATATGAATGGATCAGAAACTCAATGGCATCTGTGTACTGAAAGAAAAAGAAGTATACAGTAACATCAGTAAGAAAAAAAAAAAAAACTTACGTCAGAACATCAATAAGAAACTATGTACAAGACACGATTTTCACAGATCTTCAAATATACCTCTGCTTTTACTTCAAAACTCTTGAGCTCCTCTTTGTGGTAAACTCTGGAGTTGTCTGTCGTGTAGTAAAGATGAACAGCTTCTCCATCGCTGCATAACCTGGGGAGAGAGTGAGCTTATAAGCCAAATCGCTTGATAAACTTACATTGCCTTTTTACATGTCTGCTTTAATGGATCATTGAAGCAGGTGTTGTTGACAACATACAGTCAAAGACCATATACTCCACATTTTGAATAGTCCATTCCAAACCTGCATGGTGTGAATGTGCTTTGAAATGTAATAATACCTGGCACATCCAGCACGCAGGACTCTGACGCGGGTCTGGGTAGTGATGTGTGCGCCTACATCCATAACTTGCCCACACTCCCACCTAGCAGGCGCTCCTTTCACACTGGTGGCCAACTCCTCTGTGGGAGATGGCGTGAAATATTCTGAATCAGAAAAGTTCTGCATCTCATGCGGCACAATTTTAAAGCATGGACACTTTCATGGAATAGCACAGTTTTCCTCTGAATTAACTGAATTGAAAGGGAGTTCATTCCCAAAACCCAAGTATCCGTCAGATACCTGGAGTGAGCATGGGAGGAAGACAATCATGGAGGAAGTCTCTGGCTTTCTGATCCACAGCAGCATCGACCGGGGCATAATTGGTTAGCTTCTTCATCAGACTCTCAATCCGCGAGAAGAATTTTGTCCTGCGTGGGTCATCCTACACACACACACACACACACACACACACACACACACACACCTGATCAATAAGCCAAAGTTGGTGATGGTGATGGGATGTGACAAGTAAATACACAATAACTGATTAATTACCTTGTCAGAGTTCTGCACTCCCATGTATGTGAGGTAGTCAAGAGGTAAGCCCTGTCTGAACTCCACATCCTCCTCCAATGCTATATCCAATGCTGCCGGAACCACCTGAAAAAAGTGGAAAGACCAAAAAAGGTGGATAGAAAAACATAATGGAAAAACTGTCTAAACTTGCTGATGGTAGGCCGAGAGGCTGAGAAAAACAATATCAAACACCAGAAATTATTAGAACCATCTTTCTCTTAAGTCCATATACATGTACTGATTGTTTATACAGTAGTTTTCATTCATGTGGTTTAGTTTGAATATCCAACATATTAAACAGCCAGCGGACTACGCTTTGTTAACTTTACTTTTAGTGATAACAGGTTTCTTGTAATTTGGGTTACGTCGTCTTGTTTTTGTCTTCACTGGTGAAGAGTGCTCATTGCTAAGGTGTTTCTGCAGCCTTAGTCAGTTCGTGGGGTGATAATGAAACATTTTTTCCATGGATTATCTCCTGATTTAAAGTTGCTGCAAACGTAAAATGCATAATTTCCCGGGCAAATGCACTTCAACAGAAAATGTAAAAATGTTATTTTACCCATGCCCAATTGCTGTACTTTGTGAAGCACTTAGGTTTCTGATCAGAGCCTTAGCCTTCATCTGTAGGTGTTATTTTTAAACAAAAAATTTTAATGATAATCCCCAGGGCTGTTGTACTTTGGATTTTGTCTTTGCTGGGGAGCACTCATTGCTGTGGTGTTTTATGCATTGCACAATCTGCAGATTAACAGTTTGGTTTAATTTCCCATGGATTTGTTGAACCACATGTCTTACCACAGCATTTCTTCTTCTTCTGTCTTTTTAAAAGAAACGCTGATGCTGCAGTAGCAAACAAACAAATGCACAATTTTGCTGCGGGCCCAAGTACTTTTTCTAGGAAGAACTGAATGTGTTTAGATCAGCAAATGTTTTCATAAAGTGGCTACAAGAATAAATGACATTAATTAATTTAATTTTACGCAAGCTCTTACACTATACCTGTCAAAATAATCCAATAACTGTTTCATGTAAAAAAAATAATTGGCATCTTCATGCCCCGAAGCTACCTTTTTTTTTTTTGACCATGTAGCTTTCTGATTAGAGCCTTGGTCACAGGGTATTTACCTTCTGTAGCAGATCCCCCCAGCTGTTTTTCTGATAAGAAGAGATGGTGATGTGGAGCGAGTGAGCATCGGGGAGGCAGTCGCCCTGGTGGATGAATCCTCTGGGAAAGTAGAGGAGATCCCCAGCTTCTAGCACGACTTCCAGGATCGGCTTCCCAATGTCTGCCTGATCATAGTTTGCTGGAGAGGAAACGCAAAGCAGTCATGTCTGAGAATGGGTGGCTGTCTGCTTTACGGTTCATCGGCTCTGAAGAGATCATGTTGGGACCCCCTTAAGTATTAGCAATTCCTTCATATTCGTACCTTCCTCTGTGTAAATATGTGTAAAGCCAATACTGTACAGTAAATAGTTCCCTTTAAATCCTGTTCCCAACCAAAGTGAAACAATTTAGCTAATCCTTTATTTCACAAGAAAAAAAGTATGAACAAACTCATTTATTTTACTCACGACTTGAAAACACAGGTAAGACTTCATCTTCCGTCCTAAGAAAAAGTCAGAAAAATCAAAAACTCATCACAGACTGTTTCTTAGTATCAATCCCTGACTTATTTACTGATTTAGATCAAACTACTCAGAAAACATTGTTTAGTGTATCATGAGCCACATATGATAAATGTAGTGCATAAAAAGCACACTGGTGCATCTTGCTAGAAAAAAAATGACCTACAGATTTATAAAATAAATAAAAGGTTTCATTTTATTTTCTGTATTGCTAATGTGGCAAAAGCAAGCTGGTGTGAATTTAACTGCTCTTTTGAACAGTTGCTCACTGTTTCTCACCTTGGGTTGTACACCCTCCAATGTTTCTTCCCCTCCAGCTGAACCACAAAAGCCTCAATGTCGTCGTAATGTGGAGCAAAGCCTTGTGTTCCAGGTGGTGTCAGGTATCTGGTTAAAAGGAAAACACACATTCAACAGAAATCGATAGCACTCAAAAAATAGTTTGCCGAGATAACTGCTGTCCTAGATACGTACATGTTGGCTCCTGCCATGCTGCCAAACTGCTCTTGAAGGATGGACAACACGCCCCACACTGTGCAGGAGAAAGCCTGGGGATTCAGCATGCGGATGGAGCACCCATTCTGGGAAACAGAGATCCGATGAGGATTATTAATCTACAATGAGAGCGCTGTGCAGATGGTGTACTGATAAAGCTAATACACTTAACACAAAATTACTTGCAGCACAGAAAATATTAAAATTAATATATTGCTTCATACATAAACATGCATCTAAAATCTTTTTAATGAAGGTGCTCCTAGAAAATGTAATGGCCCCCACAGAGAAAGACAGTGCAGCTTACTCACTGCAAAGGGCCCAATTATAAGGAATGTAATTCAAGACCATCAAAATGCAGAATCACAGTAATGCTACATTAGAAATAAACACATACTGTAAACAAATTTGCTGCCTGCATCAGTGTTGCCTTACCTCATAGAACTCCCACACAGTGAACGGCAGAGCTCTCCCTGGAGGATTGTGCGTCTCCCTAGTGCCGTTGGTGTAGCTCGTGACATCCAGGTTCACGCCATACTGAACATCCTCCTTAAATTCAACAACGCACACATGTAGTTCAGTGTGACAGATATCCGTCTTCATTCAGGTTTTTATTGTTGTTGTTTTTTTTAAATCAACTATTAAAGAACATAATGCAAAACACGACCAAATCTTGCAGTTAATCATTGAAGAACAGGTAACACAACAAATGTGGGCACACAGCTAATATAAATAATATAAGTACAAAGACCATACAAATAAAATACAACATAATCTACAACAAAACATATTTTTACTTCATATTGTTAGATAGATAGATAGATAGATAGATATGCATGAAGACACCTGCTTCTTTTTTTAATTCTTTCATCCATGAGTCTTTCAGTATTTTGACATTTTACTGGTATATGACAATACCCATATACGTTAATAAGATTTGTCTATATAACATGCCAACAAATTACAACACAGCTTAGGAAATGATTGATAAATAAAGGATGGATGAGGGTCAAAGTAATATTGATCCTTACCTCTCTTAATATGCGATCAAACTCCGCTGTGGAGAACAGTCCTTTGTAGTAATTGGGATTCTTACGTTGAACAAGAATGGGCTTCTTTTCCCATGTTTCCCTTTGGAAATAGGAAAAATATTAGCTGGTGAAGGCTTCTAGATATAGATGCCACCTTGTACAGGGGGTATTATTTAAAGTTGTCTATATTGTTGTAATTTTGGACTAAAAACCTTTCTTAATCCATTGTGTGACCCCAGTGTTTGCTGTGCTACAGCCTAATATTTGCATTTATATGATTGCTCAGAGTTAATGCACATTTACAGACAGAAACACTGCCAACACACTCATCTGTACCTGAAGAAGGACTTGGCAGGAATGGGGTTGATGAGCCACTGGAACAGCTTGCTCGCTCTCTCCTTGCTGTTGCTGACTTTCGCCAGGTTGGCCAGCAAAGCCTCTAAATCCTCACCATCTCCGTTTACACACTCCTCCTGCATATGAAGAATAAAGACTCCATGAACCTTAACTGTATAGTACAATCTTTTCAGGGTCACAAGAAATAATACTACTACTAATAATAATACTGACATTAACATGCGATGTGGCCCTGAACATAGCACTCCATAGCATCTAACTTTGTATCTTTGCGGCAGGTACACACTTACTTCTGTAACTCCCTTAAGGCTCTCCTCTCTTTGTGCAGACTTTAGGAATTTCTTTCGCATTTTCTTCCTTTCAGGCTTTAATTGAGCTTTAACTGTGTTGACCTTACTGGCCCCATTCTCCTTTTTCCTTTTCTTCTTATTTGCCACCTAGAACATCATATACACAGTTAACATACGGCTAAACAAAGTCAAGCTAAGTTAAGCCAGTCTGGAGAAATGAAGAGCAAGTAACATGGTGTAATATTACACTAGCTATCAGGAAGAATATGTTCCTCCTGCAGATGTGACAGACTCGTCTATCACAGCGCAGAGCACCGGGCACTGAACCAATATCGACCTTGTATTTTACCTGCAGGGGAGGCTTAGCAGCGTCTGCTGAAATCGTTTGATACAAAGCAAAAGCAGACATGTGTTTTCTCTCCATTTTTCAGTTCATACGTCATCACTCTGCGACTGTGTGTCCCTCTTCTTCTAGGGCCGTTTCTGTAATTTGCCTCTCTAGTGGACTCACTACTGCCACACATAGACATGTACTGCAAGTTAGAGCCCAGCTTCATAGAACCGTCTGAACTTGTGTTTTTGTTAACACAATGAAGGAAAGGGGGAAACAAAAGAAAACATAATATGACCTCTTTCAGCAAATGCATTTATCAGATTGTTTTCAAAATACATGTAAAAGGGAACAAACAGAAAATGAGATGAACACAAGAACACTTACATATAGTCCATGATAGTATAGAAATGGTTAAAAAAACAAAAACAAAAAAACAGCATATACGTACATTAAGAAATTATGTAGATTATATTTTCCCTTAATTATAAATGAGCAAGACAGTGCAATGGTCCATCAAGCTATAGTTGCGGACTAATAAAAGATTCTGGAAACAACAAAGGCTGGTATGTTTGGCTCAATGTCAATAAACAGAAGAAAGTAAACAATTATTATCAGATTTAGGCCTGTTTATTTTTATATACATTCTCTGCCAGAATTACAAACTTGGCTGCCTTTTAAAATAAATTTTCTTCATATTGCATGTCTCGTGTGTAATGCAAGTTTATAACTGAAGTATTATAATCCATAATCTGCGCTTCTGACATGTCGTCATAATTGTAAAAGTGATTTGTTTCTGTACATTTGTACATTTCCCATTAACGGCATCCTTGTTTATGGGCTTTGCCGTACTGTTGTGCTTTTTGTTTTTAATTTTTCATGAACAATTTGCTTCATACAAACAATCAGGCAAAGAAGTATTTTGCAATACAGTACTGAATACATAACAAAAGCAGAAAGCAAAAATGAAACAACCACAAAATATCCTGAAGAGGTGCTGAGATCAACAAGTCTGAGGTCCCTGCACATGATTCAAATCAGCAACAAATATGTGACATTAAATAAATAAAACAATTACAACTTTTCAACAACTATTTCAATGAACAAATGAACACAAAATAATAATGTCTCACAGAAAGATGATCATGTTTGTAGTTATTAGGTGCGTTCGAGATGACTGCGGCTGTCATTCGCAAACTTGATGGTCAAACGTGAGTTGCAGGTGACTGCAGGGGTGTGGAATAAAAACGGTGCTGTCAAGTCAGACACATTCTACCTGGCTGAGCTTACTGTGAGCTGAGAGCAATGACTGATCTTGCAGCGTTTTTCTTTCCAAATGCCGCAAGATCAGTTATTGATGTCAGCTCACCAGACAAAAGTGTGGTTCTACCTTTGTGCAGCCAGAGAATGGCGTCGGCAGCTGCCTTGCTCCAGCGACGTTTTAATGTCATGTGACATGGTGCCGTTTTGCAGCGCATGCGAAATTCGGACACAATTTCTAACCAGCATGCCCTATTTTAAGTTCTGCATGTTTCACATTAAGTCAGCACTGCACAGCACCGCATGAAGTTAAACGCACTTATTGATTTGGTTTGAAGTTTTAGTGGCATCTGGTGGAAAGGGTTGTGAATTGCATCCAACTGCTCACTCACCGCTCACCCCTCCCTTTGCAAGCGGTAGGAGAAGCTACGGTGGCCGACACGGTCTGTTGGCTCTTGTGCTAAACAAATAATACATGTGGTCCTCCATTTGTCCAAATTTCATGTCTCTTCTTGCTTCTAACAAACCAGATGACTACAACTACTATTTCTTCTTCTCATATTCTTCGTATGTATTCAACATATTGAAGAAACTCGCTCACCTATGGTGTATGCAGATATAAATGGCTCATTCTGAGATAACAAAAACATGTTCATTAACTGTTCGTTAAGGTCTTTATACACCACGGAAAAAAATATTTTGTATATTATATTGCATTTTTGTAAATGGATATATTACACACTGGACGTTTAAACATATGATCAACTATCATATATTTTATAACTTCGTATTATCTTATAGTTATTATACATGTGAAATATATAATCATACATTATTATATATTTTGTTATAAACAAGCTTTGTCCCCTTAAGTGTCACTGCATTAGTACCCACACTGACCACTAGGTGGAGCATTCTCCCAATATTTTAAGCATTTGAATTGGAAGTTTAAGCAACACCGTTTCCCACAATGCTTTGCGGCGGGCTGTCGGTGCTGTTTGTCCAGCCGTAGCTCCAACAATGCAGCTTTTAATGGTGCTGTGAGCGGTGCGAACTGAAAACGCTGCAGCACCGCAGGCTTGTCCGGAGACTGCAGTCGTACAAATCCAGCACAACGACGTTTTTACGGTTTGACAAACCCGCCGGGCGGCTGTGACTCAGTTTTTAAGACATCCTGCACTCTTCGGCTGGGGTGAGTAGCTGCTGAAGCTAACATCGGTCTGCCAGTGTAGTAGAGAGCAAAATTGTTATGACCATTGCTGGCTAGCAGGCTAGCTAATTGGCCAGATGAGACTTATGGACTCTTGTGTCTTTCCGCTACAATCCCCCTGTGTGTTTTTTTTATTGTGTCTTAGATGCAGAATTTATAAGTGGTGTAAATGGAAATGGTTGGTAGTTTTTTCAAAGTCTTTGAGGCTGTTGAGTCGTCCCCTGTGGTCGCTGCAAGTCGTGAGTCTGTTTTGCTTTGATCTCGGCTGAGGCACACGTCAACCAAGCCGGTGTAGTCGGCGCTTTGCCTGTATGTGGCTGCCATGAGCTGGCTAAAAAAATGTTGGTCTTCTAAATGCATTTTTCATATTTGGTTGTCAAAACCACCACCCGAAAACGTGCTGCTCGTTTACTATGTGAGAAAATGTCACGCATAACTCCATTGACAAAAAACTGGCAATTTATTGTCGAGTCTGCTTACTGGCAAGCGTACATAACTGGCGTGGTAATTTATGCTGAAAAGCATAATGAGCTTATGATTGAGGCAACATGCTTTAATACACCGACAAACGTTTGTGCGACGTACTGTCCGTCATTTTATATATTATTGCAGACAAACTGTTATTACTGCTATGATAAGTGACGATCCAATTATAAAACTAAATGATTGGAAATAGAAGTTCTGTTTGCACTTTAGGATAAGGGCTAGGGTTTCTGTCTACTAATAAAATATGTTAGAATAAGTTTCTGCCAAGTGTTTCATGTCTAGTCTTACTAGACTCTCAGTATAACGCAGTGCAATTGAACAGCACCATCAATGACAGTCTTAAGTCTTCCAGTCTTCCAGAAAACTGAATCTCTAAAACACCAAAATCTGACCATTACAACCTACATGGCTGTTACATTAGACTGCATTGGTTTACCTATCTGCATCTCAAACTGGAAACTGAGTGCAGATGTTGTGTAATTTGCATTGTGGTAATCAACCAATGACTGATGGGACAGAGGAGCTTAGCTCAACCTCTGCAAGCTTTCTCCTCCACACACAGAATATGAGTTGAAAGAGGGGAGCCAGCCTCTTCAAGTCTGGGAAATGTAGCCCAGTAGCTACTATTAAGGCCAGGCTTAACCAGCATATTTGTGGGAACACTGAGGTTACTTCCTGGGGGCACTGCTTTTATAACATGTTTCAGTAACCAGTAAATCGTTTTCACTCAGATTTCTAAGCCCAAAGTTGAGCACTTAACAGCGGCTTTGCCGGAGTTGTTGGCTCGAAACTGTGTGCTCAGTTTAATGTGGCTGTAAGGGATTGTGTGCCTCATCAGAGAATGCCTTTGTACATTTTCACTTGACAGGAGGATGCTTTTGTCAAATCTTTTAATACACAATAGGTAATGAGTTAACTGCATGAGTCACGTTTAAGTGTTTCAATATGTTATTAATGAAGTCTCTCAAAGTCAGAAAAATGGTGGGAAAACAAAGTTGCTGAGCCTGAACATATACTGTGCATGCACTGCCCTTGAATATGATGATGTAAAGAAAACTAAAAAGGGACTGCAGGGAATTTGTTGTTCACCTATAGAGGCAGCAGAAGTTCAGATTTCACGTCGCTGTATTTCCTCACTTCCAAACCAAATATTCATCACGCTTTAAATATCAGTAATATTTGTCTTGTGTTATTAGATTTCTAAATGTCTGTGTGACATGTTGAGGGCTGTAACCTAAGGCCGAGGTGTTGATTGTAGTTTTTGTAGGTCAGTTGCCTCCCATATAGTTAGTGCTACAGCCTGACAATGTGTTACTGCCGATGCTAGTGTTGGTTACAGATTGGTGTTTTGATTTGCAGGCATTCCACTCTCTCTGATATTCTGCTTGGATATATAAACCGCACTATGTTATTTCAATGTTTGGCAATGAAGGCTTATTTTTTTGGTCAAACTCGAACAAATGTCAGTGTAGATCTGTCCAGAACAAGGATGCTCATGTTGATTTATATATATATATCATTTTGTTTATATCCATCCATCCATCGTCAACCGCTTATCCTGCGTACAGGGTCACAGGGCATTTTTATATATATAAAAATTAACAAAACATCAAGGAGCCAGTTGTATGATTTGAACTCCCCCTTGTTGTGGTCAGATTGGGCCACAGCATGCATTAACACAGACTGTATGGGGGACACTGTGCATCCCACTGTGGTCACGGATATTGATGTTTTTCTCATAGGCACGTGATTGCCACGCTGTCTTTGAATTATGTTTTTTCCTGTGTGGTCACATAGTAATGAACAAATGCCACAATGCAGAATAATGGGAAAATCAGCCTTTCATTAAGTGACAAGGTGCATGTAGACATGCTGCCCTCATTAAACACTTGGGTGCCCACCAGATGCCGCGATTTACAGAATTTGTATGTGTATGGGGCCTTCTAGTGCCATAATTAGTTCTGTTTGATCAATGTGGAATATTTTGGCCTGATACAGATGGTGATAATTGGACAAAAAAAAACTAGTTCCCATTGAGTTGCTAGATGTCATAGCAGCTTTTTGAAAGGCATTTTCTTCTGTGGGTGCTGATGATGAAATAATAATAATAATAATAATAATAATAATAATAATCCTTATTTGTAGAGCACTTTTCAAAAACAAGTTACAAAGTGCTTTAACAAGTGTAAAGAATAATACAAAAAAAAAAAAAGATAAGAGCATGAAAATTTTATATAAAATTAGTAAAATAAAATAAAAGGGATAAAATAAAGTCAAATAAGATCGGGAAAAGCTCTCCTATAAAAGTATGTTTTAAGAAGGGACTTAAAAGAGTTCACCGACTCAGCCGCCTTGATTTCCTCGGGCAGGCTGTTCCAGAGCCTCGGGGCCCTGACAGCAAACGCTCTGTCCCCTTTAGTTTTCAGTCCAGACTCTGGAACAGACAACAGACCTCTGCCCGAGGATCTCAAGGTACGTGCTGGTCCGTATGGGACTAAAGGGTCAGTCCCATACGAAATACAAACGTTCCCGTTTCAAAATTATTTTACCACATTATTTTAAGCATCTATAATTGGCATTTTTAATAACAATGTATCAAAAGACAATGTGAAAACGTGTGACATTGTGAATGGGGTCGTTTGTAGTGATGAACATAAGAGAATTATCACCTGAATCTGCAGCTCCCCACTGAGCTTTCACTCCTTTTTGAGCTGTCCAGTCCACAACTTTACTGTTTTCAGCAGCACTGAAGCTCTAAAAACCCACTGTACACGCTACCTGCTCAGCACCAAATGGCAGGCAGACACAGTTAGCAACTAGTTGGTGAACTTACTGTAGCATTTAGCAGCGATAGAGCCAGATATTTCTCTCAGGAGTTGGTAGAGACCAAAAATGGAGCTATTGGACTTGCACTTGGAAATGCAAACACGACTCAAAATGATAAGGATGTTATTCTGTAACTGCTGGATGTATAAACAAGCAGCTATTTGTTAACAAGTTTGTCACACAAACTTAAAATTTGATATACTGTGTACCTGATTCTGCTACCCCCCAAATGGCCAAAAAAATCACATTTGTGAGATATAAGGTATCATCTGACAAAAAGACTCATAAAGAGTGTGCTCTTAAATAATTAATTATTAGTCATTTAGCTGACGCTTTTATTCAAAGCAATGTACAATTGCTATATACATATACATGCCTTTTTATACCAGGAAAAGCACAGATGTAACTGGTGACAGTATTGATGCTTTTCTCCATTGAATTGCCCCAGTAACCCATGTCAGTGAACCAGCATGCACAATGCCAATGCCCTGTGACATGTTTTTCCATCATGACATGTCAGAGTGTCTGCTTAGTAAAAAAAAAAAGGTTTGTGTGAATAGCCAACAGAACTTGAGCTAAATATGAAGAAAAATAAACTCCTCTTTCATCTGCGGTCAAAGGCAACTGAGAAAAGGTGCCGGTATACATATATTAATATTTAGTTAGATATGATGGGTTGACCTCACTCTCGCTGTATTACTAGGCTGTTTTAACTTTGGTGGAGGCATTTGGCAACCAGGATGTAGACTAGCTGGCAAGGGACAGTTAGAACACCTTAACTCTCCAATCAGCGCTTTAAAGGACAACTAAAACCTCCCTTCTCATGGAGGTCCCTGCCTCTGAATTAAACGGTAATTTCAGTTTTTTTCCCTATTTTCACACTTTTTTTCAAAATGACTAGTAGGTACTAAAGCCCCTTTTCCACCGCATGGTACCAGCTCGACTCGCCTCGACTCTACTCGCCTTTTCTTTGGATTTCCATTGTGGAAAAGTTGTAGCTGCTACCAGGTACTTTTTTTCATATAACCTCCGTTGAGGTTCCAAGTGAGCTGAGGCGATACTAAAATGTGACGTAAAAACACAGCAGACGACTGATTGGTCAAAGAGAATCGTCACTGTATCATCATTGCGTGCCCGACAGAGGTCAGCAACAGAAAGTTTTATATTTTACAACTTTCATACGTTATTTCATCACTAAATCCACTTCTGAGAAGTATTTTGGTGAGAAATCAGCTGTTTAGATTTCGAATATTGACAGTTTTACGAGAAGTGATGGCGGAACAAAAATGTGCTTGAATATTTTCGGAGGTGAGGAGCTCCGCAAGTGGCTGCGGGGGATCCCTGTGCCAACCCTTGGGAGGAGCGTGTGAGGCCGGCCAGCCGCCCGCTCACAGAGCCCTCTGCTCCCGCCGTCACACAGACCGCTGCAGCAACAACGGCAGAGGAAAACACAGCTGGAAGGTTTTCATACCGATTATCTGTCTTTACATTCTGAGGAATGTTGAAACTCTTTAACTTAAAATAAGAGACAGCTGTGTGTAGGTCGCTGGTGTGTGTGTCGCATTGAACATTACATCGCGGCAGGTGTGTGTGGCATGACGACCAGCTACGTTGAGTGGTACTATCTGACATGGAAAAAGGGAGGACAGCGGACCAGAAGCGAGGTGAGGCGAGTTGAGGTTGTACTGGTAATGGAGAAACGGCAGAAAGGTTTCGGAATCCGCGTAGAAGATGGCTTCAGCGTTTCTTGCAATATCTTGCCTCTCGTGAGATTTCAGTAAGAATTGCTTGAGTGAGACTTCTGTTTCTTGATTTAAAAAAAACAAAAACAAACAAAAGTGTCACCCATGGGGATTCTTTTTCATATGTTGTTAGACACCTCGTATAACATTCTGAGCCTGTCAGTGGCAAAAGAAGCACTTTTGTTTTGGACGTAATTTTGACAAGCACAATTGTACCAAATGAATACTTTGCAGCCACTGCAGCAGGTTTGCAGCT
The DNA here is from genome assembly GCF_021292245.1 of Micropterus dolomieu. Classification (NCBI taxonomy): domain Eukaryota; kingdom Metazoa; phylum Chordata; class Actinopteri; order Centrarchiformes; family Centrarchidae; genus Micropterus; species Micropterus dolomieu. Next base: position 19,520,281 of record NC_060159.1, read on the forward strand.
GCCGGCTGAAGCCATCTACTGCACGGATCCCAAAACTTTTTGTACCTACTAGTCATTTTTACACCAAAATATGTGAAAGGGCACATGTCGAAAAATACAGAAATTATCCTTTAAAGACAGTTCAAACACCTTTTGGCTGGCATGTGGTCTGGTAGGGATGTTATATTACGTAATATCAGGGGTGGAGTATACTTCTTTATTGCAGCCCTGATTTGTGATCCTAGTCTGATAAAAATTTCACAGGCCAGAGTAAGTGAATTTGGCTGCGGTGTTGAACTTTGAGCTTTGTGTATTAATTGCTGTGTTTGGAATGGGGGTCTGGCTCAATGACCAGCTCTTGACTTCTGTCAAACTGTCCTGCTGTCATCTGAGAAAGTGCAGAAGTGTAGCTCTACTTGAAAAACTGAGTGTTCCCGGTGTGGAGGTGCGAGCTCTTCTACTCTAATGAGCATCTGCTTTAAGAAGCTGGAAAAGTTAGGCTATGTTAACCGAGGACAGCTTGTTCTGTATGTTTATTGAATAATAGCTGCAATTTTTTTGCATTAGGCAAGAGAGAAATTAATGGCATGAATAAGACTTCTGACAAGAACAGATGCAGCAGCTCATAGCTGTGAGAGGAGAAAAACGCTGGAGAGAGAGAGATGGACTAGTTTTATTTTTGGCAGAGTAAGTAAATGGCAGCTCCCTGTGACATGCCTGCTAGTCAAGCAGTATGATTTCTCAGCTCATGTTCCAAGCAACAGTATTTCCTCAAATAAAAGCACCTTTTGCCTACCTTCAGTGGATCTTGGTGTACGTCACTGCCAAGTTCAAGGTACCTGACGTATCGAAGCAAATAAACACTCAGTATTTGAATGTCAGCTAGGGTGGGGCGATGTCTACTAAATTTCCATCGGATGATGTCTACAATGAAACATCGGGATGGACGATGTCATCGGGTGCGCGGGCGTGTGCACGCGTGCGTTGGGGGAAGCAGTCTTCTTATGTGCATGTGTTCTGACACAGGCTTCACTCGGTAAAAAGAAATTGGTAGACTGTTAACTTACGTTACAAATGGCGGTGCATGGACCAGATAAAGCAACAGTGAACACACAGAGATGTTGGTTTCAGTTGTTTGATAGGCCGACGTGCGGCTTACCTGCTGCCGTGATAACTGATCGTGGGTAGAAATATACGGGAAAAAGACGAATTCTCAGTTGAGCGAGTTTATAAAACATACTGCTGATGGAGAAAATGGAGCAGACGGGGGAGAGAGACAGAGAGAGGCGGGGCAAGCGGGGATGTTTACCTGAGGTGTAGGTGTGTGTGAGTGTGTCAGTGTGGGGAGAAGAGAATTCCGAGGCAGGTGCAAAGCATACTTAAAAACAATAATAAGAATGTTCGTTGTCATTAAAACCTGCTTTCACAGGGTGTCTTAATGTGAAAAATTAAGATTTTTGTTTACAATTTGTGGTTTTACAATCATGATGCTGTCTCAACTTTGTGATGTCTGCTGGCCATCGCCGATGGACAATGGCATCATCTGTGGGCCCAACCCTAGTGTCATCCCTTTCTCGAGATCTTTTTTTCCTGCAATATGAAAAAATACAGAACATTTCACCAGGTGTGTTATTCATGTACAGATACAAATATAACAACCATAGTTTTCATTATTTGGGTTCTTGAAAAGTCTGTCCTCTTCTAACAAAACCAAAAAAACCCTCCTACTTCTACAACATTTGGTTCAGCCCTCTGCCACCTCCTCTAGAAATCAGCTTGGACTCCTACACTTTCTGTTACACATTATGGGACTCTGACACCTGCATGGACAAGTGGAGAGAGAACAGGTGCAGTTGTGTGGTTTACATAAGCTACCATTTCTAGAGATGTCAGATTTGACATGCTTTGAAAAGAGCGCCATCTCTGTCAAAATTAGGGCCATCACTTTCTCTCACTGACTTTATTTTAGTTTTATTTTCTTACTTAAATGCTGAGTGGCGGCACACTCCTGCCATTTGTTGTTTCTGACATGCCAAGTTTAAGCCCACCTCATTTGCTAGGCTGAATGGGCGTTAACAACATGACTTAAAGTAGTGTGAATGCCCGATGTTGACACTCAGGTGCAATCTCTTTTGGGGTGGTACACTGCAATATAATTCTCCCATGTCAGGGGCTAATCACCCTGGCTCCCCTCCCACAATCCATCAGTGTCTGGAGGACGAAGCTTGCAGGGTTCTGGCAGCTGTTGTCAGGCTGAGTCAATCTGTTATGGTCTACGCCACCCTGCACAGGAGGAGGGAGAGGAAGAGCTCTCAGGAGGACACAGCAAGCAAGGCTGCTGCCACTGCTATGGCGAGATAACAAGAGGATTTATTTGTTAGGAGGGCAGGATTTCAGGGCTTGTGTGTTAATTTTGCTCTGTGTTGCCCACTAACTGTTTTCTCTGTAAAGTATTTGCAGGGGGAACCCAGAAGAAGGCGGAAGGAATTTTATAAGTACACTTTTGTGATAGTGGTGCTAAAACAATTAGTCAATGGACTAAAATGAATGGCCAACAATTTTGATCATCATTTCAATAAGTCATTTATCAAGTAAAAAATGCCAAACATTGTGTGGTTGAAGCTTTTCCAGGATTAGCTGCTTTATTGTATTTTTATAAATTGAATATCTGTGTTTTCTGACATTTCATAGAGTAAATGTTGAAACAATAAACCAATAGATGATGAGTAATGAAAATAGCAAATAGTACTGGTTTAACTGCATCCTTACCTCATAATGTCCATGACTAAACTGCCTTTACAGTCTGAAACCGTCCTCTGTATGTTTTATATTGTGCCCATGATGCCCAGTTTTTAACTCAAAGACATAAAGACAAAGACAAAAGATTTTCACCCTAACAGCATCAAAGTGATATATCTTTAAATTGGTCTTATTTAGGGAACGTGGACAGTGCTCTGCGGATTTAAATCACTTTTGAGTGTTAGCCAGCTATTTTTCTGTGTGATTATCACGGCTTACAAACTAGTCCTGTTTATGGATTTAGCCAACATGCTGATATTGCGGGTCTGGCACAGAGTGGTTGTTGATGCTGGGAGAGGGAATTGGCAGAGACCTCACAATTAGATACAGTCGTCAAATATTTGGAGTCATACTTTCATTTGCAGACTGATTGCCGTGCAAAGCTATTCGCAACTTTTTGAGGGCAGACGGAGGTGAAAGGCACAATAACTTATTTTGTGTGTTCTGCTTCCTATGACATTTGTAGATGTAACACCACACTGAGGGGGAAATAAAGTAGACTGGTCAAGTGAGGGAGTGTAAAGCTGCATACAAACCAGTAGGTGAACTGGAGGAGATACTGGGGGCTTCTGTTTTAAATAGACCTTTCTCACAGAAGGCTGACTAATTATAGCAGGAAACGCACAGGTGGAAGTAACTAGTAACTGTTCCATTTAGGTGTGCCAGTAAGCCCTGTAGATGAGCCTTTATGCCCCATACCATGGCCTTGACACATTTATGGTATTTTTTACATCTGTTTTTGACAAGTCAGAGCATCTGGTGTTGGGGGGGGGGCTTTTGTGAAATGTTTCAATGTCACCACTAATGTTAGTCCCATATGGGGATAGTTGTTTGTGATGCTCTGCTTTAAACCTCTTCCTGTTCATTTGTAAAGGATTGTGTCGGTCAAGAGAGAAGTTCTGGCTGGTACTTTCCCCCTCATTGCTCCTCCTTCCTCTCTGAACATACCCACTCCAAAAAGGTTTTCTGGTGTACAGTGTAGCAACACGTGACGTCATTTCATTGGTAGAAACTGTTTTGGCTTTAAGAGAAAATTGCAGTCAGATATTATTGCCACATCATTTACACCGTGGTAGCTTTCTCTCCAATATCTGCTTGTTTAAGGCCGCAGCAGGACTCCTTTTATAGCAGTATTACATTTAGGCCTAATATATGACTTTTGCGTCAATGTGGTGACATACCTCGGCTTTTTAGATTATCATAGCTGGTTATTTTACCCACATAATGTAATATATTAGTACACCATGATGTTATCCATACTTTGATGAAAATAAAGGCCAATTCAAATGTTCCTCCAAACCAGACGTCCAGAGTAAGGCTGTAGTAGTGGTAGTGCTGAACAGATAATGGAAATCGAAATTGCAACATGGCCTACTGCAATTTTCAGATCGCAGGATTTGAAAATTGCAGTATTTGTTAAAGCCGAAATGTGTGTAAAAATACAATGTTAAATTAAATATTGTCTAGCTGCATAGATATCCCGGCCTACACATTATAGTCTACAGACTTAAGAAAACTTCTTTGTTTGATATAGATCCTTGCAAAAATCACACCATAATAATTTTTTGTCATTGAAAATAAGAATAAAGATTTAAATATGATCATTCCCCCTAATATCGCATATCGTATCGTATTTTTTCAAAATTTAAGTTTTCCCACAGCTCTAATGTTTTTTGGGTGGGTTTCAGGAAATGTAGAATCATTTAATAATCAGGAGATGAGGAGATTCAGTTGTTACATTTTCCATCTCCCATGTATCTCTTCTTAACGTGCGCCCTGCTTACATGTAGAAAGACGAGATCTCTGGACACTGTGTCTTGATGCATCTTATTCAACTTTACCTCGATGTTGCTGCAGTGAGAGAAAGAAAGTGGTTTCTTTTGACACACGAGAGCCTCTGTTGCAGCGAACTTGACATGTATTCGATCACCGAATAGCTTCCACTCTGGAATACAAAAAGACTATTTCTTTTTTTCCTGCCCTCATTCTTCTTCCTGTCTTGGACAAACTGTTGTAACACGGAGCTGTTGAAGTTCTTGTAGTTGTGATGGATTCACTTTGCTCCAGATAAAGCACGATTATAACCCAGGTGACTCATTAACGCGTCCCTGCCCTTCAAAATTGTGACATTTCAGCTTGTGAAATGTCTCAACCACTTGATTAATGAAAGCAATTTACTTTAATTTAACTCTGCATTGATGAAGCAAGATATTTAAAATTCACCTGGTTAGAAAAATCCAGACAACCTGTCTTTATTATATAGTATAACTATGAAGGGAAAAATGCTAACCTGAAATCCATAATGCTTATAGATATCCCTCTGAAGGAGGGAAATACTATTGATCCATTGGGATATAATTGCCTAATTTTTACACATTGAAATTGAAAAGCAACCCAAGAAAGAAAATAAAATGAATTTTTACAGAGTCTGTCAGAATTGATGATGGTGAAGTACTTACTGTATTTAGAAGTTATTTAGTGAGGGCTGAGGTGATATAAAGTAGCCTAACACAGATTTAGAGAGATCTGTGTTAGTCTAAAGAATGAAAATATAAGCATGAAAATATAAATATGAAACTGTTTTTGTTTCCGTTTTAGGTGACGCCTTACTTGTGTCTGCCATGGTGAGCCAGTGTATGACAGGCCTATTTGTAGCCTCCGACTCTTCTGTCCCTTTTCATCTCTGCCTGAAGCAATTATATAGACGCAAATGGTTAAATGAGTACCATGTGGCAGCCTGTAATTAGATTTTTGCTAATGAATGGGTCAAATGCCAGTTGCAGGCATTTGGGCACAGAAATTCCCTCTGAACACGAGGCTTGACAGTATAGTTGGTGCGTCACGACTAGTCACAGGACATGGCTGACAAGCTTGTTAGAACTTTGGTTATTGCCAAAAATTGCTTGTTCATGAGAGCTATTTATGAGATTCCCAGAATATTAGACCTGTTGAATACAGGAAATATTGGCCGGTCAATGCTGCTCAGAGGGAGGTTTACACAGCCACCTTTTTTAAATGTCAGCCTGAAAAAACCTGTAAATTATGCTTCACCATGTTCAAAGAAGCGGTTAACCCTGAGTGTTATTATAAAGGAAACTAAACCAGGCTCGTTTAGGCAGGGCACAGTTTGGACATTTTGGGGAATAAACAAACATTTATTTTTTACACTATAAGTTGGCACTCAAATATTTATCATGTACGTTTCAAAAGATAATTCCTCCCTACTGAAAGTTAGAAAGTTAAATGTTGAGGAATATATTCTTAACAACTGTTAGATCGTCTGTAACTACATGTTCATGTAGTTTCTTCCCCTGATCAGTCAACAAAATCAGCTCCAGTGTCGCTGATTAATTCAGGAAGCTCATCAGCACCAGCTCTGTAGACTAATCAAGTCAGTTCAGGTCAGTTAATTTATTTGCGGGAAAACAAACTGCACATCAACAACCTGAGAAGCTAATTTTTTTCTCTGCAGATGTGGCTTTTTCTTTCTCCTCTCTCTGTCACCCTGTCAGATTTTCTACACTGTTGGATATTGTCCAACATATTATCATATTATTGTGAAAATTGTTGAAAACCAAGTCAATAGTTGCTACCGACATGTATTTAGGCATACTCTCTTTACAGAACTGGGAGACATGGGAAATTCAGGAAATACTCTCCACACCGACACGTTAAGACATTTAACTCTTCAGGCGCACATTGATCGAACTCAGAGATGCTGTAGAGACCGCCATTAGCATTCCCGCTCATAAATTAAATTAATTAAGCAAACGACAGCTAAATACATGACCACGCTGTGCAGGCAGAGGAAAAGTCAGCGGAAAAAGCCAAAAAAATGATCAAATGCTGCTTTTCACATTACATCAAGCGCAATTGGTTGTGCATCTTGCCTGGAGTCTGTAACTTAAACACATTCCCTTCTCTTTCTTACCTTCCTCTGAGGACTGGCAAACTCTTATTCTAAGCCTTTTTGGTTTTTTTACATTAATTTAAATACACACTTAACTTTACTTTGGTTAAAAAAAGATTCAGTGAAAAACATCATGTACATTGGACTTCAAAAAGCAATACCAGTAGAACCATAATGAAAGGAACGAAAGGAGCAAAACAGCTGCAAATTGGCAACTTTGTTCTTTTTGTTTTTTGGGAGGAGCAAAATAACAATGCTAACCAACCATTTTTGGGAAACTGAAAGGATACATAATTAAAATTTTTGCCTACTGTGTGAGTTTCTGGCAAAGAAAAGGCAAGTAGAAATTAAAACCACCAGTGTTTACCCCTTTAGAAGTATTTAGCAGTTGGAGCTCATCAAATACACGAGCTGTTTTAAAAAAAAAAAAAAAAAAGTCCTGTGTTTTTGTGTGTGTGTACGTACGTCTGTTCCGACTCTAATTGGCTGTCACATTCTCAATTCTCACCAACACAGTGAGAGTCTCTCCCCGCCTCACCCCTGCGTGGCAGCTCGTGCCACAGCAGTTTTACAGCAGAGGCTTCAGTGACAGATTAGCACTCTGTGCAAAGCCAGTGTGATGCGTTGGTTTATCACTCTCCCAGCCCTTACAAACACACAGCCTCGCCGCTGAAGATTGGTCAACAGATGTGTTCAAGTTGCCAGAGCAAAATTTTGGGATGCTGTGGGAGATCTTTCTTTGCATCCATTTTACATTTGTTTTACCTTGTATTGTGAAAGACGGACATTTGCAATCTCGCAAGGACATGGACACCTTTTTGTTTTTAAATTACTCTCCTGTGTAATCTTTGTCATATTGCGGGAGCTTTGGAGGCTGGAAGGCACCCAGGCCCATCTGTCATTATGAACTCATTCCTTCTCCCCCTCTCTTTCTCTGGTTATCTCTCTCTTTCTGTTTATCTACATCTCTCTCTGTCTCTGCTCGTGCAAAATGGTATTCGGCATAGTTATAAATACACATCGCCAGACACAAGTCGAGTGTGATGTTTGTTTCCATACAGCGGGGCAGTGAAGGGTGGGATTTCTGTCTGTCTACCTCCATTTGTCTCTCAGTCACTATTTAACGCGCACACTGCGAGATAAAGGTCAGCACGCTCATATATTTTGCACCGGGTAGTAGGCGGTCCACACGGAGGCTGATCTTAATTGCTTCTGCGCTGGGTCATCACTGCAGCGATACTCCTGATGATCAGAACGGCCTCATTGTCATAGTCTCTGCATCGTTAGAAGAAAATCAAAGGAACAGCAGGAAGCAGCTCCCAGCAGCATTACTGGAAGGTTTTCAGTGCTGATACAGGATGTGGTACTTAGTTTTTATGCTGTTATTAACACTGTAATGAACAAAACCTCTTTAATTACACTTGTATAAGAATTTAATTTCCACATCAGTCTCTCCCCCCCCCCCCCCCCCCCCCCCCCCCCCGACTAAGTACTCAGCAGTTGAGGATGAACCTAGTGTGGTTTCTGTCTCCCTGGACTTTGTCAGATGTGGCCTCTCCATCTGATCCCCTGTAAAGGAAAATGAGAGCAACCATATAGTTTATTTTCTGTATTATTGTTGATGTTTTTCACTTTCATTTAGGCGTGTTGTTTATCATTCAGTCACAATGTCTCAAAACCCTTGAATGACATCTTGACATGAGTTGTTTTGTACAAATTTTAATAACCCCAGTATTCAGTGTAAACAAACGAAAGGTAAAAAAGGGGTAAAGAAGCAAAATCCTTGCATTTGATATAAGAAAGAGAATGAATTCCCAAAGAAGTCAAAGCATGCTGATTTGTTATGGCACATGTAATTAAACATATCGGTCACACTACTATCTTTAGCATTAATCAACACATGAGATTTTCACGGCCACAGCCCCCCACCACCACCAATAATACAATAAAAAGAGTGAAAGGAAAGTAAAAAAATAAAGAAAAACTTGCATTTGATCTATTTTGAAATTTATTAAAATTGTTTGTTCAGCTAATTGCTTGAGCTAAAAAAGATCACATAGTTATGTTGCCTAGTACAGTACTCAAGAAGAGGGAAATCTGAAAATGGTTGGATCTAAAAAAGTCTCTCTTTCTGACTCTTCATCACATTTTTGGAGTACCACTCCACAGCCCTACAGTCACCCCTGTTATTTACGAGTGAAGAAGGTCCTTGAGATGGCTCAGTCAACCGGCAGCAGATGAGCTGTGATCCATGGCTGCAACAGCTGCTCCCCTCACACAGCCCTATGTCTGTGCCTTCCACTGCAGCTGCCTCCATCCCTCCCCTCCATCACCTCCACACGGAATGCCCTACCTCGTTGCTCTCCATAAAATTACAGTTAATTATGGGAAGGTTTGTCTGCGAGCACAATGAGCCTTAAGGGGAGAAATGCATCAGGGTAACCTGGAAGTCCCAGCAGGCGTGATAATTTTCTGCAGCAGAATCCCCTACAGAGGCCTGTGCTGCTGCAATAAGCTAGAATTGTGTATATTTGTATTTAAAACACTTATATGCTTCAGATTTCACTAGTATGTCTGTTTCTTCAAAGTACAGCTTAGGGCTGCATCTAAAGATTATTTTCATTATTGATTAATAAATTAACTGGGCTATAAAATGGCTGGAAATAGTGAAAAATGGCTGTGACAGTTGCATAAAGCCCAAGGTGAAATCTTCGAATGTCTGTTAAAACTCAAAGATATTTGGTTTCAAATGAAATAAAACAGAAAAATCAGCAAATTCACAGATTAGAAGAATTTGTCAATTTTCCATTTTAGTTGGAGATTTATTTTCTGTCGACAAATCAATTCATTGTTTCGCCACTACCACAGCTTCATGTTAGGGACAGAGTGGAGCGATTTAGAAAGACAATTTATGACTCTAAAAAGGCTGAGTCTCAACCCTGACCAGTTAAGAAAATCTCTGAGAAAAGGTTTAAAAAAAAAGAAAGAAACGAATGATAAATGCTCTCTGTGTCCTCAGCACCCGTTCTAATATAATATGTGTAAAGAACATTTATTTATGGAGGAAGGGGGGGAAAGAACTAAGGTATTTTTGTTATTGATTTCACTGCGTTGACGATAAGTGGTCTCAGCACTACAGTACATATAACCTTCCTACTGCTGCAGTGGAAGCTCTAAGTGGCTGACCTCAGAAACACTCAGTTATTAATGCTCCTGAGTCCTTCTTTTTGTCCTTGGGCAGGTTTCTTTCAGGCTGCTGTGATTTAGATACATTGTAAGCTGTGGCAAATATGGGCACAGGCGTTTTCTGTCACTGATGAAGTCAGCCTCAATATAGACATAGACAGACATTCACTGAAACATCTTCGCAGTCTTTGTTGTCCAAACTATGTACGGTGATCGCTGCTTCTGAAAGACTTGCAACACTGTAGATTCTCCCTTTAAACATTATGATACCTCTGTACATGATGAGGAGCCAATTTGGGATTGAAACAGTCTACTCTTTCTAAATGTAGTAAAACATGTTTAAAGGGAGCATTGTTGCAAGTCTTTGGGAAGCAGAAATTATTCAAATATCTCGACAACCTTGGATGGATGAATTGTCAATTTAGTGCAGACAAGCCTGTTCCCCTCAGGATGAATTGTTTGGCACTTACCTGTTGCTGGTACACCTCGCCTCACCTCGCCTCACCTCGCCTCTACTCAGCCCGCTTTTGCTGCCTGTCCTCCGTTTTCCATTGCAGATATAGTAGCCCCTAAATGTAGCTGGTCCTCATAGTGACGCCAAACGAAACTGCCTTTATGTAATCTCCAATCCGAACCACTACGTTTCGTCAGCAACCCAACAGAGGAACATCTGCACCTCCTCATTTGATCATGGTGTGGTTTTACAAGTTGCCATAATAATAATAATACATAATAGTACAAAGTGTATCGTTACAGTTACTATCTCGCTATCTCTGGTTAAACTATTTAAAAATGGCGGGTTTGTTCAGGACACCCCATCTGGCGTGGGCAGTGATGATGCAGTGAATAGTGACGATTCTCTCTGACCAGTCAGTAGTCTGCAGTGTTTTCACGTCACCTTTTGGTATTGCCTCAGCTCGCATGGAACTAAGGGACTTTTGATCTATTGACTTTTCAGTCCGGTCAAAATTTCAGTTTGTCCAATACTTTGGTTTGTGACCAAGTCTCTGTAAAACTAATGACATTCCCATCAGCCTCAGCTGTAATTTGTGATAAGTACTAATAAACCAGTGTTTACAGGCTCACACCCAGAAGCCCGGCCAGACTAATTAATTACGAAGGAGCTGTCTGACCAATTACAGACTGCCTTATAATAGTTTGTCTATGTTGTTATTTATTTTCAGATTGATTTAGCCGTGAGTCATGCATAAAGCAGTGGAAGACAGCATTTCAAGTGGTGAAAAATCTGCCAGTCTTATCATTAAAAGTGAGCTTTTTTTTTTCTTTAAGACATTAAAAGAAAAATCAAAGATCCATCTCCTTAATATTTCAGTCCTTGCAGTAGCTACCTCTTGGAGCCTTGCTACCCAGGGCCTTATTAAAAATACAAGCTGTGTGATCTTTTCTGTCGGCCCTCAAATCCTTCAATTCGTCTCACTGTCTGTCAAAAGCTCAGATGCCTCAGAGAGAGGCGGGAAAAACACCAAACACCCTCACTCTCAACTTCACTCTCACCCCCACGCCTCAGAAACTTCCCTCATTCACGAGCTGCTACTGCTGCCTTTCCACATCTTCCCCACATGGGATGCAACTTGTGGTCAAATAGAAACCTGTTACATTTGGATGTCAGTTCTGTCATAGAGGAATTTCAGGACCGTCTCAGAAAGCACAGCCAGTGTGCAGAGAGACTGTTCAAACATTTATACAAATGCTTGCCCTCAAATGTCTGGGAACTTGGAAGCAGCATCCCACTTCTTAATTCAGCAGAGCTCAGCACCTGCTGCTTTTATTCTTTTGACTTTTGTTGCAGATATTATTGCCCAGATCTGCTTACTCACAAATGATGCATGAGTGCTTGCAAACATTACATTCTTTCACCCTCTTTGACTTGGCATGAGCTAAGAACGTTATCTTGATTGATTTTAACGCCTGTGTTAAATGCATATTCAGTCAGTTTTTATATCTCTAAATCAAATGAACAGGCTGCTAGACTAATGCAGTTATTCATAGGCCTGACCAGTAATTTGCTGACTAAGTCATTGCTTGCTCAGTGCTCACCATGTGGAGCAAAAGGTTTTCTATCTGGGTCATTGGTGAGGCGGCTGCGCTTCAGTTTCTCCTTTCCCCTGAGAAGACTACAGACCATTTGATATGAAAGTGTTGCAGTATTTTGCAGCCTGAAAAGGGGCTTGGACTATTAAATCTGCATTTATTCTCAGTATGAGTAATGGAATATTCATACTGTAGTATACAGAGATTAGTCGTCATCTGTGAGGAAGTAAGTTGACATTGCAAAATCATTATGATATGCCACTTGGTTTCTGCAGCCATGCAGTGACTATAGCACAGTGGCTTTATATAATATAGTAACTGCAAACTGTGTTGTGTAAGGTGAAGGCAAAGACAGGCAGTATCTCTCTGTGAGTGCAAATATTTTTTTAGTGCACCTGTGCTGACATGTAAGCCTAAAACCTACAAGTGAAAATGGCTACAACGGCAGCCCATTTAGGTGCTTAACACCAAACCGCCTTGCAGCTCAGCGATAGGTAATGATGGCATTATCATTGAATCCCACAAACCAAGTCCAGAGCTTCCCTGTGTGTTTTCCACGCAGAAAGCAGTCAGATTAAGCTGACTGTAGCGGAGAGAAGACATTCTGCAGATTAGAAAGCTACATCTGAAGAGATTGAGATTTAGTCCATGTGTGTGTGTGTGTGTGTGTTGCTCCGCTTCCCAGAAGCAGCCACGGGCAGAGCTTTAAAAGCGCCATTGGTTTTGGCTCCAGATTAAGCTTAGCAACAGCATTTGCCAACATCTGTGTGCCGTTACCCCTGTGATACTGGCAGTCATGCAGCAATTAATCAGGCACTGTTGTGATAGTTGCCTCTCGGCCACTCAGCACCTCAGGCACATCATTAAGCAGCAGGATGAGGGTCAGTGTTCAGAGGGTCACATGTCCTGGGAGTTTTTTGCTGTTTAATGTTCCTTTCACCTACACCAAAAACCACTGGCCTGTATTTACTTTGCTCTGCTTCCTCATTTGACTGTGGCAGCACTTTTTAGCAAATTTTATTATTTATGACAAAGCCATTAATCTCTGAATCAGGAAATTAATTGATAATGGGGGGGGGATACTTAGGCTAGTTGCAGTCCTTTTGTAAAATTATTTTTATGTGATGATAAGAAAAATGTGTGGACACAGATAGGGCTGGGCGGCCAAAAATGTTACCACGATAAAATTTCATGTCATTTTGATATCTAGAATTATCGCAATAAATGTCAAATCATTATTTCTTTCAAGTTTAAAGGCAGATTTTTGCTGCTGAGTGAAAATTGAGGAAACCAGATTTTAATTTGATTTTAATTGTTAAACTATTCTTTATGGTCAGAACACAAACACTTGCCAAACTTAACAAATCTGAGATAAAACATTCAAAACAATTATCATAAAATCTATTTTTTTTTCAGTTCCTTTTCCACAACAAAATAAATTAATAGAAAAATTAAGTGCAGATTAATTCATGATTGAAATGAATTAAATTGAACATTTATTGAACATTTGTTATATTGTTACTGAGCACAATTATCACAATAATTATAAATTATTGTTTTATTGCCCAGCCCTAGACACAGGTGTGTTTAAAGTACATTATAATTATAAAGGCATTTATTTGTGAGCAGAAAACAGTTTTCACGGTTAACATCATTCACCCTGATGGTATACAAGGTTTAAGGTGCATTCAGACATGCAGGTACAAGGAGACAAGTAGCAGCAGGTTGTCGGTAATTTCAGGCTAGATGAAATCATGTGCCTTCCATATGATTGGCCAGTACCTTTCCTCATTCCTCTCCTTGACAGACACACAGACATACACACGGCCAGCTGTATAGCAAGATGCTGTTTTTCAGGAGAGTCAGGTGAGTCATAATCTCTAAACATCAGAAATGCCCATCACATTGAGGCAGCAGGGAGAAGTGATTACTTGATTCAGACAGAATGAAAGATGGCTTTTTCCCTATGTTTGTTTTTCAAGATGATATCCGTGTTCCTTTTGATCTAACGAGGCAGTAATGAAAGTGTTACAACTGCAGAGGTTTGAATTCACCAGTAGCCCAGGGAATAATATCCTTATCTAGAGGAGCTGTTATGTCGGTATAGGTAAACACCACCTGCATTCTTCCGCCTTTATATCACCTCTGTGACTGTCACTCTGAAATGCACTGCTTAATCAAGGCTCACTCTGTGTTGTGGGGTTTTTAATGCAAGAAAGAAAGAAACTGCTGAAATTTAGATTATGCTTATAATGTAAGAACCAGGGATGTGATATTTCCGGATTAATCTGGAATTCCGGGTTTTCCGACCTGAAAATGTGATGCACGTGAATCATGCACATCTGTATTAAAAAAGAATGGGGGGGTACAGGACCTGGCCGAGTGAAATGGAAAGGATCTAGGGTGACGTGTGTAAAGTTTTCTTCCTTTCTAAAGTGCAATTTATACTTCTGCGTCAAATCGACTGTGTAGGTGACGGCATGGGCTACGCAGAGGCTACGCCGTCGCCTGACGTGCACCTCCTTCAAAATGTAACTATGCGTCGTGTCAACGTGGACCGTAAGTTCTGTGATTGGTCGGCTGGGCAAGTATATCCAGCTGCAGCCCGCAGACTAAAAGTCTGTTGTCTGTTGATCACTCATGTAGCCTATACACTTTGCTGTGTGAACTGTTGCCTTTTAAGTCGTCCTTATGTTAAAGGTTTTGGCACGTTATTAATTACTGTCTTGTGAATGGTTGTGACAGGGTTTAGGCTATATAAGGCCTTTTCACACAGGTCGCTCTGCGGTCCTCATCAACAGGCAGGCAAACAAGCGCTCCATGAGGTAACCATGGCAACGGCTTCTGTGTGACTGGCGCGATCCCGTTAAACTGTCGCGGTCATTCTCGTCTCACGCACACGCCCACCCGCTGCCAGAGTTGAAATGTCAAACTTTTTCCTACAGTTTATCAACAGATAGAGACTGATCAGCTCTTTGAGTTTCCTGAAGAATATAAGTGTTTCTTTAACAGTCAGGCCACTTAAACAGGCAACAACCTTTGCTGCTGTCTCTTATTCATTAAAAATCATCTATTAACTTCAACTGAACTAATTTGAAAGTTAGTAGTTACATTATTTAGTTATAGACTCAATTGTTTCATGTTGCACATTTAGGTGTTGAAGTTTAGTAAAAATGAATACAAAATAATAATAATAATTATAGAGAGGTTGCGATGGCGCAGTGGATTAGACCCTTGTCTTTGATTCCCACTGCAACACATCCATTAAATAACTTATTGTCATGGGTCCTGCTTTACCTTCCATGTTAGAGCCGCCGCCAGTTTAATCGGGGTGTCGGATGGTTTCAGTATATTTTCCTGCTTTTTTGCCCTTTGCCAATCACATGCCTAAAGAACATTTACGCCTGTTTAATGGGAGCTACTGTACGTATTTGTTGTGGATTTTAGCCTAGAGCTGTCTTTCAAAGCATCTGTACACTGAAATTGAAACTCCTGAGGTCTTGCCTTTTTTTCTTACATTCTTTGTATTTTCCAATCAGTCCCTAACATAGGGAGAAAGTGAGCAGAAAGGGATGATGTATCTGGAGTGATTCTTGTATTGATCTAAAGATACAGTCCCTAGGATGGAATAGTAGCAGCCTAGGTGAAACTTATAATTTTTTTGGCACTTGAAAAGCATGCCTGGCTTTATATCATTATATAAAACACCAATACAACATTTATCACATGTTGCAAACAAATTTGGATTTCTGAAATTATACCATACACTAAGAAATAGTTTTAAAACTGCAGCGTTTCCCCTCGAGTTCTTTTGTGTATGTCCATGAGCATGTGATGCACATCGGAATAGCTGAAAGTGTCAGTGTTTTCCCCTGGGTTTGTGTAAGCCTTAGGTATACGTAGTTGGTTGGGGAGATAATGTTACGTTTTCCAATAAAAAAATAAAAAATAAAAAATGTAATTTCACATCATTTTGGATTATTATTGTCACCATAATAGTGAACAAAAACCTGGAAAAGCTAGAGCATATATTTAACAGCAGCCAAAAGCTTAAAGACTAAACTGCTAAAGGAACTGCAACCTTCTGGGAAAATTCATTCGTTAATTTTGATTCTCTCCATAATGATTTTACATTCATGGCACAGCAAGCAGCAGCTGTTTTGGGCCTCACCACCTAAGCCTTATAACAGCAGGGAAAACCCTGTTAATTTGACCTCAGAATCATTATACATTGGATTATTCATGTTTGCCTTTGTGTCTTAATTTACTCAATTTACAGCTTATTTATATGTAGAAATTAATATTAAAAATAGGTACTTAAGAACCAGCATATTTATTCACTCCTATAATCAAGCATTTAATTTGTACATTAAAATCCATAGAAAATTTGTGACTAGTTTGCATCCCTTATTTGCTTTACTAACCTCAGCTCCTCCATTGTCACCACTGTCCTTTCTTTTCCTAACCATCCAGTTTTTCAGACTCATCTGACAGTTGAAATATAATTTAACTATCAACGGTGTGCAGCTCCTGAATGAATGTAACGCTGAGATAAAACACAAGCCGCAATGTCCTGAAACCACACCTCCAGTGGCATCAGAAACAGGAAAAAACTTTGAAATACTGGCAAGAGTACAGCAGTCTGAATTAGAAAGTGCAGCTGGTTTCCTTTGTGAAAGCTGGGGCCTTTTTCTCTTCTGAGCTAGTGAAGATAATTCCACATCACTTTCTGAGACGGGCTGTTATCAGGGATGCTCAGTAATTTGAGTCAGTGATGAGGTCGGGATGCAGGAGGAGGTCTTTAATGAGATTTACTGGAGGTGCTGTTGGTGTTGGCTCTCTTACTGTGTAGTTTACTAGTGATGGCTCTCCCCTGTTTTGTGCTCTTTTCTGTGTGATGTGCAGAGAGAGAAAATTGAAAGGAACAGATACCCCCTGGTATTCTGCAGCACACTGTTTTTTATTTTTTTTCCTGGACTAGGCAATCATGCACACAGAATGCAGTGAAGAGCTGCAGAGCCTTGCTTTATAAAGAAACATTTACAATGGCGGGCAATGAGAAGCCTGACTAAATATATATTACTGTGGACTTGTCCATATGTCTTTGCAGCCTTTCACCTTTTGTGTCTCTGTAATGGCAAACAAGACTGTCCATATTAAAGTTGGAGTAAGCAAGTCCACCAGAGGACACAACCTTGACAAATACCATGATATAGAACGAACAACACAGCAAGTAATGTAACTAACATTAGCCAAGTTGTGGCTTAGCAAACTGTCGCTACAGTCTCCTATAGCAAACATTACAGCAACAGCATGTCTTGACAGACTAGAAAGTAAGCTGAATGTCTGCGGGCAAGTCATTTAACCTGACACACAAATTATGGCTGGAACAGCTACAGTAGTGTTTTGTGGCGGGGTGCGGGCCACTTTGTTTCCCATGTCATACGTTTTGAGAGGTGCATGGAAAAAAACTTAATTTTTACTATTTTACTACATAAAACTAAAACAATTTTGTGTGCTCCGCCTCAAATAGTCCATTAAATGCAGCTCATTTTTTCTTAAACAATAGTCATGTTGCTTCTCTTGGTACAGATAATTATTCTGTACGCTCAATCGGTCATTGTCACTGAATGTTTTTTGTTCTGTTGTTCTCTCTTCCAGGTTCCTGTTTTGAAAAGGAAGAGGACTTCAGAAGCCCCATTTCTATAGGAATTCCTGACAAGGGGACAGAAAATGAGCACGTCCCAGGTAGAAGCCACAGGCCCATCCATCTATCCAGCTGACCTGTGAGCAGCCATGCCCTCCCTGCATCACCCGTCGAGGGGAACCCCTCTCCAGATGCGGGACTGTTTTCTGACATAGATTTGGAAGAGTAGCTGAACCTCACAACAGAAATGGCTTTAGTTTGTGTGGGTCACATCAGAGTACATATTAGAATACAGGTGAGGCTGAACCTCTAGCCGATATCCACAGGACTCTTACAGAGGAGAGGAGCTAAACAGCCTCATATGACCTTTACAGAAGGACAGAGCTGCAGCCCACCTTTGATGATTTAGTATCCATCCCACTGCCTTGCTGACAAGGTCGTACCATGGCTGCTGCTGATCCCCATAGCAACGGTTCCTTGGTGCGGCGAGGAGCAGACTGAGAGCGTCAACAATGCAGCGTAACGGTGGAGGGGTGGGTGTCGGTGGTCAGCCATGGGTGTTGCGGCGCGTGCGTCTCACCTGGCTCAGTTTCATGCTCTTCTTCATCCTGGTCTTCTTCCCACTCATTGCCCACTACTACCTCACTACCATTGACGAAGCTGGGGGTCCTGATAAGCGCATTTTCGGGCCACGGCCCGGTGGTGAGCTGTGCGAGGCCAAGCATGTGCAGGATCTGTGCCGAATCCGTGAGTCGGTCAGCGAGGAGCTGCTGCAGCTGGAGGCCAAGAGGCAGGAGCTCAACGGGGAGATTGCCCGACTCAACCTGCGCATTGAGGCCTGCAAGCGCAGCATTGACAGCGCCAAGCAGGATCTGCTGCAGCTGAAGAATGTCATCAGCCAGACAGAGCATTCGTATAAAGAACTAATGGCCCAGAACCAGCCCAAGTTATCGTTGCCAGTCAGGCTGCTGCCAGACAAGGAGGACCCAGGACTGCCGCCACCGAAGTCTGCACGCTCCTGCCGCCTACGCTCCTGCTTCGACTATGCGCGCTGCCCGCTTACGTCTGGGTTTCCTGTGTATGTCTACGACACAGGCTCCTATCCATGGGCGGACTATCTTGACCCACTAGTGAAGCAGGCTTTTGCAGCGTCAGTTAAGAGCAACATTTATGTAACTGATAACCCTAGCATTGCCTGTCTGTATTTGGTGCTGGTAGGGGAGCTACAGGAGTCATCCTCCTCCCCGCTGCCATCTCCTTCAGAGCTGGAGAAGCAACTAAAAGCTCTTCCTTACTGGAGATCTGATGGACATAACCATGTGCTGGTGCATCTCTCTAGAAAGTCCATGACACAGAACTTCCTGTATAATGTAAGCACAGGACGAGCGGCAGTCGCTCAGTCCACATTCTTGGAGCAGCAGTACCGTGAGGGCTTTGACTTGGTTGTGTCCCCACTGGTTCATGCCCTCTCAGAACCAAACTTTTTGGAAGTGCCCCCTCAAGTTCCTGTAAAGAGGAAATACCTCTTCACCTTCCAGGGGGAGAGGGTGGAATCACTGAGGAGCAGCTTACAGGAGGCACCCCCTCACTCTTTTGAAGAGGAAATGGAAGGAGACCCACCGGCTGACTATGACGATCGTATTATAGGCACTTTAAAGGCGGTGCAGGACAGCCACTTGGATCAGGTGCTGGTTGAGTTCACCTGCAAGAACCCGCGACCAAGTTTGCCAACTGAGTGGGCCCTTTGTGGAGAGAGGGAGGACAGGCTAGAGGTACTCAAGGCTTCAACTTTTGCCTTGGTGATTGCTCCAGGTGATGGACAGCTGGTGGCTTCAGCAGGCTGTGGGATGAGGCTCTTTGAGGCACTAGAGGTAGGGACTATTCCGGTCGTGTTGGGGGACCACTCCAGACTACCATATCACCAGTTTATTCGATGGAGTGAAGCTGCCATCATAGTCCCCAAGCCTCGTGTCACAGAGCTACACTTCCTGCTGCGCAGCCTATCAGACAATGACATGTTAGCTATGAGGCGGCAGGGCCGCTTCCTGTGGGAGGCCTATTTCTCCACCTCGGAGAATGTTCTTAACACCCTCCTGGCCAGCATCAGAACCAGTATCCAGGTTCCTGCTGCGCCCATCAAAGAAGAGCCCGCCCACGAGATTCCTCACAAAGCAGGGAAGCTGGCAGGAACTGACGCTAACCTGGCTGACAATGGGGATCTGGATTTGGGTCCTGTCGAGACAGAGCCCCCGTACGCCTCTCCACGCTTTCTGCGCAACTTCACATACACAGCTGCAGACACCTATAGAGCATGGAACCGGGCCCCGGGGCCTTTCCATCTGTTCCCTCACACTCCTCTGGACCCTGTGCTTCCCTCTGAAGCCAAATTCCTCGGTTCAGGTACTGGTTTCAGGCCTATTGGTGGGGGTACAGGAGGCTCTGGGAAGGAGTTTCAGGCAGCTCTAGGAGGGAATGTGCCCCGAGAACAGTTCACCGTGGTCATGTTGACATATGAGAGGGAGGAGGTGCTGATGAACTCTCTGGAGAGGTTGAATGGACTGCCGTACCTCAACAAGGTAGTGGTGGTGTGGAACTCGCCCAAGCCTCCTTCAGATGACCTACTGTGGCCAGACATTGGCCTCCCGATTGTGGTGAGTGCTCTTTCAGAAATATACAGATGAATACATTCATCTAAATAGTGTTCTGTCCAGTAAGGAATACCAATCTCTCTCTCTCTCTGTCTCTCTGTCGGTGTCTCTCTTTCACAAAAAAAAGTAACGTGTAATATTTCTGAAGTGTCAGAGGTCGTGCAAAGTTTGCTTAAGTACATTCTATTGAGCTTTGAGCTGTTTGGATCAGTGCCTCTTTGAAACTTTGCAGGATCCATACAAATTACCAGCAGTTTTACTAAAGGGATGTGAAGAAGCCTGACGTCCATGAATAATAACATTTGTGCTTTTTAGTGTAGCCTGAAAAATAAAATATTCATGTCGTTCATATTCACACACATTCATTAGTTTGTGACCGAAACTGTGTGGAAATGTGGAAAGCTGTGAGAGAGGAACAAATGAAGAGTAGTAGAGTCTTTGGTGTAACCTGGCACTAAGATTGTAGGGGACAGTAGGGGTGTGCGATATGGCCAGAATCTTTTATCACGGTATGTGTAATTTTATATCAAGGTAACAGTATAAATCATAATTGTTCTTTAAATTCAGTTAAGAAATGGTTTAAAATAACTATACCGTACTTAATAACATTTGATTAGTCTTTTAGTTGAAACTTGCATACAAACAAAACAACTCCTCCTGCTATTTACACGTTCAATGTCCTCCATGTTTTCTTGTCATATTCTTCTTCTGCCGTTGTTGGCAAATCAGTTTAAAGGTGCATCACCGCCACCAACGGTCACTCTTACTGTGCTTTCAAACCAAAAGCGAAGCAAGCGTTCGGGTTTACATACAAAGTCAATGCAAAGACGCGTAGAGCCGCAATTTCCTGTTGGGCGGCGCGAAGGGGGCGGTGCCGGTGACGCTAAGGCCTTCGAGTTGCCTTCGCGTGAGCTGAAAATTTCCAACTCGAGCGAATTTTCGTGGGTTCTAATTGCCTTCTCGCGTTGTGTGTGATAGTACTTGCAGCGAAGGAAAGCGCCGCGAGGATTAAATTCGCGTTTTGTCTGAAAGCACCATTACATCACATGAGAACGCAGTCCTGGTGCGTCCTGATCACTCAACCCTGTTAGATGGGTTTATGTTTTCTGTTTCAATATGGCACATGTATGACAACCATAAAAGTCCTTAAACCCATTTATGGATTGCTTCTGTGCTAAGCTGAATTTGACTGATTAGTCAGTTTATATGCAGTCTGATGCCATTAAACAGTCACAAACAATTTTAGGAGTGCAGCTAGGGCTGGGCAATAAAACAATGATGATAATTATCGCAATATCATTTTCCTCAATAACAATATAACAAATGTCAGTAAACGTTTGATTGAATTCATTTGAATCACAAACAAATTAGCACTTCATTTTTCTATTAAGATATGAAAAGAGACTGACAAAATATTTACTGATCATATTTGTTGAAAAAAGATTTTATCATAATTGTTTTGAATGTTCTACCTCAGATTTGTGAAGTGATTCACTGTTGGTCCACACAATTAACCATCTGGTTTCTTCAATTTTCACCCAGGAGCAAAAATCTGCTTTTAAACTCCAAATCATTAATGGAAATAATGATTTGACATTTATCGTGATAATTATTGATATCAAAAGGTATGAAATGCTTTTATCGTCATTTTTGGCCACATCGCCCCGCCCTAAGTGCAGCTGTTTTCTTAAAGCTGCTTTATTTCAGATTTTTAAACTAACAATGGATCAAACATTATGCTCATTGTTCTGGTTTTCCAGCCCACAACTTTAATGTTTTAATTCACTCACTGTTTTCAGCAGTATAATGCTCTAAAACTCTGTATGCTGCTTTCCCAGCACCAAACCAGTAGTTGACGACTAGCTGGTGAACATAGTTGAGCATTTAACACCTAAAGAAGCAGATATTTCCTTCAGGAGTTGGTAGAGAGCAAAACACAACTACAAGTTCACAACGTCAATATAAAAAGATGATAGGTATATACCTATCGTGTTTACAGCACAATATATATAAGTACAAAATATGTGTAGCATTACTCAGAAAGTACTTTACTAACATTTGCTGTGAGTAGTTACCTTTCTTGAAAATGTTCTTACTGAGCAGAATCTTGTCTTACGCCTGCAGGTCGTCCGAACAGAGAAGAACAGCCTCAACAACCGCTTCCTTCCCTGGGACGCCGTGGAAACCGAGGCCATCCTGTCGATTGATGATGATGCTCATCTCCGCCACGATGAGATCATGTTCGGGTTCAGGTCAGTGATGGTCACAGAATGCATGTGGCTCTAAGAATTTGAGAAACTCTCTTTAGACAAAATTTGACATCACTTTGGGCTCTGGGAAATTGTCATTCCTTTTACTTTTACTATAAAATGCTGGTAGGTTTTATTAAAACAAATCAAAGTGGATTTAATGATTTTTTTTTTTTTTTTTTTTTATCCCCGATTAACAGGTGAAAACAAATCTCTACTAATTACAAATATAAATTATTGTTTGCACAAATACTCACCTAAGGCACTGTATGGGCTAAATGATTAATAATTCATTTAAAATGTTATAATAAGTTGCAGCCTTCTGTATAATTGTTTTTAACTCAGAAGTGCTGTGAAGAAAGTTGAACACAAAAACGCAGTAAAAAGAGGGGAGCTTCATCTCCTGTGAGAAGAGAAAATGTCCAGAAAATGCAGAAGCATCACATTCCTGAAAACGCTGAAGTAGACAGAGAAGCCAAACCGACCACTAGAGACTGAACCAGAGAAAATAAAAGGGAAACATGTAGCCAGTGCATTGTATTTGTGGTTCACTTGCTAAAACTCTACTTAGAGAAGCTGAACGTGATGGCCATGCTTAAACCAATTAGTTATTTTTGTGCACCACCCCTCGCTCTTCCAGACTTGTCTGCAACTTGGTGATGTAGCAGCTTGTCCAGGCAGGCAAAAATTGGCCCTGTGTGTGTGCGCAGGGTCATTAGTCATGAATTATCTCAAACTCCCCCAGAATTACCCAGGAATGTTTCCTCACTTCAACTATCACTAAAGAGTAACAATGACGCAGCAGCTGGCTGTGTTTGAGACATTACACTGCTCTTTTTTTGCATCTTCTGTGACTGTAGAAGAAATTCCAAGTGTCTAATCTGATCAACTGAAACACTTTTTTTGTCCAAGACTTTCCTGCAGCTACTGGGCTACAGTGTAAATATGAGCCAAGAGTGACATTTCGGTTTTAAATATCTTATAAAACTGTCATATACTAATAGAAGACAGCAGAATGGTTACTTAATTTCTCCCGAGAGGCAAATAGTTGTCACATTGCTTATATAGACGACAAGCTGAAACAGATGGATGTGCGTGGATAAGGAAAAGCGGTGACATATGCACAGACAGACATTTGGAAACCAAACTAATGACCATAAAAAAGTAACAAATAACCGTAATAAAAAGTAATTTGTTAAAGATTCACTTATCTTTCCCAGTCCGACTTCACTATTTGATTGAAAATTAGGAATTCTGCTGACTTTGTGTTCGACGGTGTCTCACCAGAGTGTGGCGTGAGGCCAGAGATCGCATCGTAGGATTCCCTGGGAGGTATCATGCATGGGACGTCAACCATCAGTCCTGGCTCTACAACTCTAACTACTCCTGTGAGCTCTCCATGGTCCTGACAGGAGCTGCGTTCTTCCATAAGGTCAGATCTTGTACTCCCTATCTTCCAAAAAAAATAAACATTCAGCCAAATGTATCTTTTTGCCATCTCATCGCCATATCATTCATGTGTTCTCCCCCCCGTGTGTTCGTGTTTTTGTAGTACTACGCCTATCTGTACTCCTACGTGATGCCCCAGGCCATCAGGGACATGGTGGACGAGTACATAAACTGCGAGGACATAGCCATGAACTTCCTGGTCTCTCACATCACCCGCAAACCACCCATAAAGGTCAGTGACGGAGCGTGCAATCTGGCTGTGCTCAGCTCAGCAAACTTTGTATCGCCCTCTGGCACCAGTGTATTTATATTTTTGCCCATTTAGCCTTGCCATTACTCAAACTGACATATCCAATATTCCACACAAATAATAAATCAAAAACACACGATCGAATTGGTGTGTAACGTCTGATTTTTTTTTTTTTATTCCTGGAATTTTATTGGAAGGACATTTATTACTAGAGTGCATATTTATGGCTAGACAAATAATTATAGCAATCAAGCCAGTGAAGCTGTTGGAACAGAAATTTCAGTGAAGCCCTTAGTTCGAGTCAGTTTAAGTTCTTTTTGATTTAGTGGGGTGTTAATATTCAGGGTGTTTCAGAGGGGAATTAAGGACTGCTTTGATGGAGTGTGTTGCATGACAGCAATTCACTGCTAGGAATAAGCCTTGTGAATAATGAATTTGGGGCAAGTTTGAATGTGGAGTCCTAAATGATGAGGATATATATTTCTCTTTTAGTTCAAATAAGACAAATCAAAAAGAAAATAAATAGCTTTTGATGTGACAGTGATGCTGAATTAAAATCATTCAAACTCAGTTTTAGGGATGTTTTTCCTTTTTTTTTATTTTTTAAACTGACTATTCAGTCAACCCTGTCCTCTTTTACGGCATGCGTACGTGGTTTACTATTGCACTATAACGGTGGCAGATTTATGTTTTGAAATACTAAGTAACTTCGGCTACGGCGAATAGTACGGCTGCCCCACGGTTTTGATCCGTCCATAGCGTCAAAAAGTCCACTGGAAGCGTTTCTGCCGCGGAGTGTGCAGCCTGCCCCACGTTATAGACTTGTTATTAATTTGTCCTTTTTGTGCTTCTACTACCTTCACCACAGTTCTCTGACGAGCTTTTTGTTTTGATATCTGCAGGCTGCATTTCCCACAAGGAGCAGTTCAGAATCAGTGTTTTGCCTGC
This sequence comes from Micropterus dolomieu, assembly GCF_021292245.1. Taxonomy (NCBI): domain Eukaryota; kingdom Metazoa; phylum Chordata; class Actinopteri; order Centrarchiformes; family Centrarchidae; genus Micropterus; species Micropterus dolomieu. The sequence goes on from NC_060159.1 coordinate 19,545,398, forward strand.
ATGTTTTTGCTGACATGTTTAGATTTAGTTGATTTGGTAATCAGTGCTTGCTTTTTGTGCTTCTATGATTAAGTAGTCTACATAGTTAAATGATTTATTTTTGTGTCTGTTTTAACTTTGATATTGTTTTACGATCTGGAATCTGCACAGGGTATTTTATTTTGAAAGTTGATCATATTGTCTATGCCATTCTGTGTCTGATTGCCTGTCTGTTTGATCTGCTCTGTGCTGCTTGACATATCTGTCAAAAATAGACTGGCTACCTTTTCCTTGCGGAGCGGAGAGCCGCTTCTGATGGACTCAAAAGCATTGACTAGAATTGCCGCGATAGCTCCGGCAACTGCTGCGCAGCCATAGCGCGACGCAGCTGGAGTCAGTGGACTACAGGCTTTAAATCAGTGACTCTTTGATTTTAGAGAGAAGGCTGGCTTTTCATTTATAGTAAATAAGCATTTATATTTTGCTGTATGAAATGGCAACTGTCACTAGCAGATTTTATCAGCTATAACTAGCTAAAGCTAATTAGCTTTGTTTGTGTTTAAAACACCAAGTGCAGCTGACTTTTTAGTTTTTCAAGTTGACTTATGTTTAAACGAGAATCTGGTAAAGAGGATCTTAATTACACACCTGATGGATGAATTAGCGAACAGTCAATTCCTAAAGCACACTTTATTTCAATCCCGCAGCAGCACTGTGCTGCGAAGCACCACATTTACAAATATATTTCAATGTAAATATCACAAATGTACAGACTGACTCACTCTGTATCTATCTCAGGTAACATCTCGTTGGACTTTCCGCTGTCCCGGTTGCCCTCAGGCCCTTTCACATGACGACTCGCATTTCCACGAACGCCACAAGTGCATCAACTTCTTCGTCAAGGTGTACGGCTACATGCCACTGCTGTACACGCAGTTTCGAGTGGACTCCGTGCTGTTTAAGACTCGTTTACCCCACGACAAGACCAAGTGCTTCAAGTTCATCTAGCATCGGGCTGAGTGGCCCAGCAAAGAGCCAAAAGCAGAGTGGATTGAAGGACTGGAAGTATTTTAAAAAGAACAGCAGTTCCCACTGTGAGCAGTGATGAAGATGGATGGATGGACTGCCACATAAATGCACAGAAGGACCGTTTGGGGTTAGGATGTTGCCCAGGGGGATAGACAAGTTAACCTTAAAAGCTGTTGGCTTGTGGTGTACTGAAAATACACTGAAAATTGAGTGGAAGCGGAAAGGGACCACTGCCAACAAAATAAGCCTTTTCAGAGTGGATGTCACTCCTCCTTGTTCATGTTCTTCAATCACGCTCAATCATCAACCACTACAGATGTCATTTGCACCTCTTAACGGCCTGCTGAGGAAAGAGGGCAGTTGTACACAGTGTACAGAAACTCTCCCACAATAAACGCTACCTGAAAATGGAGCTAGCAGTTACTGAATCACTGACAGACATTCTGCCCGGCTGCCTGTTGACGGTTTTAGCTAGGAGAGCAAAAGTGGCAATGGCACATGGCTGCCACTGTTCTGTTGTTTTGTTTTTTCCATTTTACCGTTACAAACTGTACTTCTTGTACATGTATGTGAGAAGCACTGATGGTCAGAAGTATTTTATTGAACACTCTTTCTTTTTTTTTAAATAATGTTGTTTAAATATGTAAATCTCTATGTCGACAAACGCATTTTCCAGAACCTCTGCCTGTGGGAGATCAGACACAGACAGTGTTAGTCTGAGAACAAGATAGGACCTCGACTGAAGAGTTTTGACCAGGTTGAGCCCAATCATGTTTAGTAGTGTCACGTGTTCAAGAAAGAACTCACTTCAGCGGTCACCATAATGCCTCAAATTTGTCATGAAAACCAGCCACCATGTTGTGATTTTGTTATGCTTACAGGATCTGCACTCTTTGAGTGTTTAAAATTGCCTGTTTTTTACGCTATAGGGTGTTTACTAATGTTTGTAAAAATCGGTCCGAGGTTGAAGTAGTCATGTTTAAATGTAATAATATTAACCAATCAACGGTTACAGTGTCCCTTACTGAAGTGCAACAAAGTCAAGAATCACAGTTGCCAAAATCAATAAAACAAAGAGGTTTGGATGTCTATTTAAGGTTGTAATTATAAAGAAAGTCTCCGGTGAAGTTAATTCTACTTTTAGGATTATGATAAAACATTTCAGGGGACTTTAAGGGAATAATTTTGGGAAATATGTTTGAGATAGATGAGAGGATTGATAGCTTTGTCAAATCTGTCCGTGAAATATGAAGCTGCAGCCGGATAGCTTAGCTTAGCATTAAGACAGCTAGCCTAGCTGTGTACACACGTGACAAAATCTGTCTACCATCACCTCTGAAGCTCACTAATTAACACATGAAATCTTGTTTGTTGATCTTAGAGATTTTCCTTTCCCTGTTTCCAGTCTTTGTGCTAAGCTAACTAGCTGCAGGCTGGTAGACACAGACTACAGATGCAGGAGTGGTAACGATCTTCTCATCTAACTCTCTACCAGAGAGCAAATAAGCATATTTCCCAAACTTTTTGAACTGTTCTGCTCTCTTCTCTACAGTTTTGGCTTTGCAACAGAAGTACTAGATATATCCTGTTTATGTCACCCTCCTGTATAGAACTTTCCCAGCAGTATTGCCATATTGGTTTCACTTTGGATTTTTTTTTTTTTTTTTTTTTTTTAACCATTGCTTGATGAATGTTTTCTTTGCCAAAAAGGTACGGTGTTTGCTGCTTTACAGTGTAGTATGCAGGGTGCACAGTGTGAATGATTGCTAAAGGGATGCAGTCTGGTACACCCATATCCACTCTGCATGGTACTTTACCAGGAGTCAATCCATTGGCCCTTCCCATCATGTATTATAAATCCAGAGTCCTTTATTTGACCTTGCCAGACTTAATTCCTGTAATCTGAAAAAAGCTCAACCTAAAAAGATCCCTTTAAAAAAAAGATAGAGAAATGTTTAGGACATTTTCCCAAAGTAGGTTCTAACTGTGAGGATGGTTTTAAGAAACAGAAACTCTCATAAGCCCGTGGCTCCTGTATATTTATTGAATATATTATTTTTAAAAAAACATTTTTTTTTTTTTACACTGATGACACAAGACATTGTAGTTTATTATTCCTAATCGTCCCAACTTGATCGAGCCGTCAGTTTATTTCATTGCCAAGGAAAACCAGCTTGTGCAACTGAATGCTTCAGGGTGAACTTAACTGACCGTAGAGCAGCACTCAGGCAGGAAAATGTGTTTTTATAGACAGCAAGATGACCCGTTCCTTAGAAAGATCGACCTGTAACAGAATCAGAGTCATAAACTGAGCTTCTGCGTCTGTCAGTGGACATGCAGAAAAGTGTCTTTGAAGCCATCCCTACCTGCTCCAGGTGGGTGTTGCTGTTGCTCTTTGGACCCCTCAGTGACATTTCAAAATATTTGACTGGGCATGTTTAGCTTAAACGGATTAATGAAGAGCCAGATTCCTAAAAATAAATACTGGTGTAAAATGGCAATACAGCTAAAATAAATCCAAATTTACACTTCTGCTGCACGGCCTGGCTCCTCACCCTCTCACTTTTATTGGTGCTCCAGGGGCCTTTATAATTATCTGGGTGGCTCTTAAACTGTCCTCAGGGCATAAATGGAGTCAGCTGGTATGTTGGAAGTTAAAAGCTGTCATTCCTCCAGTCCCTGGTTTCTCCCCCACTAAGATCTATGGCACAGCTGGTTTTCCGTGGCCCAGAGCAGGATACGCTTCCCTTGAAGGCCGCAGTCACTCTGCTAGGTGTAAGGAGTTGTGAAACTATGTGCTCCTGGATCTGATCCACACCTGTGGGCAAGGCCTCAGCCACCTGCAATGCTGCTTACACTGTACCAGACTGATGACAGCGACAAACATAACATTGAAGGCCAGATAAATGGAAATAAAAACACTCAACATTGTTAAAACATTATCTGACTTATGGCCTCATTCTTTTCTCCATCTTTACAGAACACATTCCTGCACTTTGGCTCTTTGCTACTGCCTTAGAGGAGGAAGAGTGAATTGGAACTTAATGTAAAGAATGTGTTCAACCTTTTGGGAAATGATGGGTGAGTTTGCTTTCTTTTCAAGAAGTAGCTTGTTTGAAAAGCTTGAGACCACTCATACAGTATCTCAAAAAAGTGAGTACACCCCTCACATTTGTGTAAATATTTGACTATATATTTTCATGTGACAACACTGAAGAAATGACACTTTGCTACAATGTAAAGTAGTGAGTGTACAGCTTGTATAACAGTGTAAATTTGCTGTCTTCTCAAAATAACACATCACACAGCCATTAATGTCTAAACCGCTGGCAAAAAAGTGAGTACACCCCTAAGTGAAAATGTCCAATTTGGGCCCGATTAGCCATTTTCCCTCCCTGGTGTCATGTGACTCGTTAGTGTTTTAAGGTCTCGTGTGAATGGGAAGCAGGTGGGTTAAATTTGGTATCATCGCTCTCACACAGCTTCAGTCCATTGAGGGAAACCGTGAATGCCAACATGTAATGTGACATACTGAAGCAGAGCATGAGCCCCTCCCTTCGGAGACTGGGTTGTATTCCAACATGTTAACGTCCCCAAACACCTCCAAGACGACCAATGCCTTGCTCAAGAAGCTGAGGATAAAGGTGATGGACTGGCCAAGCATGTCTCCAGACCTAAACCCTATTGAGCATCTGTGGGGCGTCCTCAAATTGAAGGTGGAGGAGCGCAGGGTCTCTAGCATCCGTGATGTCGTCATGGAGGAGTGAAAGAGGACTCCAGTGGCAACCTGTGACGCTCTGGTGAAGCCCATGCCCAAGAGGGTTAAGGCATTGCTGGAAAATAATGGTGGACACACTAAATAATGACACTTTGGGCCCAATTTGGACATTTTCACTTTTGTTGCCAGCTTTTTAAACATTAATGGCTGTGTGATGTGTTATTTTGAGGGGACAGCAAATTTACAGTTATTCAAGCTGAACACTCACTACTTTACATTGTAGCATTTCTCCAGTGTTGTCACATGAAAAGATGCAATCAAATATGTACAAAAATGTGAGGGGTGTACTCACTTTTGTATGGTAAAAATGAAGCTGCAGCTATATAGCTTAGCATAAAGCCTTGAAATGGTAAAGTGGTCTGGCTCTGTCCAAAGGAAGTGAAATTGCCTGCTAGCACCACTTAAAGCTTAAAAAATAATTATATTTCATTTGTTTAATCTATACAAAAATAGTGTAAGTAGTAGTGTAAATACAGCGGTGACTCCAGGAGGTTACTGGTCCCGACCAAGAAATACAAAACGACCGAAATGTAAATACAACAAACAAGACATCATGTGTTTGTATGGGAGCTTCAGGTGTGCTTGTTGGCAGATTTTGGTAGCTTCTGACTGAGCCAGACTAGCTGTTGACCTCTTGTTTCCAGTCTTCATGCTAAGCTAACCAGCTGCTGTCTGTAATTTAGTATTTATCATACAGACATGAAAGTAGTATCTTTTCATTAAACTCTTGGCAGAAAAAAAAGTGTGTATCCCAAAACTATTCCTTCAATTGGTTGTAAATGCCGGTTATGCAGTGATTGTGCCCAGAGCGAAATGCAAGCCATACTTATGATTTTTTTTTTTTTTTTAAAACCTCCAGTGGCTGTTATTCCCTTTTCTGCAATCAAAAGCCAATTGTTTATCTGGCAGGAATGCTACACATCTGGTTTTCATTCATATTAAGATGACTAAAATTTTACTTTGTAGATATTTGGCCCTGCAGGAGAACTGAAGGGATGAGGTGTGGTTGCAGCATCCCCAAAACCCAGAGGAGGGGTTCAGTCCTGACATGAGTGAAGGAGAAAGAAAAATGCGACCCCACCCCTCAACTTCAGCCAGCAGAGAGAGGGGTTCACACTTTTGTGTAGCTGTGTAGTCTTCAGCTTTCTGACTTAGCTTTTCTTGTCTCATGAGGGTTAAAATTTGGCTTTCCAGAGGAGGACAGCGCATGTATAACCAGATTTCTCCCAGCTCTGGACAATGTTTTCATTTATTTTATCCTTTTATTTAATAATACATCTTCCAGTCACTTGTACGGAGAAAATATGATTTACCTTTTTGCCTATAATTTCATTTTGCCACTTCAACTCACTTCACAGAGAACACAGCCGAGGCTGTCATCAGCACGGCCTCACAGAAAGCCGGGTTTATTGGACTGCGCAGGCTTTTGCATATTCCTCCTCAGCGGGAAGCACCGTGTTTCTACATGAATGAACATGGCTGACTTGTCAGAAGGCTGAATGGTGAAAGCGGCTCAATATGTATTACACTGGAAAGGAAGCTGCTCTTTGATACCAGTGGCAAGCAGAGCTGTGTCCAATTCTGTAAGAAACTCAGCGAGCATAAGAATTTCAGTCCTCTAGTTTAAAGTAGCGTCAGATGCATAGTGCACTGAGTCATACAAGCCCACAATAATAAAAAACAAAAGAAAGTCTTTGTGTAACACATACCCCTAGAGGGACACCCATAAAACTGGTAAACCATTTGACTGATAATCCAAAAACATGAAGGGGGAAACCGATGAAGGAAACTTGCATAATGTCGTGCATGTAAATATACTGTACAAAGCATAGCTTGTAAGCATAGTTGCAGCATGTTGTAGGCCCTTTTGTAACAGTCTTTTCATTGCCTTCTCTTTTGTCAACGGCTATGACTGATAGAGAAATGTCTGGTATGCTGGTGGCAGCTGAAGTCCAGAGAAGCCTGGAAGAAACAGGGAGGAGTCAGCTCGTCCTGGACTGAGCTCTTTGGTCCAATATTTAGAGATGCAAAATGTTTGAAAAAGTCTTAACATTGTCCTGTAAACAAGTTAGGGTACATGCAGATCTTGTTGTAGGCAGCATTACTGGAAAACAAACGGTTTCCTTCGGTTCTTGGTAAGTTTTTCAGTTTGTCATTGCCTTTTTTATTGTCAAGAAAAGGCCCCGAGCTGGATCTCCACCAATTATGTCAGCCTGTCTACAGCAGATTAAAATGGCAGATTAAAGGGTATTTGTTCAGTCTCTGGCAGTAAAGACTGGGAACCCATGCCTGTCCTCACACCTGTATGCGCACACATCATACATCTGACAAGCTGCTTCCTTCTCGCCTAAAACTCTTGACTGTCTAGGGAATGCTGTTAATATAAGTCTTCATAAATCTTCCTCCTATGTGTCTGTGAGTGTGTGCCAGTGGCAGACCTGCTGTCCTTCGGCCTCTTTCATCTCTGCCCAGTGGGCCTGCTGCTCCTCGCCGGAGCTGTTTAGGCCCAGGGAGACCCAGCCCAGCCTCTCCCTGGGCCTCATGCTGCTCCGGCGGCAGAACACAGACAGCACCAGCGACACCTCGGACAGCTGGAAGAGCGCCACTTGGAACACAAACGTCTCCTTGTAGGTGGGGTTGGGCTGGCCGCGGCATACGGCCGTCTTGCACTTGGACATCTCTTTCCCCTTGGAGTCCAGCATGGTGAGCTTCACATAGGTGTCTGAAAGGAGGTGTGGGAGAGAGGTTAGAGTGCCATCAAGTGGTGGGTAGCAGTACTGCAAGAAACATTACAAAAAGTGTGTAGCAGAGGTTTTGAAATAGGTGTACATTTCTCTTGTTGTGCTTTAATCTATCTAATCTAATTTAAACATTGGAAGCAGAGTCAATAAATGGAAGTAAACCAGAACTCTTGTTCTAAATAAAGACCAGGAAAGACCAGTGCTGTACATTAGAATGTGTGTTTTGACAGCTTAGCTTAGCATACAGAATGTAAACAGTTAGCCTGGCTCTGTCTAATGAGCTAATGAGTGCTTCTAAAACTCCCAAATTAACATGTTATGTCTTATTTGCTTATATTTTCATATATTTGTTTAACTCGTACAAAAACATACATATAAAAATCTCAAGATATACAGTAGTTTATGGGAGGAGTAACAGATTTTTTCCCCTTTGGACAGAGCCATGCTAAGCTAAGCTAAGAGTCTCGATGCTCTAGCTTCATATTTGCTGCACAGACACACATTTCCCCAAAATTTAGTTTCCTATTCCAAGAGTTGAATGCAGTTTTTCAGATCTGAAAGCACCACAAACAGGAACAGGATTTGGATGAACTGGCCCTGTAATCTAATGTTATGTAAGTGAAAAACAAATTAGAAGGATTGCATGCTAGGAATTTTTTGTTGTTTTTAAACATGCATAATGATAGAACTTCATGCAATAAACAAAATGTAGCATTTTGGGCCTTAAAGACCTTAAATTATTCTGAACACATAATTCAAATATTTCGAACACTGATGACCCAAAGATTACTAGTAATTTACTGCTGACTTACCTCTCATGATATAAAGCTGCCCCCCTACAAAGTGTTTTATACAACAGAACAGACCATCTGTGGAACACACCATAGCACACAAGGTTGGAAAGAAGAAAAAGAGGAAGCAGGAACAGTTTAAAGATTGTGACACACACCAGAAGATCAGCTTTCATGGGAACTTTGATAAGCAGCAATTGCTTTGGCATTATGGCTTTAATCACTAGAAGGTTACTAAAAAGCTGGTGCTGTTGCCAGGAAACATTTAAATGTAATGGTGCACAATTTGTGTTTGTTACATGCTGCTGGGAGGCTTGCCCATCTGTTTTGCCAAAACAATTGTCCTAGTGTATTAGCACACTTTGGGGAAAGTACAAGGGAAAATTTCACTGAAAGGAACATTTACATTGTCACTCAGCACCTCATTCCAAGCTGGCACAAAACCCAGGAATTAAACGATTTGACATGGAAGCTTTTGTACGTACTGACGGGTTTATCAGACGCTGTGGTTTTGAAGTGGCTTCCCTGGATGACCTCAGCAGATAACTGTCCTGTGGCAGAGTTGTAAATGAGACCCAGGAGGATCTCTGGCAAGGAAGAGTCTTCAGTGGAGCGATAGGACGGCGCTCCTGCACTGCGAGACACGCTCACCAGAGAGCCGCAACCCTGGCAAGATGAAACACACAGAGAGTTTGTTAAAGCTGGAGTGTACAAATAAATTAACTTCCATTACATTCAAGCCCTTGCCAAACAAGTTCACACAATGCTGATTAAGCCCGTCACTGCCAGTTAGATCTCTCTGTATTTCACAGTATACGACTGGTGTCTGTGGCAACGTTCCCGAGCTGGCACACCAGTAGTGATGTGTTTTATGTCAACCAGCCGTGATTGGTTTCAGGGGAGCAACCCAGAGTCGTGTAGAGAGCTCCACGATCTGCCATTGCTTTAAAAAAAAAAAAACAGTTAAATGGAGAGAATGTTTATTATTGAGAATTTTTTATTGTTTATTTTGTTTATTATGGTTATAGAGTTTGTGTTAATATGCTTTGGCAACACTGAACTGTGTGCAGTCATGCAAGTACTAGGAGAAGAGAAGGGACTGAGGGCAGACACAATGTTGCATTACTTATCCTGGACAGGTTGGTATTTGTAAAATATTTCGAGTAGGCTATGTAGCTGTTACATTTACTCTGACTATATAATGGATGATTGTCTTGGAACTGAGCTCACCTGCAAGCAGACACAATAAGCGTGCATCTGCAGTTTTTTGTGTATTTTTTCCTACTGCCAGTAGAGAAGACAAAGTTCTGCACTGCAGGTTTAGGAAAGCATCAGTGGGATTTGTACAGTCTTTCTAAAGGTTTCTATGGTTTAGATTCATAACCAAAAAAGAAGATAGTTTGACCTTTATCTCAGAGCATCACAGCACCAAATTACATGAAAAACCTTTTAGCCATGTTAGCAGCATGAGTCTATCAAGTATAATATGTACTAACAAGAAGTAGAATTTTTTCAGACTGGTAGCCTTCTACGCAAACTTACAGCTTAAAGCTTAAAGACCCTGGAGACAGTTAGCTTAGCTTAGCATACAGAATTAAAGCAGTTAGCCTGGGTCTGTCTAAAGAGCTAGAAATCTGCCTATTAGCTCTTCTAAGTACATAAATAACCTTTTAGCCACGTTAGTGGCATGGGTCTAGGGATGGAGGTCGGTTGGACAGTCGAACGGTCCACCACTTTCATGTAGGCAGACATAGCTTTGCTACTATTAGTTCAGATGTATGTACATTTTGTACAGTTTTTCATGGTCCACAGAGGATGAACCCTACTGATCCTATCAGATGGATGGCCACGGAATTTGGACATTTATGCTTCCCTCAGGATGAATTGTTTTAACTTTGGTGATGCCCTGACTCTATATCCAGTGCCCTCACCAGGTAAAAATTTTTAATTCTTCCACTACTTTGGTTTAGGACAAAATACCTGCCAATTTACGGATAACAACCCCCTCCATCTCAGCTGTACTTTGTTTGTATTTTTGTTCAAATTAGCAAAGGTTTGGATGCTAAACATTTAATCTCAGCATGTTAGCATGCTGACTTTAACATTTACCTCACTGTGCCTCAGCACAGCCTCACAGAGTTTCATGTAATTTGATGTACTACACAGCCTGACTAACTAGCATTACATTATAACATTTGTTTTTAATGCATTTATATATAATGTATTTAAAGTGGATCCTTTAATTGTCATCTTTCATGCAAAAATGACCAATTGTTGGTTCCTGCTTCTCAAAAGTGAGGGATTTTCTGCATTTCCTTGTTTTACATTACAGTAAATTGAATATTATGGGGGTTTGAACTGTTAGTTCATCACCTTCGGCTCTAAGGAATTAAAATGGGTATTTTTCACTATGTTATAGTTTTCTAGAGCAAACAAGGAACTGATTTATTGAGAAAATAAGATCAATCAATAATGAAAAAAGTTTAAACCCTAGACTAATTTGCAATTGAATAAAACAGGTCTACAGGTGAAATGTTCATTGTCAAACCAACGACCCAGATGCCTCAGATAAAACTATGCACAGCGCAAGATGGAAATGCCCAAAGCTGTCTCACTGTAAGTTCAGAGCCCGGCTCCAGGGTGACAGGTAGAGCCATCTTGCCCTGCAGGTTGAGCTTAGTCAGGTAGAAAACCTTCTCTCCCAGGACCTTCTCCTTTTTCATCCGCCTGATGCTGTACAGGCGGAAGCGAACAGCGTAGTCCCCTAGGGTCTCCTGTTCCACCCTGGAAAACTTGAACGTTTCCGTGAAGACAGGACACGGACCCTTCTGTACACCAGTCTTGGCCCGTTGCTTCTTGGTGGGCAGCAGGACCAGGTGGACCTGCCACGCGATGTTACCCGTCTGTTTAAGTGCAGGAATGTCTGTTGCAGCAGTGACCGTGACGGCCAAATACTGCTCGCTGGAGTCATACTCGAAGGCGACATCCAGCGTACCGTATTTGCCGAGTGGCTCTGGCTCGTAGGCTGTAGGGAGCTGAGGACCAGAGCCATCAGATTGTCTACACAGGTACACGGGAATCAGAGAGAGAGAGTGAGGCTATAAAAGAGGAGGGGATCTTTAGTGTTAGAGGGACTGAAAAGGTTGTTTTAACTTATTAACTTTCATCAACTTACTCCATTTCCTAAATAGCGTTAGTTCATTTACTTTAATTGAACAAGTGAATTTTTGACCACAATGCTTTGCTTGGATCAGCTTTTTGGCACTGATTGTGTGTTTAAAGATTGTAAGTTGTTATTGATGTTCTCCAAAAAACCTAGGAAGAAAAAGAAATATGGGTTTAAAATAATTTTTGCCCACATTTGATGTTCCCACACATTCAAAAGTTGTGTCTCCTGCTGCAAGAATGCAGCAATAGACAGATAAGGGAAAATGGAGAGAAAATGTAAATGAGTGTCTGAATGTGTCACACGGTGGGCATGTCTGCTCTATTTAGTTAGTTCTTAGTCAGTCTGGTTATCTTTACAGGTGCTGGTCATATAATTAGAATATCATCAAAAAGTTGATTTATTTCAGTAATTCCATTCAAAAAGTGAAACTTGTATAATTTATACATTCATTCCACACAGACTGATATATATCAAGTCTTCATTCCTTTTAATTTTGATGATTATAACTGACAACTAATGAAAACCCCAAAATCAGTATCTCAGAAAATTAGAATATTGTGAAAAGGTTCAATATTGAAGACACCTGGTGCCACACTCTAATCAGCTAATTAACTCAGAACACCTGCAAAGACCTTTAAATGGTCTCTCAGTCTAGTTCTGTAGGCTACACAATCATGGGGAAGACTGCTGACTTGAGCTGTCCAAAAGACGACCATTGACACCTTGCACAAGGAGGGCAAGACACAAAAGGTCATTGATAAAGAGGCTGGCTGTTCACAGAGCTCTGTGTCCAAGCACATTAATAGAGAGGCGAAGGGAAGGAAAAGATGTGGTGGAAAAAAGTGTACAAGCAATAGGGATAACCGCACCCTGGAGAGGATTGTGAAACAAAACCCATTCAAAAATGTGGGGGAGATTCACAAAGAGTGGACTGCAGCTGGAGTCAGTGCTTCAAGAACCACCACGCACAGACGTATGCAAGACATGTGTTTCAGCTGTCGCATTCCTTGTGTCAAGCCACTCTTGAACAAGACACAGCGTCAGAAGCGTCTCGCCTGGGCTAAAGACAAAAAGGACTGGACTGCTGCTGAGTGGTCCAAAGTTATGTTCTCTGATCAAAGTAAATTTTGCATTTCCTTTGGAAATCAAGGTCCCAGAGTCTGGAGGAAGAGAGGAGA